>NC_138369.1:103525515-103574475 GCF_054177405.1 Leptonychotes weddellii | reverse complement strand
AGCCTGGTGGTGGGTATTGAGGAGGGCACGTTCTGCATGTAGCACTGGGTGTTATGCACAAACAATGAATCATGGAACACTTCATCTAAAACTAATGATGTAATGTATGGGGATTAACATAAGAATAAAAAAAAAGAAGTTTATGAAAACAGAATTTTATTATTAGATTCTCAAGTTGTATTTCAAATGTCCGACACTAGGCCTCTAAGATGCTTATGTTTAAGTAATTGGAAAAAGGCTTTGTACCAGCTGATTCTCCTAAGTTACCTTAAATTAGTCTTCCTAGGACACTGTAACCAATTCACTGCCATCTTTGTTTGGATATTTGAGAAGAGAAGGCTCATAGATATATCACCATTTGCCAAACATTGCTTAGCCAGCAAGTGGTTGAACTGGAATTTGAATCTAGTCCTGTTGGGTATTAAATAAGTTTGAAATGTGTAAGTTTGAAATTTCAGTGTGTTTATAATAAAGCCAATGTAATGGTCAATACAGCTCTCCTAGCCACCTTCTCACCAAAATAGCAGCCAGGCCTGTGGTCATTGATTTCATGTTATTAGCAAACACTAGGTTTTTCAATCGTTACATAGTTCAGTTAATTATGGCACAGAGAACAGGGTGGATTTATACCAGTGACATTTGTAAGTAACACAGAGAAATTAAAATCATACTGTAATTAATTATGTTTTCCTTTTTACCTAAAATAAAATTAACTCTTATTCACCAGTTAATGCTATTGAACTATTTCCAAAATTTAAATCCACACTTAAGTATTTCCATTTTGCAAATGACTTTACAAATCAAGATTCATGGAATATGCATATAAAACCCATGCTGTTAGGGACAATGGAAACAATGAGAAAGTTGAATTAGAAATAAACAAGAGTTGGAATTAAGACACCAGTGAAAACAAATAATGCTCCATACATGAGGATGGAGGCAGGACTGAGCATAAATTTGTTCAGCAACTGTAGAGGTAAAACCTAGAAGTTCTGATAGACAGTGTAGAATAATGAAACAACAAAACTACTTTAGGGTAACAGATAGATGATTTCACATAATGACAAAGAGTGTGTGCTCCTGAATAACAGAGAATTAGGTTCAAGACACTTGAAACCTAATGCATATCATATAGGCAAATTACATAAACCCTCTATTCCTTCTCATTGTAAAATTGGGACCATAATAGAAACTTCTATGGCTTGTTGTGAGGCTAAAATGAGATAATTCATGCATAACTGTTCAAATAGTGCCTAAAAATAATAAAAACACAATAAAAATTATAATATTATTTTATATCAATATTTCTACTTGAGAATTAAGCATCCTGGACCTGCTTTACAATTTGACACTTAAATGCTCTATCTTGAATGATCCTAGTTCATCCATAGCAGTATTTGAGAGAAAAACAAACAAAAAGGCAGAAAAAGAGCCCTGGGCATGTATCGGCATGTAAATTTTCTCCATTCTAATAGTTCTTTTGAAGGTGGTTTCTGAAGAACAAAGAACTGGTTTAAATGATCAAAGTGAAAATGAGGTTTAATCTTAAACCCTAGGATTGTGTCTGTTATTGCTCTTGGCGTCTATTTTTTTTAAGATTTTATTTATTTATTTATTTATTTATTTATTTATTTATTTATTTATTTATTTGAGAGACAGCATGTGAGAGCGAGTGGGGTGGGGGGCAGAGGGAGAAAATCTCAAGCTGACACCTCGCTGAGTGTAGAGCCCAAGGCAGGTCTCGATCTCACAACCCATGAGATCATGACCTGAGTCGAAACCAAGAGTCCAATGTTCAACTGACTGAGCCACCCCAGCGCCCCTCTTTGCTTCTATTTTTTAATTAGAAAGGCAATCAAATGGGAAAGGTAGGAACTATTCAACAAAACTGATCATTGAAATTCATTATACATATGGAAAAAGACAAAAAATAGATTTTTTCCTCACACTACAAAAAAATTAACCCACAGATTAAGGACAAATGACAAAAACAAACCTTTAAAAGTTTCACTAGTAAAAAAAAAGTTTCACTGTAAAACATAGAAAGTGTCCCTGTACTGTTTACTTTTCCTTCATCCTGGATTCAGTAAGGAAACTGTCACTTTTTTATGCTTTTTATAATTTATAATTAAATTATATCAATAACATATAGGAAATCTATATTACTTGTCTGTAAATGGTGATTGCTGGGCCAAAGAATATATGCATTTTATATTTTACAATATGTTCCAAATAATGCTCCACAGTATTTCATCCACTTATAGTCTCAGCAACAATTTATTGGTGTGTTTCTCTCCAAATACTATTATCAATATTATTAAATCATTATTCCATCATTTGTGACACATTTCCTCATTTATTTTGCATTTCTTTCTATTGTGAAGAAAGCATCATTTTAGATGTTTATAAGTTTCTCCATTTTTTGTTTTGTTTTGTTTTCCCCTGTGAATTTTCTTTTGGCTATAGAGTTTTTCTTTGTCTTCTGGTTTTTAAGAATTCTTTGCATATTAAGAGAATTTGTTCTTTGCAAATGACATATCAGATAAAAGGCTAGTATCCAAAATCTATAAAGAACTTATCAAACTCAACACCCAAAGAACAAATGATCCAATCAAGAAATGGGCAGAAGACATGAACAAACATTTTTTTTCCAAAGAAGACATCCAAATGGCCAACAGACACATGAAAAAGTGCTCAATATCGCTTGGCATCAGGGAAATCCAAATCAAAACCTCAATGAGATACCACCTCACACCAGTCCAAATGGCTAAAATTAACAAGTCAGGAAATGACAGATGTTGGTGGGGATCCGGAGAAAGGGGAACCCTCCTACACTGTTGGTGGGAATGCAAGCTGGTTCAGACACTCTGGAAAACAGTATGGAGGTTCCTCAAAAAGTTGAAAATAGAGCTACCATATGATCCAGCAATTGCACTATTGGGTATTTACCCCAAAGATACAAATGTAGTGATCTGAAGGGGTACTTGCACCCCAATGTTTATAGCAGCAATGTCCACAATAGCCAAATATGGAAAGAGCCAAGATGTCCATCAACAGATGAATGGATAAAGAAGATGTGGTACACACACACACACACACACACACACACACACACACACAGCATGGAATATTATGCAGCCATCAAAAAAAAAACTTGCCATTTGCAATGAGTGGATGGAACTAGAGGGTATTATCAAAATAAGTCAATCAGAGAAGGACATGTATCATATGATCTCACTGATATGAGGACTTCTTAATCTCAGGAAACAAACTGTGGGTTGCTGGAGTGGTGGGGGGTGGGAGGGATGGGGTAGCTGGGTGATGGACATTGGGGAATGTATGTGCTATGGTGAGCAGTGAGCGCTGTGAATTGTGTAAGACTGATGAATCTCAAACCTGTACCTCTGAAACAAATAATACGTTATATGTTAAAAAAAAAAAAAAAAAGTAGGAAGGGAAAAATGAAGAGGGGGAAATCGGAGGGGGAGATGAACCATGAGAGACTATGGACTCTGAGAAACAAACTGAGGGTTCTAGAGGGGAGGGGGTGGGGGATGGGTTAGCCTGGTGATGGGTATTAAAGAGGGCACGTTCTGCATGGAGCACTGGGTGTTATATGCAAACACTAATGATGTAATGTATGGTAATTAACATAACATAATAAAATAAAATTAAAAAAAAATAAAATTTAAAAAAAAGAGAGAATTAGTTCTTTGCCTTTTGCATGTAACCTAAAATAATTTCCCAGTTTGTCATTACTTTTTGAATTTTAATATATTATTTTCTGTGCTTTAATTTTCAGTCTAATAAAATGTAACAAAATCTAGTCAACTCTCTGACTCTTTTGTGAGATTTATCATCTTCTTGAATATGTTGCCATGTCTAAAAATGCTGTTTCCATTCCATATTTGTCATTTTCAAATCCATATTTTTTCTCCTAATAACCTTCTGGTCACATTTTGACATTTAAATATTTGATCCATCTTGCATTACTTCTGATACAAGTAGTGAGGTTCCAAGTTATTTTTCTACAAATTTTTAGCCAGTTGTCATAATGAATGCTTAATTTTCTCCCAAATAATCCAAAATTTTTTTGTGCACCTATGGAATTATCATATATATTTGGTTATATTTTTGATCTTCCCATTACATCTAATTAATATATTTATGTCTCCATATGTTAGTTTCAAACTAGGGTAATTTTTGTACCATTGTGTTTAAATAAACAGCAAGATTAGTTTTCTCTCTTTGATCTACTTTTCAAAATTTTCTGAACACCATTCACACATATTTCAAAATAATTCTTTGCCAAGATTCTTTTTCCATAGGAATCTTGCCTTATTTGTTAAAAGTAGCTCCTAGAGGAAAGGGTTATAATTGCTGTTGCAATGTCATTTCTGTAAATGTATGTTTGCTAAATATTAAAATATACCATAGGGAATCTTCAGATGAAAGAAAAAGTAGCATGAGTTTCCATTTATTCAAATCTTTTTATATTTCATAGCTCATGCTGTAGAGATGCAAATAACATTTGTTAAATACACAGCTATAGGTTTTGCCATGATTACTGTTATCAGAATATACTAGCTATTTTATTTGTTATTTTTGACATATAAAAAAGCATTTTTTGCCTTTTTATTTTAATTAGTAAATTTGATAAATGGCCTGCTTCTAGTACTATTACAGTTTATTTTGTTTCAATCTTGAAATACAAGAAATTATTTTTTTGTCTTCCTCCTATCCAATATTTATAAATCTAACTCTTCTCTTTTGTACAAGTACTCTGTGGCAATGTTAATTTGCTAAATAATTCACACTAAAGAGGGTGCTGATCATATGGCTGAAATTATATATATTTTACTATACACCCGGTATCTATTGAATTCTACTTCAATTATGTCAAAATTTATAAGGAATATTAATTTTTATTTTCTAACATAGTAAATTATAATAGTTAATTTTCTATTTTGATTTTTTTTTACATTCTTGAAATCAATCAAAACATAGAAAATTATACATTTGTTTTTCTTTTCCATTGAAAAACTTTTCTATTGAGGAATATTTTAATTTTCCTTTTGCCTTTGATATTTGTTACTACTTTTTAAATTTCAGTAATTTGGTTTAAGAAGCAGACTACTTCTTTATTACCTGTGATGGTTACTATTATGTATCAATTTGGCTGGGCCAGGGTGCCCAGATACTTGGTCAAACATTATAATGGGTGTTTTTTTGTTTTATAATATGTAGTAATATATTTCTTGATGTTTATTTTCCAATATTTAATTTTTCTATTTAAATTCATTAGTGAAGTTAGGTTTTTTGCTACTATTTTTGCCATGTGAAGCATAGTAGGTTAGCATCAAAAATGAATTTGGGGAACTTTTCTCTCTTTTCTTTTGGGAATTGTGCATTGTGGCATTTTAAATTGTACCAGAATGATCGCATTTCTGGAATGATAATTCATTGAAATAATTAAACTGATGAAAGCTTCTCATCCTGGTACTTGAGGAATATCATTCCTTGAAATTTCTGAGTAGTTTCAGACAATTATAAATATCCTTTGTCTTAAGATACAGTTTGGAAATCTAGGTGTTCCTAAAGATATAATCATCATCAGATAAATTTAAGTTTTTTTGCATAACTTTTAGCAGATGATACTTTACATTTATTTTAATTTTATCTGTATCTATATTTTTTTATTATTTTTTATGGCTCATTTTCAATATTCTTGGGTCCTACTTTTTTTTCTAGAATAGAAACACTGTAGTTTATATATTCTTTCTTCTTCATCAGATTATTGCTTCATTCACTCATCCATCTATTCATTTAACAAATCTTTTTTCCACCTGCTATTATACTATTATTTTTTTTTTTATTAAAGGTTTTTATTTATTTGACAGAGAGATAGAGAGCACAAGTAGGCAGAGTGGCAGTCAGAGGGAGAGAGAGAAGCAGGCTTCCCGCTGAGCAGGGAACCCGACGCGGGGCTCGATCCCAGGACCCTGGGATCATGACCCGAGCTGAAGGCAGCTGCTTAACCAACTGAGCCACCCAGGCGCCCCTATTATACTATTATTATATGTGCTTGAGATACATCGATAAGCGAAACACACCAAGGTCCCTGCACAGTGTAAATTCCATTTTAGGGATTTGGGGTGATGGGGGCAAAAACATAATAAATATTCTCTCTCTCTCTCTCTCTCAAATAAATAAATAAAATCTTTAAAAAGGGGGGGGCACCTGGGTGGCTCAGTGGGTTAAGTGTCTGCCTTTGGCTCAGGTCATGATCCCAGGGTCCTGGGATCGAGTCCCAAATCAGGCTCCCTGCTCAGAGGGCAGTTTGCTTCTCCTTCTTCCTCTATGCCTCTCCCCTCCTCGTGCTCTCTCTCTCGTTCTCCCTCTTTCAAATAAATAAATAAAATCTTAAAAAAATAATAAATAATACAAAATGTTTGAATATGATGATTGCTATGGAAAAAAAAGAAGAAATAGAGCAAGGAAAAGAAGGTGAATGTGTGAATGTGGTGTGAGGGAAGTTTGCAGCATTAAACAGGATAGCAGCATTGGTCCCCTTGAGAAGGTGATATTGAGCAAAAACTGGGAGGAATTGAAGGAGGCTGTCATGCAACTACCTCAGAAAAGGCAGAAGGAATCTACAGTGTAAGGTCTCAAAGGGAAGGCATACTGAAATATCAAGGAACATCAGAAGCCAGTGTGGCTAGAGCTGTGTGATCAAGGGGAAAAGTAGAAAGGGATGAGGTCAGAGAATTAATAAGGGGGTAAGTGATGAGAGGCTTTATAAGTTCTTCCAAAGGTTTTCTTTTTTTCCTCTGAGCCAACTGGAGAGCCAATGGAAGGTTTGAATGGAAGTGTGATATAATCTGACCTTTTTAAAAAATAATTTTTAGAAAGTCTATATTCACATTAATTTTATAAAAACAGAACATTATACATTTGTTTTTCTTTTCCATTGAAAAACTTTTCTATTGAGGAATATTTTAATTTTCCCTTTGCCTTTGATATTTGTTACCATTCTCTTAAATTTCAGTAATTTGGTTTAAGAAGCAGACTACTTCTTTATTACCTGTGATGGTTACTATTATATATCAATTTGGTTGAGCCAGGGTGCCCAGATATTTGGTCAAACATTATAATGGGTGTTTCTGTCTTTTTTGTATGAGATTAACATTTAAATTGATGAGCTTTGAGTAAAGCCAAAGTCCTCCATAATGTGGGTGGGCCCTACCCAATCAGTTGAAGGCCTTAATAGTACAAAAATTGATCTCCCCTAAGCAAGAAGAAATTCTACCACCTGGCTGCCTTCGGACTTTGAACTGCAACTCATCCCTGAGTTTGCAGCCTCCTGGCCAACTCCATCAGATTTTGGATTCACCAAGTCTCCATAACTGTGTGAGCCAATTCCTTAAAATAAATCTCTATATCCATATCCTATTGGTTCTGTTTCTCTGACGAATCCTCATTAATACACTGATGTACTAACTTTTGAATGAGATAAGTTCTAAGTGGCTCAGCAATTTGTTGAAGCATGTCATGGAGAGGGGCAAAGGGAATGATCTACAGCAATTCAGGAATATTGTTTAAAATACTTGCTCACCAACTTTGCTTTGTTCATATATCTGCCCTTGGTTTTAGCAGTCCTCCCCGTCCAGTTCTCTACAAGGTACTCTTAGTGATGGTCCATTTGATGCTTTACTGTTTACTTTTTTAATCTCTGATCCCCTGGCTCTAGTCAGCAATTGTCAAATCAAAATTCATAGTTCCCTTTTCTTCTACCCTGTCTCATCTCACAACCATTTCTCAGAATGAGATCGTTGGGTAATAGAAACTGAAAATGTCTCATCTCCTTGCTGGTTGTGCTTAGTCCCTTTTTGGTGTCCTGTACTTCTCCACCATAGTCTTGAATCTTGTAATTCAAAGTAAATAATTGCAGAATTGTTCTTCCATTTCCTTTACTTTCTTGGAAAGTCCACAAAGGTAACACATAAATGCATTCATGCTCTTATAATCTTTCAGCTTCATCCAAGCTTTACTGAGATGTATCATAATTCTGGTTTTTATTTGTGCAATTATCCTAGTGTCATTAGAAAAATGAGCTAGTCTTTAAGTTGTTTTCATTCAGTTTTAGAGGATTAAAGTTCTTCTTTTGTGAGACTGCCCATGAAAAAATTTCCAACTGGGATATAGTTCTTGCCATTAAGTAAAAAAATTCCTAGTGATCACTTTTCTATAAAAACAAAACAAACAAAACTTTTAGACATTAATTTATCATGAATGAACTCATTGCATATTCAAAATATTTATGAAATAGGTATTATTACCTCCATTACCAGACAACTGAAGATGATAAAATTAAGTAAATGTAACATAGCTGTGATAAGCAAGATTTGAAACTGAGTATTTAAAGTCCAATCCAGTGTTTTTTTCTATGCTGCCATGCTGAAAGAATTTCTCCATTTAATTGTTCCATGTTAGATATTCTTAATTCTGAGCTGATCCAGATTTTTCACTGAACCCTCAGTGATAGTTCATGAATATCTGAGTCTTACCTTCATCATGCACCACTGGTTATCTCCAAGTCTTATTTTTGCTCAAATCAATAAGATAAAATCAAATAAGATAAAAACAAAATTTAACACAACAATAAAAACAACACAATAGAACTCACCAAATTACTAAAAATATTCTTCTGTTGAAAATATTGCATGGGATTTGTTTTCAGTCTAGGCATTGCTTGTAGTTGAAGTACCTGGAAACAGTTCGGGCTTAAAATGAAATTCAGGACATTTATTATAATTATTCATTGAGTTCCTCTTTCTCAGTACCATTGATCATACTAAGAAAAATAGCTAAAAGTTTTCAGCATTTACTTTGTACTGGGTATTGTTCTAAGTGCTTTGTATACGTTAAGTAATTAAATCTTCAAAAAAAAGCATAAAGTAGATACGATTATGATGCCTGTGACACCAACAGGGCATTAGAGCATAGGGATGTTAAACAACTTGTCCAAAGTCAGCACTTGGTAAGATCCCAAACTAGGCAGTCTGGCTCTAAAATGATAAAATATTAGGAATTCACTTTATTTCTGAGTTTTCTAAATAGGCCATAAAAATAAATGAAAGGTCATATTTAAACTTATAAAACTTTAGTAAAAAAGCAGGATCATTTAGAAAAGTTGATGTTAATATCTCAAAATAATTTTGCAAGTTAAACTTAGGTATAAATATATTTTCAACAGATTAATTCTAAAAGCAAAGTCAGCCACAGGTTTTCCTACAGATTTCAGAAAAAAAAAAAAATTGAATGAAACTTGTCACTGCTAATAATGTCCACCGAAATAATCCAGTTTAATCATAATGGCTTGCAAATATAAGGAAGGGAAATGAACTAATTAGCTATAAATTTTAAAAATAATATCCTAAATATGAGGATTTAAAAAAATAAAAAACTCTGTTCACATATAATTGCAAGGTTTGCTTTAACATAGTTAGCCAGTTTTATTCATGCTTTATAATTAGACATTGTGTTATATTATCCCCAGGTAAAATTTATCTGTACATCCATCATAGAGGAAAAAGGAAAAAGAAATTATAGCAAACATCAACTTACTTTTTTTAAGGTACACTCAGTTGCCTTCACTACATGTTTAAATCAGCCCATGTTTTGTTTTGTGTTGTTTTGTTTTGTTTTTGACCATTCACTTTTCTTTTTTTCATTTTTTTATGATTTTTATTCATTTGTTTGAGAGAAAGCACAAGTGGGGGGAAGAGGCCAAGGGAGAAGGAGAAGCAGACTCCCTGCCGAGCAGGGGACCAACACAGGGCTCCATTCCAGGACCCTGGGATCATGACCTGAGCCAAAGGCAGACGTCCAACTGACCAAGCCGCCCAGGCTCCCAACCATTTCACTTTTCTATCACCATCTTTACAAAGGTGAAAAAGTCAACCTAAGCTTTTCTTTTTTTTTTTTTTTTTAAGATTTTATTTATTTATTTTACAGAGGGAGTGAGAGACAGAGTCAGAGCATGAGCAGGGGCGAGGAGGAGGCAGAGGGAGAGGCAGACTCCCCACCGAGCATGGAGCCTAATGTGGGGCTCAATCCCAGGACCCTGGGATCATGACCCGAGCAGAAGGCAGACGCCCAACCAACTAGACATCTCTTAAAACATGAAGACTTTGGGGGCCTGGGTGGCTCAGTTGGTTAAGCGACTGCCTTTGGCTCAGGTCATGATCCTGGAGTCCCGGGATCGAGTCCCGCATCGGGCTCCCTGCTCAGCAGGGAGTCTGCTTCTCCCTCTGACCCTCCCCCCTCTCATGCTTTCTCTCGCTCATTCTCTCTCTCAAATAAATAAATAAATCTTTAAAAAAAAAAAAAACATGAAGACTTTATTATTAAATAACACATTTTTATTGAGATACAGAATATACAAATGGACAATGGACAGATCATATATAAAAATAAAACTCTGAAGCCCCCTGCCCCAATCTACAGCAACAAGTCTGGGAAACCAAGCCATTTTTTATAGTAACCAGCTCAGGAAGCCAGCCTACTTTCTGTAGAAAGTCAGGCTACTACTATCTCTAGCAATGGATCTAGAAAGGCGAACAATAACCCTTGTTATAAGACCCCAAATGGCCACGAGTCAAAAATATCTGACAGCTTCCCTAATTTCTGAACCCACTTTAAACTTAGGGCCAACCAGGGAAAGCCAAATACACATTCCTAACCAATTACGTATGATGATCCACTTCTAATTAGCCCACCTTTGGCTTCCCCACACCAATAACCTCTAATCAGTGCATACATGAGCCTGCCATTTTCTACCATAAAGCTTTCCCACTCTTCAGCCTAACTTTGAGTCTGCCAAAATGCAAGTGACAGGTGGCTGACACCCCGCCCATAACAAGCTCTGAATAAATATCCTTTGCTTGTTCTTATTTGGTTGGTCTTCATTTATTTCCATATTATATATTCAAATTCATATGATTTCAAAAATACCCCTGTTTATATTTATATGTTGAAACATATGAGCCATTTTTGTTAGTCCAAAAATATGTTGGACCATATAAAGGGTAGAAATTTAATTCTGAAAGAGTAGTTATAGCCAGTTCCCAATTAACATGGAACTTGAAAGAAAGGGAAAAAATAGTGCATAATCCTTAATTAAGGCTTAGTAAGCAAGATAAATTTTTGTATGTAAGAATTTCTTTTCTTTTAAAAGAGCTTAAAAGAGTGAATAACAAAAATAATTCTAATCAGTATTTATTGAATACTTATGTGTTTGGCAATGTTTTGAGCTCTTTATTGTATTCTTATAATCCTTACAGTAACACAGTAAGTTAAACATTTTTATGTGTGTGAAAACTGAGGTTCAGAAAAAATGAATTTTTCCAGGTCACATGCTAGAATATGCAAGAAGACATGAATAGAGAACTGTTTGATGCCTCCCCCCCAACTCTTGCCTTTAATTACTCTCTTATAGTGTTACCATTAACTGAGTACTACTATGTATCATCCACTCAGGTCTGTGATACGTTCAAGGCCAAGGGCAAATAAGATATGAAACCAGCATCCAAAGTTAGTTCTACTAGAGCTGTGCTCTTTTTGCTATATTATACCACTCTGTACTACATAAAAATATTCACTCATCTCTGGCTTATTTTTTTCATGAAATATAGGAAATTATATACTTCTGGTTGCCAAAATTATTTAATGAAAACTACTAGATTAAGATGGTAAAGAAAATAATCCTAATTTAGTATCTCTCAAAGTGTGTCCTTAGCTTAGCATGATTGGTATTAACCAGGAATTTCTTAGAAATGAAGTCTTGGCACCAGGGCCTATTAAATTCTAAAATTTGGTAGTGAGGCACAGCAATCTGTGGTTTGGTAATGGAAATCTGATGTTCACTAAAGCATGTGAACCACTTGTCTAGTATTTGAACACCAGCAGAAATCACTTCTCAAACAACTCGAGTTAATTACGGTGTCTTAAGTTCGGGTTTCTCCATTATTTGTTCTTTAACATTAATTTTTTAGTTAAACTTTTAAAACTATATCATGTGTTACACATTCCCTTCTGTCTTTAATTTATCCATTTATTCAACAAATGTTTATGGAGTACCACACATACAGTCATGGTCCCTGCCCCCCAAAATTTACAATAGAAAGGATGAGATACACAAATGAGTAGGTCATAAAAATAGAGTGTGCTTTGTGCTATGTGGGATATGAAAAGTACAGTATGGGTAGCTTATAGCATGTTACCCGATTTCTTCTCAAACTTTATGTCTCACTACCAACAAATTATACTCTGGAATCCTGACAGCCAAACCTAAATAAATCCTCTTTCTATTATCCTATGTAAACTCCAACTTCAGTCACTACCCTTGTATACATTCTGCAAATCCTTTTCTCATCTTCCTCCCAAAAATGATCTCCCACATGGTTCCCAATGATTTATTTCCTACCCATCAAAATAGATCCATGAGACATTCAAAAAATGACCTCTGATCCCCATGTTCCATGCTCTACGTTATTTTCTAGACATATCTCCATCACTTCTCCCTTGCACTTCTTATTCTATGGCCTCTGTTATTATTTTTCTTTTTTAAGTTTTTATTTAAATTCCAGTTAGTTAAAAAACAGTGTAATATTAGTTTCAGGTATACAATATACTGATTCAACACTTCCTTTCAACACCTGGTGCTCATCACAGCAAGTGTACTCCTTAATCCCCATTACCTATTTCACCCCTCCCCCCACCTACCTCCCCTCTGGCAGCCCTCAGTTTGTTCTATAGTTAAGACTCTGGTTTTTTGGTTTGCCTCTCTCTTTTTTTTCCCTTTTGCTCATTTGTTATTATTAATTTTAATTTCAGAGTATTTATGCACACTATTCTCTTAGCTAAAAATGACCTTTATCATAACACAACATCTTGTAGCATGTCCAATTTTTAAGGCACGATGTAAATCACCTTTTCCATGAAGACTCATCAGATCCTACCCCAGAAGTTGTTCTAGCACTTATGGCTTCTAATACATACATAAAATCAATCATCTACTAGGTTTAAAGATTGTGGGAGATTTATGTACAGAACTCATCTCCTTTACTAAATAGTAAACTCCTGGAAGGCCAGCCCGAGTTTTATATATCTTTATATTCTTTATATAACCTAGCATCATAGTTTTTGCATATGGGTAAGTTATGAAAACACTTAATAATTATTTATTTTATTCTTTGAAAACTTACATCTTTCTTTGACTTTTTTAAAAGGGTAATATTGTTTCTGATTTTAAAAATATGTAATTGTAGAAACACAAATATAGATAATAATGATAATAATAATAATAATAATAATAAAATGATTGCATATAGTTCCACCAGCAAAAACTGAAAATAGTTAATATTTTGACGTACCTTCTATTTTTTAATGCCTCTGTACATTTAGATCTATGGATTTTCCTATCCAGTTTCACATAAACTTTGGTGTTGAGTTTTTTAGCACATCAATAGATTTATGAGGAGCAAAATTGTTATGCATTTCCTTCAATGCATCCTTTTCTTCTTCTAGAGATAGCCCCCCTATTTTCATTGAAATTATTAGGTAAAATGATGTGGTCTCCTGCATTATTTTATATGTCTCATTGTGAAAAGAAGATCTTAATTAAGACTTGACTGATCTGACGTATTGACTAAGGCTTATCAAAGACTAAAAAAACATCAAAATCAAGTTTATTATTGGGGGAAAGGGCCACCATTTTTTAAAACTTTTACTGAGATATAATTTACATACCATAAAATGCATTCCTTTAATGTTTTCTTGTAGTATATTCACAATGTTGTGTACCCATCACTATAATAGAAAGTAGTTAGACATTTTCATCACCCCTAAAAGGAAAAAAAAGTCATTTCCCATCTCCCCTCCACCAACCTTTGCCAACCATTAATCTACTCTGTCTCTATGGATTTGCCTATTCTGGACATTTCATAAAAATAGAATGTTACCATACATATTCTTTCATGAGTGTCTTATTATAATTAGCATAATGTTTTCAGTGCTTATTCTTATTGTAGAATGTATCAGTACTTTTTTATTTTTTATGCCTGAAAACATTCCATTGTATGGATATACTACATCCATTGTTTATCATTTTATTAGTTGATAGACATTTGGGGTGTTTCCACTTATGGACTGTTATGAGTAATGATACTATAAACATTTATGTACAGATTTTCATACAGACATATGTTTTCATGATTCTAGGTAGAATCTCTGAGGCACTACTCTACTGTTGAGTGTGGACAGTGGTTTTCTTTTCTCAAAGTGATCCCTTCTTTAATAGCAGAGCTGTGGGAGTGATAGACTCTGATCTTCCCAACTTCCCTTGACTTCAATCTCTACTTTGTGTATGAGCTGGGGTGAGAGTAATTGGGGGCCCTCACATTCTTAGCCTACCTTACATGAATAAAACTTCTTCCCTATGAGTGAAGATGAGTAGACGAAGAGAGCCCCAGGTCTCTGAGCCTTTCTTGCCTGGAGTAAAACTTCTGCCACATGGAACTGAGCCCTCAAGTGAGAGCTGAGAGAAAATGGAGCTCTCTGTTTTTGGCTGCACCTGCCGGGGGTAGAGCTCCCATCATGCTGAGCTCAGGGAGTGAGAGAAAGGAGGCTGCCACAGACTCTCACTGTTCTTATGATAATTTAGTACCTTTTCTCAAATAAATGTGTCCCCATTTTCTTTATGCCCTTAGGACAATTCCTAGAGACTCCAAATAGTTACTATATTTTGTAATATTCACCAGCGATGGTTATTTCTATGGGGAGAGGGTTTGCAGAGCTCATAATGCCACTATTCCTGACAAACTTCCAAAAGGTCACCGTTTTTTTGAATATTTTCTCTTTCCAGATATTATGCTAAGCTCTGTTTGTAAATAAGTACATGAAACTCTTCTGACATAACAGTAATACACTTACTTTACAGGCAGAAAAACTGAGACTTGCCCATAACTAGTAAGTATTAGTGTTGGAATTTAAATCCAATTTGTCTCAGTCCAAAGTTCATGTCTTTAAACACTATGTTAATATACAGAGCACAGCATGATGTCTAGAAGATTAGAATCTGGTCAGCTTCCAAATATTGACCTTAGGACTGAGGCTTTAGGAGATAAAATATTGGGCACATGGGGAATGGTACAACTAGGTAGAGAGAGAACAAAGTGATTGCGGGTAAGTAACTAAGAAAACTCAACTCATTTTTACATTTTCGTCAGGGTTACCTGCTTCTAGCAATTGCTTTGGGCTTACGGAAGCGAAATAAAAAATCTACAAAGGCATGTAACTGATTATATAACAATTTTCAGATTCAGCAAAGCACTTCAAATTGCCTACCTGCCTGAAAATGACTATGAGTATATTATAATCTGTACAGAAGAAGCTCTTAATACAGCCAAAACTTTTCACTAGTAATGCAGCACTTAAACCCATCAGCCAATTACTATTATTTCTTCATGTTATGTCAAATGATAGACAAGGATTTAGAGGTGGAAAAATTGAGGAACCCATAAACATTTAAGAAGGATTAATTTACAGACTAGGATATGCTTCAGTATCAGCTCTAGAGTAAATTAGCCTATAAACGTTTTGAGACATGGTTCTCACCCACTGACCACACCAACCCCAATGGCAGTGTTGGTGTCTGAAACTAGATCCTGAAATAGAGGATTTTCCATTAATAAGACAGATTCAGCAGTGACTCATATTTTATGCCATGCTATTACTTTTGAATTCCTTTTAAATCAAATATTACAATAGGCTGTCTTTTAATCACTCCATCAGAATACTTTCAATAACTACTATCTGCGCCTGATATCATGTATAAAAAATATGAGCAGCAATTTTGCCTAAAATATAACAATAAATGTGCTGGTTAGTTTGTTTGCTTTTGCATGATTAGTGTATTTAGTACAGTTGACTTTTGAACAACATGGGTTTCAACTATGCAGGTCCCCTTACATGCAAATTTTTTTAGATACAGTATAGTACTGTAAATGTATTTTTTCTTGCTTTTGACTCTCTTAGTAATGTTTTTTCTCTATAACTTACTTTTTTATAAGAGTATAGCACAAGTACAGTATATAATACATGTAATGTACAAAGTATGGTTAATCTACTGCTTATGCTATTGATAAGGCTTATGATCAACAATAGGCTATTAATAGGTAAGTTTTTGGAGAGTCAAACATTATATGTGGATTTTTGACTGCATGGTGGGGGTGCAGTCAGTGCCTTTCACCCCCATGTAGTTTAAGGGTCAACTGTATAATGCAAAATATTTAAACCATGCCCCTCGAGAAATTTCTATTCTAGAATGCAATCCAAAATGACACTCTGATACAGAATAATAGTAGTAAGGAAGAATAACAGTGATATTTATTGCCTTTATTATGTGCCAGCTACTGTATTATGGACATTACGTCTGATCCTCAAAACAAGGTCATGGAGTTGATACATGATATTCTCCTTTTGCAGATGTGTAATTAAGATATCCAAACTAGTGAGCCCCAGAGCCAAGTCTCAGAGCTCCAACTCCAAAATCCACTCTTCTTACCTCTGTCCATATCTCTGGTTCATAGTAGCAACTGACATACTGGGTTACTTTAAAGTGACTTAGAGTTCTTATTTCTCTTCCTCTTAATAATGATATTGCTATGTCAAAGTAAGCACTCTTTAACAGTAGGTGATTAAAAGAAGGGGGAAGTGACTTATTTCTATGGGCAAGGGGAAAAAAATCACTCCATCTCAACCTCTTCACGCACAGGAAGTGTGTGTCTTATTACAAAGTCAGTATCAAGGGGCCTTTTCATGGCTGCCTCATCTAACATCCTGCCAAAAGCCAGAGGATCAAGAGTGGTTCTAAGGATGGATGTAATAATGCTACTGAGCCAGTCTATTACTAGGGCTGAGATTGTTTATGGCCCCCCCTCAATTGCTTGTTGTCATAAAAGCAAACTGGATACCATTTCCTTAATGCAATTATATCAGAAATTATAGGGGCTCTTGTTGACTCTACTAGGTTTAATTTAATAAATGAGAACTTTTTTTTTTTTTGTATTGGAGTCTTCTTTAGCAGTCCAACATTAACTTGGTTTAGAATAGCTTTTTGAGGGTGCCTGGGTGGCTCAGTTGGTTGGGCGACTGTTTTTGGCTCAGGTCATGATCCTGGAGTCCCTGATGGAGTCCCTGGATCGAGTCCTGCATTGGGCTCCCTGCTCGGCAGGGAGTCTGCTTCGCCCTCTGACCCTCCCCCCTCTCATGTGCTCTCTCTCTCTCATTCTCTCTCTCTCAAATAAATAAATAAAATCTTTAAAAAAATCCAAATTATTTTTTTTAAAAAAAGAATAGCTTTTTGACAACAACCTATTCAGTAATTCATGATTGGCAAATTGATAGCTATTATGAACTGATTTGTTTCTCCCCAAAATTCATATGTTGAAGCCCTAACACCCAATGTGAGTATATTCAGTAATAGGGCCCCTAAGGAGAGAAATAAAGTTAAATGAGGTTATAAGGTTGGCACCCTAATGTGATAGTACTGATGCCCTTGTAAGAAGAGAAAGAGACACCAGAGTTCAATCTCTCTCTCTCTCTCTCTCCACATGTATGGACCTGATAAGAAAGCAGCTGTCTATAAACCAAGAAGAGAAACTTCACCAAAAACCAATTCTGCTGGCATCTTGATCTTGGACTTCTTGCTCCAGAACTGTGAGAAAATAAATTCTGGTTGCTTAAGCCACCCAGTCTGTGGTAGTTTGTGATGGTCACTCTAGCTGAATAATACAGTGGCTGAGAGCAGACTTAAGCTTACAGAAATTTGTTGTTGTTTGTTTTACTAGCATCTCTACTACTACTCCTCCTCTTCCTCCTACTCTTACTACTACTATTACTACTACTACTACTATTACTCCTCCTCCTCCTACTCCTCCTCCTACTACTATTACTACTACTATTACTACTACTACTACTACTATTACTACTACTACTGCTTTGCATTTAAATACCTTTAGACCCAAGACTCAATAACAAACTCTGTATTTTAAAGCACTTCATCTTCTTCCTACCTGCCAGTGTAAGAAGTCATTTGAATTTACAATCTCTAAATGCAAAATGCTACATCTACTTTCAAGGAGAGAACAACAAAGTTTATGGAACCTCTGTTTAATTTGTCTTGGTATCTGTCTGGTTCTAATGAAGGAAAAAACAAAAATTTTGATATTTGAAAGAAATTATTTTAAAAAGAGAGAGAGAAACTAATATAGATTTACTTTACAGGAAAACCTTCATAGAAATGGTAACTCTTCAGCTAAGTCTATCAAAGTATTAAAAAGGAGAAATTAGGATGATTCACAGTCATCCATAAGGCATGATCTTTACCTAAGAGAAGTCCTCTACCTACCAGAAATTTCAACATAAACAAAAATAAAATTGATAGTTAGAATAAAAATAAATATTTTACATATATGTATAAGCCTTAAAAAATGACACTTTTGAACTTCTTTTGGATTACAATCACCTAAGAATAAAACTTAGACCAGTAACATAGACATCTTTTAAAGAGGCAATCTACAACCATCAAAACCATAGACACAGTACAGTATGATTAAAAGAACCATCTAGGCATTAGAGCTTTTAATTGCCTTTTTAGCTTCTACTTGATCTTGTACAGGCTGAACTTTCTCAAGGCATAGGCTGCTACCACTGCAAACAGAAATGCCTCTCTTTATTTGACAAAACTATTATTAATGAGAAATGAGTGGATGTGTTCTGTAGTGCTTATGATTTCCTCTAGAAAGAGTCTTGATACATTTAAGGAATTTAATTTAGACCTCAATTATAAGATTTTCATGATGAAAAGAAGCATTCTCTTTTCATTCATTCTTCATATTGAACCATCATCAGGACAAATAAATCTACATTGGAATGTGAAGCTAGCTAAGATCAATATGGAAGTATGTGTGCTAATATTATACTAAATGCAATCTTACAACAGTTACCCCTTTGCTGCTTGCTGATATCCTATGAGGGAGAACATTCCCATTGACTCTCAATGGCTGCATGTCTCAAGATCCCAAGAGAGAAAGAAAATATAAGGAAATATGGAAAGTCAGAGTATAGGTCAAGACAAAAGCCAGTAAGGAGAAGTCTTTCCTCAGACATACACTGTTTACTGGTAGATTGAGCAAACATTCTTCTGAGTTGAAAGGTTAGTTATGCTAAATTAGATGATGAAACCAACAGTATTCTTATTGTTTGCCCATCCTGAGGTGGGTTATAGCTTAGAGAAAAATTAAAATCAGAAGTGATATTGACAATTCAGACTAGGTAAAGCAGTAGACAGCAATGTTAAAATTAGTCTGGCTAACCTTACAATTGCAATTAAAAATTGAGAAATTAATTCACATTGAATGGAATTCTATGACTTTGTGTGAGTATAAGTGCACAGAAATGCATATCTGAACCTAGGCAGGAAAGTGTAATGCTAATCATTACACTGAAAATAGTATCAAGAACCTCTGGATTATTTTTTTTCTTTTAACCTGAATTGACCAATATAATAAAAAGACCTTCGTTTTTTTCTTATTGCAATTTCAGTGTAAAAATGAAAATATAGAGACAGAGATTTAAAAAAAACCTACAACTTCCACTCCCCTTAGCTCCCAAATTATGAATATTAAAATAAGCATCTACAACAATAAAAATATTTTTTCTTAAATATAAAATATAAAATAAGCAAATCTTTAATTAGTAATATAGAGAGGGACACTATGGGTGTTTGTCCCATTTCACTAAATATTTATCCAAAAACTGAATTATAACCAAGAAAATAGGAATTTCTATATGTAGTGTAGAAGGATTGGAAAGAACAAGTGTCAAAATTAACCTTTTGGCTGCCTTCATACACACTACATAACAGATCTTTAGGTATTTAATTATGAAGGTTAGTAGCATTATTTAAGTGTCTGCCAATATTTCTGCTTATCCTCAATATTACTGTTCATGAATTGCTTAACTCTTATATCCTCTTTCTTCCTTGTTCCAGTTTTCATTCTTTCTTGGCCCCTCTTTCTTTTTTATTTTTCTTTTCTTTCTTCCTTCTTTCCCTCTCTCCCTTCCTTCCTTCCTTCCTCCCTCTTTATTTCCTCTATGTCCTTCTTTCTTTTTCCAGAAACACTGAACATCATAATCCATCCTAAAAAGTCTTCATATGTTGAAGAAACAGCATTAAGTTTGCCTAATTACCTCAAGAACCACATTATTGGAAACTGAAAATGTTTAATAACATATTGTGTCTTTAAAATGTTCAATAAAAATCGAAATAAGCTCACCCCAGGTAAAGAACAGCAAAAAAATTGTTTATAATTTGTTGAGCAGCAATATGTTTAGACATATCTGATAGTTTCTATTTGACAATTTATGTTACAACAACTACTAGATAGAAACTGCTTTTGTATCCAATTTAAAAACATGAATGTTCTTCTCTTTACCCTAGAGCTTAAAGACAATTTACAGAAGTAGGCCAGTATGAAGTATTGCCACAATAAACTGTTCTTTTACTTCCTTTTTGTAGCAAAAATTAGGAAAACACTGCAATGCTGTTGAGTCATAAAATATGTTAGCAATAAAACAAATAAAAGCTATCAAGTTTATTTAATTTCTACTGTTACTGTCATTATTCAGAGATCTTTTTAAAGTCTTTCATATATTTGAAAGTAATTTATTTTGAAAAAATATATCAAAGTTGGAATAATAGATTTTTTTCAAAATGCACACTTATAAACAAAATCATCTTTTATAAAACAAAATATAAGAAAGTTCTACTTGTTTCATTGCAGAAAATATTATTTGAAAATAATTTTATTTTAAAGACATAAATCCCAATGGGAATACTGTGACAATGTTCCTGGTATTCTTTTTCAAACAATAGCTACTGTTATTTGTCCTCATTAGATCAAGATCAATTATATGGAGTAATCCTGTGTTAAGTAATGAATTCTATGCTGTTACACTTTCCTCCATTGAAGATATTCAGTTGTTAGAATGTCGAAAATCAAGTCTTAATTGCTGTCATTTTTGTCTACTATACTATAATTTTCCTATTTTAACTATTAATATTGTGATAAAGTATATTATAGATAAACATAGTTTTTGTAATTGACCCAAGTTACAAGAACTATTATTAATAGAAATGACACAAAGAGTAAAACTAGGGTGCCTGAGTGGCTTAGCCAGTTAAGCATCTGCCTTCTGCTCAGGTCATGATCCCAGGGTTCTGGGATGGAGTCCCACATCAGGCTCCCTGCTTCTCCCTCTCCCTCTGCCCCTCTCCCTCCTGTGTGCTCTCTCTCTCACTCTCTCTATCAAATAAATAGATAAAATATTTTTAAAAAACGAGAGTAAAACTGTAAGGGCAACAATCCTACACATTTTACATTTAAACAGTTTTCAAATTGTTAAAATGTCATTTTTTATTAATGACACACTAATATTCTATGTATTAGTTTCTAATTAGCAAATAAATATTTTTTATAATTTTACCAACCACTATATGGAGACTCTATAAATGGCATTCTGTATTGACTTTATTTTGTAAATTTGTTTCATCAGGAATTACTTCTCAATTTCCTTGGAGAATTAAATAATTTGACAGAGGGTCTCAAATCCGTCAACTGGGATCAAGGAGAACACATACTCTTTTTTGTGCAACTCTATTAACAGGTATGAAGAATGATCCAGTGCAATGAGATAAAATGGTACCCCATGATAGGGAGACAGGAAGGTTTGGTAGGCTTTGAGTAATGTCTCACTTCCCCGGAAATTCTCAAGTTATCAAAAAACAGTCAAGACAGAACACAAACATTCATAAGTAAGATTTGTCTTACTAAAACAAAAGTTAAGAGAGAATGACTGACTATGAAAAACAGTATGTAGTTTCCTGAAAAAATTAAAAAATTAAAAATAGAACTACCATATGATCCAGTAATTCTACTACTGGGTATTTACCCAAAGAATATGAAAACTTTAATTCAAAAAGACATATGAACCTCTGTGTTTATTGCAGCGTTATTTATGACAGCCATATTAGGAAAGCAGCCCAAGAATCTGTTGATAGATGAATGGATAAAGAAGAAGTATATATACAATGGAATATTACTCAGCCATAAAAAGGAATCTTGCCATTTGCATCAAAGATGGATCTAAAAGTATAATGCTAAGTAAAATAAGTCAGAGAAAAACAAATACCATATGATTTCACTGTATGTGGAATTCAAGAAATAAAACAAATGAGCAAAGAAAAAAGACAAACCAAAAACAAACAAACAAAAACAACCAAAAAAACAGACTCTTAACGATAGAGAACAAACCAATGATTACCAGAGGGGAAATGGGTGGGGAGATGGATGAAATAGTTGAAGGGGATTAAGAGTACACTTATCATGATGAGCACTGAGTAATGTATAGAATTGTTCAATCACTCTATTGTACACCTGAAACTAATATAACACTGTGTGTTAACTATGTTGGGATTTAAATGAAAGGAAGGAAGGAAGGAAGGAAGGAAGGAAGGAAGGAAGGAAGGAAGGAAGGAAGGAGGGAAGGAAGGAAAGAAGGAAGGAAAGAAAGAAAGAAAAAAATAGAAGAAAGAAAAAAGAAAGAAAGAAAGAAGGAAAGAAAGAAAGAAGGAAAGAAAGAAAGAAAGAAAGAAAGAAAGAAAGAAAGATGAAAGAATGAAATAAGTGGTTTCTACTCTCCATCTACAAAACAAAACAAAACAAAACAAAATTTAAAAAAAAACAGATTTATTAGGGATAATTGCATTGTCTAAAAAAGGGAATATATTTTGTTTGTTAATATTTTTATAGGAAGAAAGCTACATTTAGTCTTTGGACTGTGGTGGTTTTTACTTGTTTTCTACTATTTTCAACAGATCTTACCATATAAAAGCCCACCTCAAAAGGTATTTGAACTGAAAATTCTTTTCTGAACCTCAAACTGAAAATTCTTAAAGCAGAAAAATTATCTTCTAGCAGCCCTCCACTGACCAACATTTTGGTCTGGGAAATAATGGTATTAGTAATAGTAGTAAAATTTCAGTGGAGTTGATGGTAGGCATTCAATAACTTTTAAAGGGTACAGTGAGTGTCTAAAGTCAACCGACCCATTCTCACACTCTTGGTTTTCACAACATAGTATTCTCCTCTATTTGCTATTGTTTTCTTTGTATAAATAATTAATAGCTATAGTTTAAGGTAGTTTCCATGTTAGCATGAAAAGATAAAGGCATGTTTAAAGGGAACTAGTAACAAGGCATTTAATATAATAGTTTATAGACTAGTCGTTCAATTCCTGAATTATAGAATTTAAGTTTTGATGAGCTTTTGCCATTTTTCAACTGCCTCTAATTGTTGTTATTATTTTCTTTTGGGAAAAAGAGTAAAATGATAATATATACTCTGCAAGCAAGGTTTAGGAAACTTAGAAGTCCACAGAGTCATTTTGCCCACTGACTTAATTTAAGCCAAAGGCACAGGATTTAATTTTGTAACTGTCACGTATATTTATGTGTTCCATATATGAGTGCAAAAACCCTCTAAAATGTATGGAAAATTATAGGTCTCCACAGTGAAGAATTTTGAGCAATGTCAAAGGAAAATTTCACTGGGCAAAGTTAAACAGGCAAAAAAGATTTTATCCAGACCATTGCAAGAGGGAAGAGAGAGACCACTCAACTGTCCTGAAACAAAGGATTTTAAGAAGAGTTTTAAGAGCCGAGTGTGGGGACCTCTTAGGCCATCTTTGTTTGCTGATTGGACCCAAAGGATATTCAGCTTCCCTGCATCTTCAGGACAGAAGGCATTTTTAAAATGTGGAGGGAGGTACCCACCACAGTTAGGCTTCTACCGTCCCACAGAGACCAGGAGATAGGAGCACTATCCTCCTTGATGATTATATTTCAAAGGGATGGTTCCTAGGTCCTTGAAGAAGACATTCACTGGGTCGTAAAACTGTCAAGAGACATTTCAGGGGATTTATGTACATTTCGAAGGGGTCAGAGAAAGAATTTGCAACTACGAGTTTTCTAAAAAGAAGCTCTAAGAAAAGGGAGACCATCCACCATACTAGAGCCAAGAATAAACCCATCGAAAGTTTAGTCAAGCTGAGGGGAACATTAAGGACATCATGATCAGTAATATATTGATTTATAATCTTTGTAATAAAAAAACCAGTGTCCATTGTTCTATATAACAAAGAAAATATCTGTGTGTGCTTGTGCCCCATACGTGTGAAATGAGGAAACTATTAGGAGGGGATTTCATCAAGGAAAGAGTTTGTGGCTGTGACCCAGTGTCTTGATTTTAATTAAGGACCATCTGTATTTGGAATGCAAACCCATTGGAAACTTAACTGCTGTAATGATGATACAGATACTCTGAAAGTTTTGAATCCTTTAATGGCAATTAAACCTCATATTTGTTGGTCAGTGAGCTGATGCATCAGAATACAGAAATGGCAGAAATTTTAAAGCCTTTTTATATAGTTGAAAGCACATTTAATGCCAACTCTTAATGACTATGGTTTTCCTTTTAGATTTTTTTTGGATGTAAAAAGGGGGATTCTTAATGCCATGGGCCGTGCAGAGCCTCTCCTGCTCCATTCCGTGCACTTATAATTTTGAATAAGGCATTTCCTCTTAATGGCTAATTAGGTCTATTATCTATTGAACCATGGGAGATCAAGGGACAAGCTGGGAGTTTAATCCCTACTAAACATTTTACTACATCTGTAAACAAAATTTCTTAAATTAATTGAATTCTCTGTCCTATCCTCTTGTTGATAAAAGTACTAAGAGAGAGACTTAGGTAAAAAACAAAAACAAAAAATGAGCAGAAGATAAGTGACAGAACAAATGCAAAAATAAAAATTATTTAAAATAGCTATATTTAAAAATCTGAACTCTGTAAAGAGAGTTACCAATACATAAGGCTCCAAGCTTCTTTCAATGCATGGGTCTTTGCTCAGAATAATTTTTGAAATGTAAAATTACTAAATTTTCACTTCCATCCACCTATTCACTTTGTAATACACTCTGGAATCTTCCATTCTCTATTTGAAATAGTTTGATTTGCCTTTGACATCATCTTAACTTGGTTGATTTTTTAAAGAAAATTTACAAGTAACTTTTCCATTGAGCTTCCTCTCCTCTCTTGAGCAAATGTGTATATTCACCTTATATAATGTTCCAACTTTGCAATCTATACAATGTTTTTTTGTAATGTGAATACACCAAGTACATTGACAGAGGAGTTCTTGGATCATTGTTAAGAACAAGAACTTGGGGGCGCCTGGGTGGCTCAGTTGGTTAAGCGGCTGCCTTCGGCTCAGGTCATGATCCTGGAGTCCCGGGATCGAGTCCCGCATTGGGCTCCCTGCTCGGCAGGGAGTCTGCTTCTCCCTCTGACCCTCCTTCCTCTCATGCTCTCTGTCTCTCATTCTCTCTCTCTTAAATAAATAAATAAAATCTTTAAAAAAAAAGAAATAAAAGTGCGTTGACTTTAAAAAAAAAAAAAGAACAAGAACTTGAAGAGGAAGAACTCAGTGTAATTGCTACTTCAACATTTATTCATTGTACCACTTTTGTAAATTCATTGATCTCCCTGATAAACTCAATTTCCTCATCTACAAAATGGTAAAACATTAGCACCTACCTTACAGAGCCATTGTGAAGATTATAGTTAAGAATGCATGTGAACATTTGATACAGTGTCTGGAACATAGAAAATACTCAAAGATTAGCTATTATAACTAAAAGGACTCACAGTACAAGCATACCTTGAAATACTGTGGTTCAGTTCCAGGCCTCCATGATAAAGTGAATATCACAATAAAATGAGTCTAATAAAGGTTTTGGTTCCCAATGCATATAAAAGTTGTGTTTACACTATACTGTATTCTATTAAATGTGTAATATCATTATCTCTAAAAAAATATACACACATTAATTTAAAAACACTTTATTGAATAAATGCTAACCATCATCTGAGTTTTCAGCAAGTCATAACCGTAATCTTTTTGCTGGCAGAGGGTCTTGCCTCAATGTTGATGATTGTTGACTAACCTGCGTGCTGGTTCCTGAGGTTGGGCAGCTATGGCAAGCTGTTGGAAAAAAATGATGCTGATAGGCTTGCTTGACATAGGGTGGCCACAAACGTTCAATTTGTAAAAAACACATCTATGTAGCACAATAAAGTGAAATGCAATAAAATAAAGTATGCCTGTATTGAAAATAGAGCAGGTGGATTTCAACTTATTTTTGTAACATTTTATTAAACTATGTGTCATTTTGTCAAACTACCTTCTGTATTTTTTGGCTTTTCTAAAATGAATTTTCCTTTTAGAAATTAGAAGATTTGGTAAACATATAGAGGTATTATAAGACATCCCAAGTAAATTCTTTGTCTACCAATGATAGACCTTTGTTCTTCTGTTGCTTATTGCACATGATTTAATATTTAACCGGTATAATTGAAGTATGAAAGTAATATAATAGTATAAAAATCAGCAAAAACAAAATGAAAGATACCTTCATCAAAATCATTCTAAATGTGTATAATTTGTGTTAAATATAAACATAATATAATTTTATATTATTTTCAGCCTCTATTCTTATCAAAATCCTTTCCATATTGTTTTTATAAAGTGACTTTCTAGGAAAAATCTTTGGGGAAAAAATTAAACAGACTATGGTCTCAGTGATTTAATATGACATGGACAAAATATAGTATACCTAAAATTTGGTTTCAGGAATTCTTTACATTTTCTAATAACAAATATATGCAAATGCCAATTTAAAATAATAGTCATTTATTTTTCTTTCTTTCATTTCTCAGCTAATTGCAAATATGTTTTGTTCTTGTATGCCTTTTTTTCCTGTTCAACAAAATAATGCATGCAAATGTTCTATAAATCAAAATGGTACCTAGTGGTTTAGGATAAAAAGGAATAATCACCCACCTCATCTTTTTTCTCTTCTAATACCACTCCCCAAAGAGGTTATACTTTCATTGTTTTGGGTTTTAGTTTCTCTGATGGTTACACTGCAGTAGATTACATTACTGACCCCACATCTGTGTCTTCATCTTTAGCATATGCCTTTCCATTTCTTAACCATTTTGGCTTGGCCATTAGACTTGCTCTAGGCAATGAGATGTGTATTCATCAGGGTTTTTGTGCTATTTACAAACCTATACCTTAGAGTTTTTGTGCATTTTCTTCATGTTCTCTGTTTCTATCTTCACCATGGAAAGAATTTGCACCAAGTAGCGTTAGATAAGCTAAACCCACAGCAGGAGCCAAGCCCGAGGAAATGTGCAGCTTGAAGCAGAGCTGTCCAGAGGATCCCAGAGTAGATCTGATGAAGCCCAGATGACCTGCAGACACATGAGTGAGAACTACATGATTGTTTTAAGTTACTGAATTTTGAAATAGTTTATCTCACAGCAATGGCTGACTGTTACTATTCCTTATATAAAAGATTTCAATCACCTTCTTCATAGCTCCATATACAAATTATGACATTAATATTGTT
This sequence comes from Leptonychotes weddellii, assembly GCF_054177405.1. NCBI lineage: Eukaryota > Metazoa > Chordata > Mammalia > Carnivora > Phocidae > Leptonychotes > Leptonychotes weddellii. Next base: position 103,546,814 of record NC_138369.1, on the reverse strand, counting down.
TATTATACCAATTTATTAATATAATATATTACATATAATTATTACATTATGTTATGTTATAATAATCATTACTAATATGATTATCAATATACTAATTGATTAATTGTAAAAATATGATGATATATTATCACATATATTAATGTGCTATTTACATGTTAATATAATTATAATTAATACAGAATATATTATATTGCCAAGTGTTAATCAATTTAATATAATAATATATATTATATAATATGTGATATATTATAATAATATTGTATTATTTCATATTATATTATAATTAATCTAATATATTAATATATAACTCATATAATATGATATAATATAATATAACATAATATACATACTATTAATAATATATAAATAGTGTATTATATGTAGTTTGCACCTGTATTTTTTTTAATATTTTATTTATTTATTTCAGAGAGAGAGAGCATGAGCAGAGGAAGAGGCAGAGGCAGATGGAGAAGCAGATGGGGAAGCAAACTCCCCACTGAGCAGGGAGCCCAATGTGGGGCTTGATCCCAGGACATCTAGGATCATGACCTGAGCCAAAGGCAGAACCTTAGCAAACTGAGCCACCCAGACGCCCTTGTATATGTAATTTTTTAAATGCTATGACCTTTAGGTTTATTCCATCATTTCAGTAATATTGGCTTTCTACTCTGCAAGATGAAAATAATAGTATTACTCATTTCCATTTTTTTCTCTACATTTGAGGACCCATTTTCTTTTAGCTTTTACTCATTCCTAGGTTTGCTATGTTTTGTCCATGTAATGCTTTACAAAGTTACAAACAAAAACAAAAATAAGAACATACAAAAATAAGAATAAAAAGAAAAGCAAACAGCAGAAAATAACAAAAGGAATATCAAGTAGTATGTTAGGGTGACATTTCCTTTTGTATCCATACAATGTTAGGATCTTCGGGTCACTCTAACTAGGCTTTTCCTACTAGTAGTGCATTATTAGTATATATGCTTTTAGCGTATAAAATATTACTGTAATACTCACTAATAATTTACAACTTGTTCATCTTAAAATATTTTTAAATACTTTAATTAAAAAGAGCAGTGATGCAAATTTGCATTTCCTCTTTTTTTATTCCCTGCCATTTAAATACATTGCTAAATTTGGCCATCCACTTCTGTGTGGATATTGATAGAAGGCTGAGATCTGATTCAGACTACAGAGGTGGTAGTAGATCTTCATTCTCCCAGAGCCCTGGAAGTTAACATCTCAACTTCAGTCAATCAGGAAGCTCTGCTTATGAATTTGATTCAGGGGAAAATCTAATACAAAGGAAGAGGCATTTGAGATGGCCTTCTAGAGGTCTCATGAATTAATTCAATATTCACTGAAGTCAGCACCAGGAAAACATTCAAACCAGACATCAGCTGAGATGAACTGAGTTTTTGGTTTAATAAATCTCTATTACATTAAAGAGAATTGGTTTCTTATATTCACAATTAAGTTCCTTGAGTAGAATATTATTCTTAAAGTATTTTATTCTTAAAGTCATGGTTGTTTCATCTATGAATAGGAAATAAATTTTATTATACAATCTCTATATTTTAATCCCTACATTAATCATAATTGCAGCTATATAACTTGAATAATTCTGATAATTATTAATTTTCAGTAAAAGAAAAATTATAGATCATTTTAACATTTTGATAATTTGTGTTTACATTACATTTTAGTGCAATACGGAATTGAATTAGAGACTTAAAATTATTAGGTATTTATTTTATCATATATTTATTATTTATTTACTTACTTATTTTTAAAGATTTTATTTATTTATTTGAGGGAGAGAGAGATATAATGAGAGAGAAGGAGAAAATGGGGGGCTCAATCCCAGAACCCTGGGATCACGACCTGAGCCAAAGGCAGATGCTTAATGGACTGAGCCACCCAGGTGCCCCTTTATTGTTATTTATTAATTTAAAAATTCAAAGAAGAATAAAATAGTACTTAACTCACAAATTTGTAGTGGCCATATTCTCATTTACAATTGCCATCAGACCCTCTCTCAACAATTTTCAAGTTTTCTCTCCCTCCATGAGTAATTTAGAAAATTGTGTGCATTATAATTTCCCAGTAAATACACTCAAATTATACTGAAGCATAAATATAAGTGATGAACTGAGGAATTTTAAATAAATTAAGAAGGTAGTTCAAAATGTCAACAGAATATTGTTATTAGGGAAAGGTTAATTTTTAGAAAGATCATTAGAACTATATGTCACATTTTATGAGGTAATAAAGTTTCTCCAATATTATTGCTATATTTCTGGAAATCTTTGGAATTTCATTCTTGGGATTTAGTTCAGGTCCATTTTGTGAGCTGACCATGTTTAGTCTTACTAGTTTACTCATATTGTTTTTCTTTGATTTAAATAGTATCTTGCAACTTAATCACTCTCTTATTTAGCAAAATTGACTCAAAAATGGTCATGTGGTTTCCCAAAATTGAACTAATCTTTAAATGATAAACATTTTCCATGACACAGAATCCTCAAAAGAATGTACTGTAGGGGCACCTGGGTGGCTCAGACAGTTAAGCGATTGACTCTTGATATAGGATTAGGTCATGATCTTAGGTACATGGGATCCAGCCCCGGATTGTTTGGGTTCCACACTCATCAGGGAGTCTGCTTGAGATTCTTTCTCTGCTGCTCTGCCCAACACGCTCTCTTTCTCTAAAATAAATAAATAAACCTAAAAAAAAAAAAAAGGAATGTATTATAGCATCTAAAAACTATCCCAAGAGAAGGTCCAGAAATATTTTAAACTATATCAGCATATTTAGGAAAAATGTACGGTCTTGAATTGTCATGGCTCACTATTCTCTCTACTATGTGTGTGTTTGATTATGTTGAGGATAAATCTTATATATCCTTCATAATTACTACTTAGAAAAGACAAGTTTTATCAGCCTGAATTTACATTTAATTTTAATTTGTAAGGGATTTTTTTTTTTACCTTTGTAAATTCCATGAAACTAATAAAGATCTACTTTATTCTTTTGGCAATTTACTCATATAGAAAGAGAATATATTATTATTTTTTTAAGATTTTATTTATTTATTTGACAGAGAGAGACACAGCGAGGGAGGGAGCACAAGCAGGGGGAGTGGGAGAGGGAGAAGCAGCCTTCCTGCAGAGCAGGGAGCCCGATGCGGGGCTCAGTCCCAGGACCCTGGGATCATGACCTGAGCTGAAGGCAGACGCTTAACGACTGAGCCACCCAGGCACCCCCAGAATATATTATTTTAAAAATTATAGTAAATTTCACTCATTTTGAGTCTGAGGTAATAGATTGCTATTTGTTTGTATACTTACTCATTTATTAATCTTCCTATGGATTCCTAGGAACTCAACCCTCACCTGACTTGATTTTAGTTTGTTTTCAATTCATAAATATTTATTCTATGATTTGTAATATCAATAATTCTGCAAGGTGAATATAATAGACATGATCTTTTTTCCTTTTGGAGCTTGCATTTTAGTATAGAAGAGAGACAAAAAAATAAATAATTCCTCATGCTGATAGGTGCTTTGAAGAAAATAAACAGGGTTGAGAATGAAGTTTCTATTCTAGAAATCCTAGTGATCGAGGAGAGAATCTACGGATTCTCGGAGAACAAGAAGCCAATCAAACATTCTAAGTAACAGAATATTACTCTAGAATTTGAGAAGTGGCCAGTATGGATTAATCGTGGAGAGCCAGTGTTCAGGAAATAAAATGAAGTGATTCTGGAATAATAAGCAGAATCTAGACCATGCAGGGTCCTGTAGGAAAGGAAAGAATTGAGATGATTCAAAGTGCTCTGTCATATGATTTTAAATATTTTGGTTGCTTTTAATAACATTGCCAAGAAATATTAAGAAAGACATTGTGCAGAAAGATAAAAATAATTTTTTGGACCTATTAAGTTTTAGAGATTAGTATCTTGATACATAGATTATATAATATCTTTTGTACAAGTGAATGTGTGTGTATAGACAGATGGATAGATTTAAGCATATATGAATATATATACATCTTAGTGACTCAATAATAGAATCTAAAATATTCATTTGAAAAAGAATATAATAGTAAAATCACAACATTCTAGTATATATCAGTTATCTTGATAAAAATCAATTGTAACTTGCACACAGATAATTGAGTAATTTTTGTTTGATGCTATATACTTTCCACATAAAGATTTTATCAATTCCCCATGCTTCAACTCTTAATTTCTTGTATTGCTCCAATTCATATCTCACCTGGCATCTCTTTGAAAAAAAAAGAAAAAAATCAATAGCTTATTTCCCTATGGGTCTCTCACAAATGAGTAAAATTTAAAAAGTCTCCCTGAAATATACATTAATGTCCATTTATTCTTCTAATTTCAGCACTAGCAATGAAAAGCAGAAAGAATGTATTTATTTTTAAAACATGAAGGAATAAAGAATCCAACAAACATTCTGATTTATTTTTGCTGAGTTTCTAAGCTAATACCATTGTTATGATCTCATAAAAATATATTTGATTCAACAATTCCACTTCTAAGTATCCATACAAGAGAAATCAAAGCAGATAATATGAAAAACTTGTACATGAATTTTCATAATAACCAAAAAGTAGGAACAAGTCCAATGTACATTAACAGATGAATAGATTTAAAAATATTATATATCCATAAAATTGAATATATTCAGCCATATAAAAGAATGACATATTGATGCATGCCGCAACCAAGATAAACCCTAAAAATATGAGACTAAATATAAAAAAATGCAAAATACCACAAATTATATTGCTCCACTTACAAGAGGAAATATCTACAAGAGGCAAATCTATAAAAAGTAGATTTGCAGTTCACTGGTCCTGGGAGTGGAAGAGGAATGGAGAGTGACTGCTAATTTGTACTGGATTTTCTTCTCAATTGATGAAAATGTTCCAAGATTAGATTGTGGGCAGTTGTACAACCCTGTAAATATACTAAAACCACCAAATAATGTACTTTAAATCAGGGAATGGTATGGTATGTTAATTATATCTCAAGCTGTTAAAGATTAAAATTCAAATACACAAAAGGGGATAAAAACTCAGACGGATATTTCATATACTATTGTAAAATAAATTTGTATATTTAGATGAAATGCTAGTTTTCTAAAAATAACTTTAGAAGGTTTAGGAAAACTGAAGTCCAATAGCATCTAAATAAAATGAACATATTGTCAAAAATTTCACCCCACTTAAAAACACTGTGCAAAATTATTTCATAGGCCAGTTATTTCAAATTGAAAGAGTAATAAATATATACACTATTCAGAATGTTCTACTATAGAGAAAGAAAGTAAAATGAATAAGCAAAACAAAAAAAAGATGATGAATATAGAATAAGCACATTGTTATTTATGACCATTATGACAAATTATAAAGTATTATTAAATTTGATCTACATGTATATTAAGAATATACAATGACCAAATAAGTTTTACACCAAAGATGCAAGGATAGCTCCATAGTATAATTAGCAAATTAATAAATCCAGTGAATCCATGGGGGAGCAAGCTTATAATCTATTAATAAAAGACTAAATGACAGATAAATATCAACACCTAATTTTTTATAAATCTTCTCCAAATATAAGAAAACAAGCAGTATTTATTACTATGATTATTCTTTCTATATAAATATATACACATATATATGTATATATCTAAAACTACATATATATTATATACTATATGTATTTATAACTGCATATTAATATAAATTCAAATTAACAGCCAACATCATGCTCAATAAGAAACATTGAAAACATTTACAGTAAAAACAAGAACAGGAGTATAATGCTCTCACTCCATATTATTTAACATGGTTCTTGATATTTCAACAACAAATTTTGACTGGAGTATGAAATATAAGTTATGAGTGCTAGAAACAAAGAAAAATTAGTCATTAAAATACTGGCTCTGGAGTCATATTTTCTGTGTTAGAATCCTAACTTCTGCTTTATCTCACCAAATACTGGCTAAAAACATGTGACATTTCTGTTTTGAAAGATGTAAATATTTGCACACTCAGAGGGAAGGGGATGGAGAGGACAACAGAAAAATGTCAAGCTGCTGTTACAATTTATCTGGTGAATGCCTGCTGCAGTTTTCCTCAATCTGTCTTGGTCCCAGAAATGTTTATCCTGTGAACTGCCTTCTTGCTGCTTTAGAGATCCATGTGCCTGAGGTAAACATTGGGTAGGACAATCAATACATGGGTCTCCAAACATTTTTGACATGTATTTTTATCACCTAAAGACTAGAATGGGAATTCTAATAAATGTGTATGCATTTAATTGAGGATTATATCTATGTACTACTGTATTAAATAACAGAAATATGAAAAATTTACAAGGAAGAAACAAGATGAAATAAATAATTTAAGAGATTCTGTTTAACAGCACAAAAACCGTCTTTCTCCAGAGAAACTATTATATTTTTATTGAAATCAATATGATTGAATAATAATTTTAAATCTCCTTTTCAGTATTTTATTATAGGTTAACACATAGACCTCTGAGTTTAAAAGAAAATAATTTTGGGGGCGCCTAGGTAGCTCAGTCAGTTAAGCATCGAGTTCTTGATTTCAGCTCAAGTCATGATCTCAGGGTCCTGGGATGGAGCCCCAGCTCAGGCTCTGCACTCAGTGGGGAGTCGGCTTGAGGATTCTCTCTCTCTCTCCCTCTGCCCCTCCTCCTGCTTGTGCTCTTTCTCTGTAAAATAAATAAATCCTTAAAAAATTAGTTTGGGTCATTTTACATTGCCCTCCACAGTATTAAAATGTTCTACTATTGAAAGACTTGTTCCTATAAAGTTAACTATCCATGGTTTGGGGTAGACAGTGAACTAAATCAGGTTAAATATACTAAAAGAAATGAGTGAATGTGGGTACTTTTCAGTGTTACTTGATGATATTTCATATACTGCTTGATACATGATTCCTCATTTAAGAAAGGATTTTTAAATATCATTTTTAAATGATTTTACTTATTCATTTATTTTAGAGAGAGAAAGAGAGAGTGCATGAGCAGGGGGAGGGACACAGGGAGAAAGAAAGCAAGACTTCTCAAGCAGACACCCCACTGAGCGCAGGGCCTGACATGGAAATCAATCCTATGACCCTGAGATCGTGACCTGAGCCGAAAACAAGAGTCAGTTGCTCAAACAACCGAGCCACCCAGGCACCCCTTAAATATCATTTTGAATAAACAGAAATTAGAATATGAACATTCCAAACTTGGGGATCACTGACCTAAGTAGTGGTCCTGAGCTACTCACTGACCTGAGCTGGATTTCTACTGGAGTCTCCTTCTGAATGTGTCTATTGCAGATGTCCATTGAGCAGAATCCTGTTTTCCATACCCAGATTCTTTTCAGATATAAAATGAATTAAATTCATACAAAAGGGGATAATAATTGACCCTGCAAATCTTTAAGTCACCTACTTCCTTCCATGTAATGAAAGTTTAATAACTTTGCTTCTACAAATGACCACTGGCAAGTACTCATTCAGATATACGTTGTTATAATTTCTTTTGCACCATCTCAAATATTCATTCACTAATTGGTGTAACTAATACTTGAGTACCTCCTTTATAAGCATCACTATTTTAGATATTGTAAATAGGTGATCCCTGAAGTCCAATCACTGATGAAGCTTATAACCTCTGGTATTTTCTGTGGTTTCTAATTTCATTCTTTAATACGAAGTCAGCCAAATTAAGCTATCTTGAAATTCAGGCTTTTGTAAATTATAGCCATTCATTCATTCATTTCAAGATGAGTGAGCAATAGGAAACAATAACTACAACTCTTTTATCACCAAAATTACCTTTTCTCTGAATATTTTCTCTGCCAGTTTATGAAAATTCTACATCCAGAAACCAAGTAGTGGATGAGATGAAATGAACTTTCTCAGCACAGCTTTACATCATCCTACCCATTGCTGTGTGTCTGGATAAGGCAGACCTCAGTTCCAGGACTCAGTGGAATGTCTCTAGAAATGTCAAAAGACACTGATGACAGCTATTTCACGTTGCTCTATTTTTTATATATATAATGTTGGAGAGGAAGTGGAGGCTCTGGTCCCTAATACATCAACTCCTGAGATTCTCTACCTACTGATTCTCTGCTTCTTCTTTCATAAGAAAACCTCCCTCTCAGGTACATTTTACAACACAAAATCGTAAATGATATGAAACCTTTGGACATATTTTGTTAGTACAAGCTATGTCAAGGCAAGGTTGTATAACGCATCATGTTAAAATAATCCCAAAGAGAATGATTTAGCTAAGCAAATTTTATCTCACACTTCATGAAGTGGACCATCTCCACTCTCAAGAATCCAGAGAACTGCAAAGTAAGGAACAGGATAGCAGGCTTTAGGAAGACAATCAGGGAATAAGGAAAGAGTATTTAGGTTAAGTTGATTGGATTGGGTTGTGTATTTGACCTCATAGTAGAACAAGGAAATTACTACAGATTCTTGGCAGTTGGAGATTGGCTGGCTAGATATACTGTTTCTGTTTCTGGTCAAGTGAAGCATTAACAAGAACAGGAAAGTTTTCTAAGTTCTAGTTCCCCAAGCAGGAGAGGCTCTATCTTGGGCCTAGAAATTTATTTCAACGGTCATTTGAATTTCCCAAACACTGTCCATTTGACATTTATATCAAAGGCAAATGATGTTTTCCATGCAGGAAGTGGAGAAGATGCCAATGGAAAACAAATAGATTCTATTTAATAGAATAGATTCATACAATCTATTAAATATCTGAGAGGGAAAATTAATTTTAGCCAACAACATGGGATACAAAATGCAGCACACACAATCATGTCTTATGATCCAGAAGGGTATATTACTCTTAGTCATATATAACTACTAAAAAAAGTAGATAAAATAAGTTCCATATGAAAGGATTTTTTGAGTTTGAATGTACTGCTTTAGAATTATCCTTGGCACTGTTGTGTTCATTAGAAAAAATAGCTGTCAAGTAAATTAAGTCTTTTGCATTGGGTTCTATCAGACAAAAACTATCATCTGCTATTAGTGCTACAAAATAGGATCATAGTTCTAGCTAAAACACTTACATATAGTTAAGAAGTGGGACCACAGAAATGAAACCATATGTGCAGTTTAGTGAATTCCCTAAATCCAGATACACTCACATTCAATAAATACAAAGCAAATTACAAATGCAATTTCTTTTCTAGTAACAATATTATCATCTTATTCTTGAATTAATATCACTCTCATATTAGACTGGCTTAGATCATAGGCCTACAGCTAATCTGTATTCCCTTAGGGGAAAGAGATGCGTTGATTTGTTAGGACTGTGATATAGACTTTCTCCAGTCATCAGTCCATCCATATGGATTGAGATCGTGAGAGGATGAATTACCAAATGAGGTGATCAACTGCAGGCAGAATGCATGATGGATGCTCAGAAGAAAACTACAAATACAGCATGGGAGTAAAGGAATAACTGCAGGAAGTCTCTTTGCTGCCTTCTAACAGTCCTTTCAGTTAATGTTTAGTCTCTCCAGAAAAAATGCTATCTATGTCTCTTAAAAAGCCTTGCTCTTCCCTGCTTTCCCCCCAAGATGATCTCTTTCTCAAGGAAGTTGTGGCAAACATACTGTTGGTGGGAAAGATTTGGGAGTCCTTGGTACTTTGTCTATTGAATGTTCTGGTCCCTATCAGCTTATTGCCTGCCTCCATCTCTTGTTTTCCATCCTAGAATTTTTTTTTATCATACCCTAATATCATCTATACTTCAACCACAGTGAAGCAGACCTTATGATTTCAAGAACTGGGGCAGAGGAAGTGTCTTTGCTATTAGAGGACAAGGACAAATCTACGTTGTGACTCCTCTGATAATATTAATGATAACACTTATAATGATAATAATAATAACACTTATAAAGCAACATTATACTCCCTAGTTTTATCCATATTGTTGCAAATGGCAAGATTTCATTCTTTTTTATGGTTGAATAGTATTCTCTTATGTATATAATGGAATATATATATACTTATATATTTTTATACTTATATATTACATCTTTGGTATCCATTCATCTATAGATGGACACTGCTTCCATATCTTGGCTATTATAAATAATGCTGCTATAAACATAGAGATGCATGTATCCCTTTGAATTAGTGTTTTTGTGTATTTGGGGTAAATACTTAGTAGTGCAATTCCTGGATGGTAGGATAGTTCTAATTTTAGCTTTTTGAGGAAACTTCATACTATTTTCCACAATGGCTGTACCAGTTTGCATTCCCACCAACAGTACATGAAGCGTTCCTTTTTCTCCACATCCTCACCAACACTGGTTGTTTCATGAGTTGTTGATTTTAGCCATTCTGACAGGTGTGAGGTGGTATCTCATCGTGGTTTGATTTGCATTTCTCTGATGATAAGTGATGTTGAGCATCTTTTCATGTGTCTGTTGGTCATCTGGATGCATTAACTAAGTTTTCTACACTGTCTACCTAAGAATTTACCTCTTCCTCCATTGATTTGTGTTGCCTTCATTATTTACTAAGTACCTTATAAATAAAATGTTTCCAAGTTCTCTTTTGTCTTTCTGCTACTTTTCTATTACTGTGTCTTTGTAGCATGTCTTATGCTGGGTCAAATAACTTCTTTTTATTCTACTTTTCAAAGCTGAGCTAACAATTCTTGCACCTTTTTTCCTCCATAAACTTTAGAATGAATTTATAAGGTTTCTGAAAAAAAAGTTGAATTCTGATGATAATTTAGTTGAATTTATAGATTAATTTGAAAAGAATTGAACTTTTTTATGTTATCCTGTCATTACTTCCAAGAACATGGATTATGTCTCTGTAGATAATCTTTTATGTCCTTTATCACATTTACAAACTTTTCTGCAAGAGGGTCTTATATGTTTTGGAAAAGTAGTTACTAGACACTTTATGACATTATTTAAAAATCATCCAAGATCTATAAAGAACTTATCAAACTCAACAACCAAAAAACAAACAATCCAGTCAAGAAATGGTCAGAAGACATGAACAGAAATTTCTCTAAATGAGACATACAAATGGCCATCACATACATATGATATATATATAAGAATATACATAAGAATATTACTCAGCCATCAGAAAAGATGAATAATTAACATTTGCTTTGTCATGGGTAGAACTGGAGGGTATTATGCTGAGTGAAAGAAGTCAATCAGAGAAAGACAATTATCATATGGTTTCACTCATATATGGAATATAGGAAACAGCACAGAGGATCATAGGGGAAGGGAAGAAAAACTGAATGGGAAGTCATCAAAGAAGGAAACAAGCCATGAGAGACTCAACTATAGGAAACAAACTGAGGGTTGCTGGAGGGAAGGTGGGTGGGGGGATGGGGTAACTAGGTGATGGGCATTAAGGAGGGCACGTGATGTGATGAGCACTGGGTGTTACATGCAAAAGATAAATTGTTGAACACTACAAAAAAATCAGCTCTTAGAGGCATAACTTATATTCAATAAAATGTATGTCTTTAATGTGTAAGGTTCAGAAATTTGACAATGGTAAATAGTTGGTAACTATCATCATATGTATGGTCTGCAAGCTAAAAATAGTCTTTACATTAACGGTTAAGAAAAATCAAGATAATAATATTTTGTGACATGTGAAATGACATGAAATTCCAATGTCAGTATCTATAAATATATATTGGAACACAGCCACATTTATTCTTTTGCTGTTGTCTATGGTAGATTTCACACTAGTGGCAGAGTTCAATAGTTGCAGCAGAGACCACATGACCTGTAAGATCTAAAGTATTTACTATCTCTTCCTTTACAGATATCTGCTCTTTTTGATTCATGCTTTCATTCTACTGTATCACAATTAATTACTATCACCTCTTCTCTCAAACCAACAATGCTTCTTACATTCATTTACTTTCAGCTCATGATATTGCATCCTAGTTTACTAAGAACAGTTAATAATCAGAAGAGAATTTCGACAAGATCTCAGTAAATTTACTTGCATATAAGCATCTCAAACCACCCAATATATCTGTTCGTATTTTCACCATAAATGAACTAACTAAAAGTTCTTAACTAAAAGCCAATCTTTTTACTTGTGAACTAAATTGGATTCTTCTATTTAAAGACATTGCAATATTTCCCCCATTTTTGCCTATATAACCAAGTTTTGACTTTCCTCTGGTCTGACAAATTATATGCTATTATGTCTCCCATTCTTAAAAAATAAAAAAAAAAAAACTATCACTGTAATAAGATAATACTACTCACCTATTGGAATAGTTGTAAAAATAGAAACAAAATATCTGACAATACCCAGTGCTGACAAGGAAGCAGAGCACCTGGAACTCTCATACATTGCTAATAACAAAATATTCTAGGCAGTTTGGATAGCAGTTTGGTGTTATATGCAACTAATGAATCATTGAACACTTCATCAAAAATTAATGATGTACTATGTGGTGGCTAATTTAACATAATAAAGACAAACAAACAAACAAACATACACAGGGTGCTTTGGTGGCCCAGTCTGACTCTTGGTTTTGGCTCAGGCTCTGATCTCAGGGTCATGGGATCCAGACTCCCCTGTGGCTTCACACTCCCCTGTGGCTCCACACTTAGCGTGGAGTCTGCTTGGGATTCTCTCTCCCTCTCCTTTTGTCCTTCCCCACTGCTCTCTCTCTCTCTCTGTCTGTCTGCTTCTCTCTAAAATAAATAAATAAATCTTTGAAAAAATAAAATAAAAGTAAACATATGCTTAACATAAACTCAGCAATCTCACTACAAGGGTTTATTCTAGTGAAATGAAAACTCATACTAGTACAAAACCCTGTACTAAATTATTTTGATGGCTTGTTAAGCAAAAACTGAAAACATCACCAGTATCTCACTTGGGGAGACACACAAAGTCTCTTGCTTGGATAAACAGATTATGGCATATCCATATATTAGAATATTCAGCAATAAAGAGAAATAAATACCAATACATGAACATATATATGCTATAATTTCATCATGCCAAGGGAAAGAAACCATATCCAAAGCTTACATACTGTATGATTCCATTTATATTACATTGTAGAAAAAACAAAACAATAGAGACAGAAAGCACATCAGTGGTTGTTAGAGATTGGGAATAGGGAAATTGTCAACTACAAAGAGGCACATGAGAAATTGAGGAGTGATGGAACTTTCTATATTGTGATGATTGTGGTTGTTAACACAACTAAATGTGTTTATCAAAACATAGAGAATTTTACACAAAGAAGGGCAATTTACTATATGTCGATTATTCCATAATCACAATAAATTTTCTTAAGTGAGTGACACTTTCAACGCAGAAAATGAAACTGTTTTAAAGAAGCCAAGAACAATCAATCAATCAATAAAATAAAGAGGCCAGAGTCTACCAAAAGAAACAACAAGAAATGAAACAATAAAGGTAATTGTAGAAATCAATGAAACAGTGAACAAGAAACAAACTATAGAAAATTAAATAAACCAAAAGCTGGATCCTTAAAAAGATTCGTAAGTTAGATACACATCCTGGCAAGTTGAACCAACAAGCAGAGAAAAGTTGTAAATAATCTATTGAGCGATGTAGGAAAAACTACTGATTCAAGAAAAATATCACAACAGGAAGCATTATAAGCTAGTATGCCATAATAAACTTGAAAACATACTTGAACTTGCCTTCCAGCGAAATCATAATCCCCATGAGCTTGTCTGTTGAGATAGCAATAGCTGGGACTGGAGGTCCCCAGTCTGGACAAGGGCAGGCTGGCGCGCAGGGACAATTATGTGCTAGAAGACATCACGCTCAGTGAAATAAGCCAGATTCACAAGGACAAATACCGCATGATCCCGCTTTTATGAGAAACCCCCAATAGTCAGATTCATAGAACCAGAGAGTAGAATACTGGTTACCAGGGGCTGTGAGGAAGGGAAGGTGGGGAGGTGTCGGCCAAAGGGTACAAAATGTCAGTGTGCCAGATGAATACCTTCTGGCGACCTACTCTATAACATAGGGCCTATAGCTGACGATGCCCTATCCCATACTTAAAAATTTGCTAAGAGAGTAGGTCTTCTGTTAGGTGCTCTTTCTACCAAAGAAAATAAGATTAATTTTAAAAATAATAAAATAAAGGCAGGAGGAGACAATGTTTGAAGGTGATGGATAAACTTACAGCCTTGACTGTAGTGATGGTTTCACAATGTATCCTTATTGTCAAACTCAAGGAATCGTATGCTAAACATACTTAATAGTATGTTCAGCTTTTTGTATGTCAACCTTACCTCAAATAAAGAGGGTTTTGTTTTGTTTTCTTTTTTTTTTTAAGATTTTATTTATTTGACAGAAAGAGAGACAGCAAGAGCTGAAACACAAGCAGGGGGAGTGGGAGAGGGAGAAACAGGCTTCCCGGCCAGCAGGGAGCCCGATGCGGGGGGCTCGATCCCAGGATCCTGGGATCAGGACCTGAGCCGAAGGCAGACACTTAATGACTGAGCCACCCGGGCGCCCCTGTTTTCTTTTCTTTTCTTTTTTTTTAGATTTTATTTATTTATTTGACAGAGAGAGACATAGTGAGAGCAGGAACACAAGCAGGGGGAGTGGGAGAGGGAGAAGCAGGCTTCCCGCAGAGCAGGGAGCCCGACGTGGGGCTCGATCCCAGGACCCTGGGATCACGACCTGAGCCGAAGGCAGACACTTAACGACTGAGCCACCCAGGCGCCCCGCGCCCCTGTTTTCTTTTCTTTTTAAGTGCTGATGCATTTCTTCTCATCACTATTGAGTGTAGGGCCTGTGGCTTCTGGGGTTACCTGGCCTGGCAACCTTCTTGCTGGAAGGATTCCTCTCAATGATTCTTGTGTCCCTGTAGCAGTGTTATTCTCTATGCATACCATGCCAGGAAGAAGATTGAGAAGCACTGCTTTGAGCATCCTGTCAAAATAATAAAACCCTTTGAGACAACAAAGGCATTTTTCTTTATTCTCATTAGCCGTCAGTATTTAATTCTATCTGTTCTTCAAATCCTGTGCTGAAAATCAGCTGCTTCCTCATAAACACCCTAGGTCATTCTGAATTTGTGATATATTGTGACAATTTATTAATAATGGGCCTATTCAGACTATCTACTCACAGCCATAGAAAAAAAATTTTTTTTTTTTTTTTAATGCACTTCCATGATGAGAAGGCACAGGGCCATGGAACTCAGGGAATATGCAGTATATCAGTATGTTTTCTGTGTGCTCACAAATTATGATTTCAAAGAGCATAATGTTTCCCTACAGAGTCAAACATCTTGCGGCCTTATTTTATGTCACTTTCTCTGAGCACATTCAAGATATGAAAAAGCCTTCTGTGACCTCTCTTTCTCAGGAAAAAAAAATTCTCTAGATTGGGGACTTTGGGGATGTTCATTTGGTGGAAACCTAGAAGAGCAGGGATAGTGTCATTTTTCTTTGTTACACTTTCACTTTCTGACATCTTCTATCCATAGAATGTAGATGGGAATGACCTCTGGTGATTCAATATCTACGAGCTGCCTGAAGTCCTCGGACAGTACTTCTTCAAAGTTGGAGCATGTCCTAATCATGTCTAGCATTCTCTGCATGAGCCCTTTGTTTGGGCATAGCAGAAGCTGACTCTTCTCAGAGCTACTGCATCTCTAAGGTGACGATAGGCTTCAGTATTTGAGCTTCAAGGAAATGATCCAATCAATAACTGCCATAAGAAATGCTTTTTGGAAAATAACTTGAACATATGGCACCTGCAACCCACCCCTCACTATGGCTACAATGCCTAGTGTACTCACATACATAGAAGTATGTGAACTACTTCCCTGTTTTGGCCTCCCCAACTCTAAAGGATTAGGATCTCTGAAGCAAAGTTGTCAGGTACATACTCAGGTGGGACTCAGGAACAATGCATGCCTGGGGCCTCTCTGACATGTGGGACTTGCCCTGGAGAAGCCCTCCAATGCCTAAATATCTCTCATATCATAGATATTTGCATTTGTGCCAGATGACAATGGCCAGCAGTGCCTTTAAAAGATGCAAGCAGTATTTATACTGGAACTTAACTCAAGGGCTTATAAAACAGTGCCAATATTTCCCTCTCCTCTACTTAAACTATGCTTCAATTGTAACTGACTATTCTTTCCTGTTCTTCCTTTGTTACAAAGTTCAGGATGAGGTGCAAGTTACCAAAAAAAAAAAAAAAATCACATTTAATAAACACTGCAAATGAATCCCTGGCTAAAACAAAATCTCTTCTCAGTATGTCTTAGAAAAAAAGGAACCATAAATGTGATCTCTAGAAAGGCATTCCTCTCCATATACTTTTTAATACTTCTTTTTAAGATGATATCTGGAAGCCAAAACTCCCTCTTGTACTCCTCTTTTATTCCAAAAGCAACTTGTCAAATCCTTACCTTTCTGTCTTTATGCCTCACTGATCTATTTGTCCAAGGAGACCAGTCTTCTCAGCACTTAGTCCTGAAAGTTTATTAGGGTGAAAAGAAAGCAGTGAACCAGTGTTTGTTCGGGTGAAGACTATAAGCAAGTGTACAATTTTCAGTTGAAAATGTTAATTCTACAGTATGGCCATAGTCTAAAAACATAAGTCAATATAGATAGCAAAATATCAATCACCACTGCATTATAATACATAATATGGCCAATGACATTACATGATATGTTTGATGTGTTGTTTTCTATTTTCAATTCATAATACAATGCATGGTACAAAGTTGTAGTAAACTCAGTGCATCAACACTGCATTCCCTTCAATCCCTGGGTTGGCTCAGATTTGTGTCCCTGATTTTCACTAAAAAGATACATGCCTTAATATACCACTGAAGGGATCTGATCTGTAATATATATATATATTATAATATATAATAAATAACTATGTGTTTAGACCTTATGGCCAGCTATAAAATTAATTCTATAAATCATACATTGTCCTAGGCACTGGAATACTGTCAAGAATAAGACAGAGAGAGTAGCTGTCCTCATGGAGTAGATGATCTAGACAGAATAACTGCATGTGTAATGTACAGAGAGAAGCATTGTGATATATCAGGGGACTTTAACCTACCCTATGGGGTTAGGGAAGACTTTCTGGTAAAATGGCATTATGTTGAGATTATAAGGAAAAGTAGACAGTATTAAAGTGAAAATACAAAATTGGATGGATTGACTCAATCTGAACAGAGAATATGGCATAGACAAAGCAGTGGACTAGCATTAGAATGTGTCTTCTTTGAGGCGCTGTAAAAGAGTCTAGAATATCTGGGTGTAGAGTCTGGTGAAACGGATTGCTGCATTAAATGTTTCAGATTCTATAAATAGAGCAATGGGAATTCATTGGAAATTTTAAAGCAGAACTAATACAACTGAATTTTAATTTGAAAATAATATTTTGGATCAGGGCAAGTGGATGCAGGGGAACCAATAAGAGATTATTGCAGAGGTCACGGCAAAGATGTGGTAACTCATGCTAGTGGCAGTATGCTGTAACAGTATATGGCTTAAGAGACCTTGAAGAGGTTGACTTGATCAACTGGATTTGGTGATTGTTAAATGAAATGGGGCATAGGAAAAAGAATCAAAGGTATTTGCAAGATTGAGTGATTGTAGCTTATTTAATGAGATAGAGAAACCTGAAGAAGGGGCAAATTTGTGAGAAAAATTAATAAATCTGATTTTGGACATTCTGAGTTTGAGGTATATGAGCTGTCCATTAAGCACATAGAGAATGGAATTAGGGAACCATCTGTTGACAGGTGGTAATGGAGCCCGTGGACTGAATACATGCATGTGGGTACAGGTTCAAATGTGTGACTATTTGTTTTGTCATGTAGAAGGGATATGCCATTAAAGCATGTTTAAATGTGGTTGGGATAGAACAAATGAAGGAAAGACTTTAGTGTAGGATTGAAAAGGAATAATTTTGTAGCTGAACAATCTTGGGGGTATTTGTAATATTCCATTCATCCTAAGGAGAGTAGTTTCTGGTATGTAGAAAATTCTTAGTAGAGAATTCTTAATCTATTGAGTACGAATTGTTATGGTCCATATGGTTGCTTTTCGCATAGCTGAAAAAAGTTTTAAGGGATGAAGCAAGTGTGCATTTAAAAGAAATCTGACTGGGGTGCTTGGGTGGCTCAGTCATTAAGCATCTGCCTTCAGCTCCTCAGGTCATGATCCCAGGGTCCTGGGATGGAGCCCTGCATCTGGCTCCCTGCTCAGTGGGAAGCCTGATTCTCCCTCTCCCACTTCCCTTGCTTGTGTTCCCTCTCTCGCTGTCTTTCTCTGTCAAATAAGTAAATAAAATCTTTTTAAAAAAATTTTTAAAAATAGTATCTTTCTAGTTCTTATTTTATGTGAAAAAGGTCAAAACCAAACAAGTACAGATGGATCTCTATTAACTTCACATATGACTCATAAGATAAATGCCTTTTTTTTTTTTCCTGATTTAGTTTGTCTAGAGAGGGCTCAAAACTCTCCGCCCTTATTTACCCAGCATTACCAGTAAAAACATTTGCTTTCCAGCTTCAACTTTTGTTTTAAAGAAACCACTTCCTACTTTATTTTCTGAGGCAGTGGGTGGTAGCTTTGAACTTGGAACAACGATTTGTTCAAATGTACATCATTCAACTAAGGGCGTTAACCATACGAGCTAGTCAATTCCCAAATAAACCCATAGATTTGGAAACCCTGGCTTGTAGGGGGAACCTAGACATGCTGCAATATTTTACATATTTCTCTAGAGGCCTTTACAAAGGTTGTTAACAATAGTAATGCTAACATTTAAATTATAAAGCAAAAACCCAAGTGAACACTCTTTAGAAGAAACCAATCCAAGAACAATTATATCCTTTCTGGCTTTCCCTTTGTCTGTTTAACAGAATGAGTACCAACATTCTGAGAAGCCTGGAAGGAGCACATAAAAATATAAAGCCATCTTAGAAAACTCAACCCAGACATGACCCTCCTATAATTGTAAATCCTCACAACAAAGGCAAAAGTTCCTTGTACTGTTCCTTCCCTCAGGCCTCTCACCTTCTATCAAATGGCCAAGTAGAAACAATGTTTCCAGTGTTGTCCATTTGGAAATTTGTAATCTGAAAATATTTTCATCCACTGCCACTACCGAAAAACAAAGCAAAACTTAAAAATAGATATTCATGGGATGAAAAGACACATTATTTAAATGACATTGGTTTCTATGGCCCTCATAGAAAATAACCCATGCTCGTGTTTTTATCATATGGTCCCAGAGCTTTATTTTGGCATACAGTAAGAATCTCTCATGTTCTGAAATGTCTAGCATGTCTATTGTCCTTTGAAGAATCCTTTCTTAACTTAATAACTTACTATAACAGCAATAAGTACTGTGGGTGCTGCCAAGCAGGGAGAAACATTGCTGTTTATAATGAGGTTCTTAAACCAGCATCCATAATAGATATAAATACAAAGTGATATTTAAAAATGTAGATCATCCATCCTTACAACAGACCAATTAAATCAGAATTTCATGATAGAGGGGTCCAGATATCAGTCTTTAAAAAAAAAAATACCCTAGATCATTCAAACGTGCAGACAGGTATGAGAACCACTTACACACACCAACAAGATGACTGAAACAGAGTTTTCATTTTTGTTTTTGTTTTTTTTCCTTTTTTTAATGCTGATTGGGGTGCAGAGAACTATCGTTTCCTTTTAGACTCTTAGCTTTTTTGGATACCATAAGGCCTTGTTGGGTATTTACATTTAAAATATACGTCATAACCAGTTCGATCAAAATCACTAAATGGCATGCATCAATGCAACTACTTAAACGATTAGCTACTAAGAAGTATGCTTTACCTCATGGTTGTGCTTGCCTGTTCTTGAATCAGGTCAGACTAAATCAAATTAAGTCAAATAAAAAACCAGTGTTATAAAAGACACTTTATATTATCGCAAGAAAAATAAGAGTCATTTCCTATCCCAGCTACACTAATATTTATAAAATACTGGCACTGGGGTGGACACTGTGATTCCAACTTTTAAGTTTTAGAGCAGCAATGCTATTTAATATAGAGTTCCAAAGATGGGGTAGCAAGAATGAAAATACCATGGCTGATCCTCCACACACCAACCACCAATTTCTAGCTATGTGACCACAAACATTTAACTTCTCTGAATCTCGGTATCCTCACATGAGAATGTAGTACTGTTATGATATTAAATCATGTCAAGGATCTGGCACATAGCAATTCATTCTTTGAACTGCTTATCATCATTTTGTACAGTGAGAGTAACTTATCATCTACTGTCTAGTTTCAAAGACAATAGTATTCAGGATAGATCTTGTTTTCAGAGAGTTACTGTTATTATCTTTTTTTAAAGATTTTATTTATTTATTTGACAGAGAGAAAGAGAGAGCACAAGTAGGCAGAGTGGCAGGCACAGGTAGAGGGAGAAGCAGGCTCCCCGCTGAGCAGAGAGCCCGACATAGATTCCTGGACCCCAGGATCATGACCTGAGCTGAAGGCAGATGCTTAACCAACTGAGCCACCCAGGCGCCCCACTGTTTTTTTCCTTCTATTAGAGGTTAGGTGGCTTTGGTTGGTGTGAACATATATCACTTCTGCCTTAGTAGAACAAGAATGTTTCCTAAACAGGGCTTCATAAACGAAACAGAATTCTCCTTCCCTCCCCACCCCCTTCCTTCTTTTCTTCACCTCTCTCTCTCTCTTTCTTTCCTGTGAGAATATAGTACACCAATATAGTTGCAGTAGAGCAAACTCTGATTGAGACTATACGTGACGATGAAACTATCAGTATCAAGCCAAGAAGAAATGTAAAGTCTTCTGAATACAATCAAAATGTAAAAGTCTCTTTTTTGAGACTTTAGTTTTTACCTTGAATATCAGCAATATTACTCATGTTCACATGTCAGAATGATAGATATAAATGTATATTTATGCTGAAGTATACATTATAATTAGATGTAAATATTACTTCATATTTGTTGCTATGATTTCTTCATACCATTACTTCATACTAATTGAAAATAAATGTTGATACTTAAAAATAAAAATAAAATGTATTTTAATGACATCTATCTACATTCAGCAAGTAAATATTTTATATATCTGTATTTATCAAGTAAAATTTTTCTTTATATTTCCCCTTCAATTTCCATTGTATTTGTTACTCCCTAG
>NC_138369.1:103485517-103525415 GCF_054177405.1 Leptonychotes weddellii | reverse complement strand
AATCTGCAGCCATTGACAGATACTTTAAGTGGGCAAAGTGTAATGTTCCTCCAGGAAGCTCCCAACTATCTTACTGTTAATGCCTTACTAGAAGGAAAAACAACTTTAACTTGACAATGGCAAGGCCTCCTATCCTGTGAGTCTTCTTTAACATACAAAAATCCTTTTGAAATCTCCATTTTCCATACCTCCCCCAATTCCCAAGTATATAATCAGCCACACCTCACAAACCTGGGGCAGCTTTTTCTGCCCATGGGTCCTGTCCCCCTGCTTTAATAAAACCACATTTTTGCGCCAGAGACGTCTCAAGAATTCCTTCTTGGCCATCGGCTCCAGACCTCACCCCCACCAAACTTCATCTGTATTCCAAAACCCCATCAATAAGATTCCACATTTTTTCTTTTTTTTTTTTAAGATTTTATTTATTTATTTGACAGAGAGAGACACGGCGAGAGGGGGAACACAAGCAGGGGGAGTGGGAGAGGCAGAAGCAGGCTTCCTGAGAAGCAGGGAGCCCAATGTAGGGCTCGTTCCCAGGACCCTGGGATCATGACCTGAGCCGAAGGCAGACACTTAACGACTGAGCCACCCAGGCACCCCAAGGTACCACATTTTTTCCAAATCTCACTTTTCCAGCTGCTTTCCATCTGTTCTCTTCTGAATATTCTACTTCCACCAACCTGCTGATATACCTCTTTTGAACCTGTTTCTTCTTCCACCTTTTTTCTCTACACACACCCTGGAATTGAATTCATCCTCTTCTTTAACAATAAAAACTCATCTTACCTTCATCATTCTACCTACCCAACTTGCTTCTCTTCTGCAACGACTTCTCTGGTTAGCCAAACCCAAAGTTTTTTCTCCTACTAATAAAGTCCCATAACATAGCCTTCTGAAAAACTGTTTGTCAACTAGATCCTGGAACTTGCATTATGTGAGGTACAGTTGGCAGAATAAAGGCTCTCTCACAATGTTCACCTCCTAATTTGCCAACCCTGTGAATATGTTACCTCACATGCTGGAAGGGACTTTGCAGGTGTGTTTAAGTTATCTTGAGATGGGGAGATTTTACTGGATGGCTCAGGTGGGTCTAATGTACTCACACAGAAAGAGAGATGTAGGGCGCCTGGCTGGTTCAGTCAGTTGGGCGTCTGCCTTTGGCTCAGGTCATGATCTCAGAATCCTGGGATCAAGCCCCGCATCGGGCTCTCTGCTCAATGGGGAGTCTGCTTCTCCCTCTCCCTCTCCCTCTGTGCTCTCTCTCTCTCTCTTTATTTAAATAAATAAAATCTTTAGAAAGAAAGAAAGAAAGAGTAGAAAATAAAAACACCAATTTGAAGAGATGTGTGCGCACCTATTTTATTGCAGCATTATTTAAAATAGCTAAGATACAGAAGCAACCTAAGTGTCCTTTGATAGATGAATGGCTAAAAAAGATGTGATACATATATCTACATACATATATACTGGAATATCATTTAGCTGTAAAAAGGAATGAAATCTTGCCTTTTGTGACAGCATGGATGGATCCAGAAAGTATTACTCTAAGCCTTACAGAGAAAGACAAATACTGTTTGATTTCACATATATGTGGAATCTACAGAAACAGAACAAATGAACAAACAAAACAAAACAGAAACAGACTCATAGGCACAGGAAACTGTTGGTGACCAGAGGAGGGAGAGGCTGAGGGGCAAGCAAAATCGGGGAAGGGTATGAAGAGGTCAAATGTTCAGTTATAAAATAAATAAGTCATGGGGATGTAATGTACAACACAGGGAATATAGGCAATAATATTGTAATAACTTTGTATGGCACTAGATGGTAACTAGACATCACAAGGATCATTTTGTAATGTATAAAAATATTTAATCACTGTGATGCACATCTGAAACTAACAGGATATTATATGTCACTTATCCTTCAATTAAAAAAAAAAGAAAAAGAACGAAGAGATGAGAAGGCGAGAAGCTGGAAAAGGCAAGGGAATGTAGTCTCCCTTAGAGCGTTCTTTTCTGAAGGAATGCTACCCTTCCAACACCTGGATTTCCGCATAG
Organism: Leptonychotes weddellii; assembly: GCF_054177405.1. NCBI lineage: Eukaryota > Metazoa > Chordata > Mammalia > Carnivora > Phocidae > Leptonychotes > Leptonychotes weddellii. Next base: position 103,523,358 of record NC_138369.1, on the reverse strand, counting down.
CGAGACCCACTTAGGACTTTTGTCTTCCAGACTATAAGACATAAATTTGTGTTGTTTAACTAAGCCACTACGTTTGTAGTATTTTGTTGCAACAGCAGTAGGAAAATAATACCTGAGGTAACCACATATAATAATGAGACGAGTGCTTCACTGTAAAGACACACATGGAATAAAAGGGACAGGTGTGTCAGTCACCCAACTTTAGTTCATGTCATGGGATCCAGGAACATGACCAGCCCCCGCAGCTCGAACTTAAGCTGTCTCATGGACTTCTGAATGTACTTCAAACCTCTTCGCAATAGCGGGAAAATGCTATGCTTTATCATTAAAATTGAGTCAGTTCTTTTTGTCTGGACTTACACCCTTCCTGTGGTTACTATTAACTCTTCACCTTTTAGTCTGCAAACCTATCCTGCACTTCATGGCTTTTGCTTGATCTTGGCTTCTGTTTACACATCACTTGCCTCACCTCCTTGTGCTTTTGACCTACATGTCTACCCACTGGCATTTCTGTTTATCTTTCAGTTCTGCTTCCAAATGCCTGTCCTTGTCTCCACATCTCCGGGTCAATATACGGAGGAAGAGAATAGAAGTGGCCCAGATTGAACTTGATGCTTCTATTTGGATTCAGCTTTCATATCAAGTCTCTTTATGAGTTGAACTGGTCATCAGTTACTGGCTTGGCTTTCTCTGGCACGTATGTGACTTTCAGTTCACTATATATACACATTTATGCTTTGTTTCCAGAATCTGATTACAAGAACTTTGATGTCTAGGACCAAATATTATGTTGTATTCAACCCACCATCATATAGCTTGGGGCCCAGATACCGAGGTTTTAATCATTTTGTCATTTAAGATTGAAAGTATTGCCATCAATCCTATTAAAGAATGAGAAAATGACAAAATATATTTCTGCCAAGTCTGCCACTTCTTCAATGTAAGGTAAATGATGAGTACCACAATTTTTTGTCATCATTTTTCAGATATATATGTAACATATATAATAAACATATACATGTGTGTATATATTAACTATATACATGTTTATAGGTAAATAATTGAAAATATACATTTATATCTATATATAAATGAAAGCAGGTTCTATGGTTTATTTATAATGTTTCAAATTGAACAAATATGTATATTCTCACTGACTTCCCAGTTAAAATATCTATAAGTTAGTGCTTCATTAGTGTTTTAACTTAAGGGGAGCTTAGGTGGCTCAGTCAGTTAAGCATCTGCCTTCTGCTCGGATCATGATCCCGGGGTCCTGGGATCAAGCTTTGCATTGGGCTCCCTGCTCAGTGGGGAGCCTGCTTCTCCCTCTCCATCTGTCACCCACCCCCACTCATGCTTTCTCTCTCTCTCTCAAACAAATAAAATCTTTAAAAATTTTTTAAAAAAGAATTTTAACCTAAAAGTATCTATGCTATTAGAAGATACAAATTTTGGGTACCTGGGTTGCTCAGTTGGTTAAGTGTCTGCCTTTGGCTCAGGTCATGATCCCAGGGTCCTGGGATCAAGTCCCGCATTGGGCTCGCTGCTCAGCAGGGAGCCTGCTTCTTCCTCTCCCTCTCCCTCTGTGTGCACTCTCTCTCACTCTCTCTCAAATAAAATAAAATCTTTAAAAAAAAAAGAAGATACGAATTTTATGCACTTTCCTATAGTACACAAGAAATTTATCCCTAATTACACATTGTTCTATGGTCATATTTCTTTTAAATTATTTAAATAAAATTTATTTATTTATTTAAAATAATTTTTAAAAAATGTTAATTTAAATTTCTTTTAAATTAATGACAATATGTGTAACTTCATAGAAAGTCATGTAACATGATAATGTTGATATAAATATGGACATTGATTATTTTTGCTCTATGTTTTTATACCCTACTCATGTTCTATAAGGTCCCATTACATGATGCCTTCCATGTCACTAGAAAATAAATGATCATAGTTTCCTAAACACTGAATATATCTAGTTTAATTTATATGCTTAAATATGTCTTATTTTAAAAGGAGAAACAGACTCTCGGATAAGCTAAGATTGTACTTTTGCCATGGTAAATTTTGTGAAACACATTGGAGAAAAATAATCTGCTTTACAATAGACATATTTTACATTCATATATAATGAAGCTTCGATTTTGTCTAGAAAATTACATTTTTTGCCAGAAAAGGAGCATGAATTTACATGAAGCACCCATTAGGAATGTCTTATTATGGAGAGTTTAAATGATAATGTGTTTCTATCATTATTTATCAGGAATGTACCTTTCTTCTTGTAGAGCTCAAATACCAGTACAGAAAAGCATATAATATTACGCAAACAGTTAAATTCTTTCTTGGCAGGAAATTCTTCCTGAAAAGGGTTTAAGAAGCTTGTTATGCATATTTCTCTTTTGTGTTATCATTTCATAAATAATTGATTAATTAGAATATAGAGCATATGAGATGTCTCATTTTTTTTTAAAAAGGATAAATCATTTATTGAGTACAAACTAAATGTTCCTTTGAGATGTCTCATTTTTTTAAATGCATAGAGACTGGAGATAGTTCTCCAGCTTTAAAATGAACCGGATGAGGCAATAAGTCCCATAATGCTTCTTTCAAGTAAGTGGTAAATAGTGCAGAGAGTGAAATTGATAGTGTTCTCACTACTGTACACAGAACATTATTTTTTTAAGCATGATTGGTCCCTATCATGAAGTGCCTTCTATCCATTCTTTAAGTAGTAAGAATAAAAATACTATTAAAAAATCTAAAAAGCAATAAACAGTCTGAAAACAATATACGGAGAGTCACTCTGGACTTAGTTGTTTTCTTCAAGTCATTTTTTACTTCCTTTCAGATGCCCGATAACAAAGATAAGAAACGGAAAGTGAAAAATTGCAAATAAGTAATAAAGGAAGGCCATATATTTATTGCAATATCCTCTTGATTACACCCTTCAGCTTCAGTGTTTGTGGAGGTTAACTTGTGTTACTTTCACTCATTCTAAAACATACAGGAGCCACACACCGTGTAAAGTCAGTGTGCCCATGGCTTATAGTGCAGCTTTCCTTAAGGGATGCTGTTTTTGTATCTTTTCAAGTCACTTAACATCTCAAAAGTGAGTCTCAGTGATATTTGCCTACCTGATGGTTACCAGAGGATAGGGGCTGAGGGGATGGGCAAAATGGCTGAAGGGGAGTGGGAGGTACAGGCTTCCAGTTATGGAATGAATAAGTCACGGGGTAAAAGGTAAAGCCTCAGGAATATAGTCAATGGTATTGGAATGGTGGTGTTTCAGGACAGATGGTAGGTACACTTGTGGTGAATATAACATAACCTTTGGAGTTGTTGAATCATGGTGTTGTATACCTGAAACTAATGTAATGTTGTGTGTCAACTACACTTCAATTTAAAAAAAGTATTGTTTGAGGTGCCTGGTTGGCTCAGTTAGTTAAGCATCTGCACTCGGCTCAGGTCATGATCTCAGAGTCCTGGGATCGAGCCCCACATTGGGCTCTCTGCTCAGTGGGGAGTCAGATTCTCCCTGTCACTGTCCTTCTGTGCTTTCCTTCTCTCTCTCAAATAAACAAATAAAATCTTTTTAAAACAAATATTGTTTTTCTACTCATTCCAGATTTACTACAAATTTAATACAAAAGTAATAACTTCTTGGACTAGGTGCCTTATAAAAGAAAATGCACTGTTCAAATTCAAATGGTATTGTATTAATTTATGGCAACAACTAGAAATAGAACAAGAAAAGTAAGTCTCTGTGAAGGGCACATTTTATTTCTCTTGACTAACCAATTTTATAATCAGCAATAATAATGTCTACAGCTGCTAATATTTCATTAGAACTTAGGAACCATGATAGTAAACATTTACATGTATGTTCTCAGAAACTTCTTAAAATAATTTCATAAACTAGGTCTGCGAAACTAAAGCTTGGAAAGCTTTGTGTGGATTTATGGCTTTTTCATGTGACTGGAGCTAGCTGTGTGAGCAAAGAGAAGGGACAGCAGAGGTAGAGACAAGGTCGGAGAAGAGGCTGCTGCAGTGAACATAGACTGGAGCCGAACAAGTGTGAAGCGGAGAGATCACTGAGAAGCCCTTGCAATAATCCATGTAAAGATGATGAGAGTTGGGACACATGGTAAAAGCGGGCAGAAACGGGAAATATTTAGAGGTGTCTCCTACGAGAATTACTTATAGCTTATATGGAATATGAGAGAAGAGCCAAGAATAACACTATTTTTGCCCCCAAATAATTGGAAGGATAAAATTGCTTTCCCAAAAAGCGCAAAATTATCTGTCAGTGGTCTCTCCCTTGTTAGGTTCCAGTCACACTGACTTACTTTCCTTTCATCCCACAGATAAATATCTATCTCACTTCGAGGCTTTTGAACTTGCTGTTCAGTTGCCTGAAATGCTCCCTCTTTTCCTTTAGCTGGCTTTTGCCTGCCCCTCAGGTGTTAGCATGATTATTAACTCCCAAGAGCTATGTTCCCTGATGGCCCAGTCTAAAGTAGAACATTCTGTTATCTGTTAACTCACCGACTTTGCCTTATAGTACAAGCATACATCATTTCATTATGTTTTGCTGTATTGAACTTCACAGGTATTGTGGTTTTTTTTTTTTTTTTTACAAATTGAAGGTTTGTGGCAACCCTGCATTCAGCAAGTTTATTGGCACCATTTTTCCAAAAGAATTTGCCCACTTCATGTCTCTATGTTACATTTTGGTAATCCTCACAATATGTCAAAATTTCCTCTTATTATTATATTTGTTGTGGAGATCTGTGATCATTGATCTTGGATGTTACTGTTGGAATTGCTTGGGGGCACCACAAAACAGGCTGATATAAGACAACGAGCTTAATCAAGGAATGTTGTATGTGTTCTGACTATTTCCCCATCTCTCTCTCTCTGCTCAGACCTCCCTATTCCCTGACACATAACACGAGTGAAATTAGGCCAATTAAGAACCTACGATGACCTCTAAGTATTCAAGTACTGTCTCCCACTTTAAATCAAAAGCTAGAAATGACTAAGCTTAGTGAGGAAGGCATGTTGAAAGCTGAAATAGGCTGAAAGCTAGGCCCTTGCACCAAAGTTAGTCAAGCTGTGAGTGCAAAGGAAAAGTTCTTGAAGGAAATTAAAAATGCTATTCCAGTGAACACACAAATGATAAGAAAGTGAAACAGCCTTATTGCTGTTATGGAGAAAGTTTGAGTGGTCTGGATAGAAGATCCAACCAGCCAGAACATTCCCTTAAGCCAAAGCCTACTCTGGAGCCAGGCCCTAACTCTTTTCAATCTGTGAAAGCTGAGACAGGTGAGGAAGCTCAGAAGGAAAGGTGGAAGCTGACAGAGGTTGGTTGATGAGGCTGAAGGAAAGAAGCTGTCTCCATAACAGAAAAATGCAAGGTGAAGCAACAAGTGCTGATGTAGAAGCTGTAACAACTTATCAAGAAGATCTAGCTCAGATAATTAATGAGGGTGGCTACACTAAACAACAGATTTTCAATGTAGACAAAACAGCCGTATATTGGAAGACAATGTCATCTAGGACTTTCATCTAGGAAGTCGATGCCTGGCTTCAAAGCTTCAAAGAACAAGCTGACCCTCTTGTTAGAGGCTAGTGGAGTTGGTGACTGTAAGTTGAAGCTAATACTCATTGGCCGTTTTGAAAATCCTATGGTCCTTAAGAATTATGCTAAATCTACTCTGCCTGTGCTCTATAGATGGAACAACAAAGCCTGGTTGACAGCACATCTGTTTACAACATGGTTTCTTGAATATGTTAAGCTCACTGTTGAGAACTACTGCTCAAAATAAAGATTTCTTTCAAAATATGACTGCTTATTGACAATGGACCTGGTCACCCAAGAGCTCTATTGGAGATGTATAATACGATTAATGTTGTTTTCATGCTTGCTGACACAATATCCAACCTGTAGCCCATGGAACGAGGAATAACTTTGATTTTCAAGTCTTATTAAGAAATACATTTGGTAGGGTGCCATAGATAGTGATTTTCCTGATGAATCTGTGCAAAGTAAATTGAAAACCTTCTGGAAAGGATTTGCCGTTCAAGATGTCATTAAGAATATTTATGATTCATGGAAAGAAGTCAAAATATCAACATGAACAGGAGTTTGGAAGAAGTTGATTCCAACCTTCCTGTGAGACTTGAGGGGTTCAAGACTTCAGTGGAGAAATTGGTTGCAGTTCTGGTGAAGGTAGCAAGAGAGCTAGAGTTAGAAGTGAAGCCAGATGATGTGACTGAATTGCCACAATCTCATGAAAAATTTTAATGGATGAGGAGTTACTTCTTATGGATGAACATAGAATGTGGTTTCTTGAGATGGATTTACTCTTGTTAAAGATGCTGTGAAGATTGTTAAAATGACAACAAACTATTAAGAATATTAATTAAATTTAGTTGCTAAAGCAGTGGTAGGGTTTGACAGGATCGACCCCAATTTTGAAAGCAGTTCTACTGTAGGTAAAATGCTATCAAACAGCATCCTGTGCTACAGAGAAATCATTCATGAAAGGAAGAGTTAACGGATGTGGCAAACTTTATTGTTATTTTGAGAAATTGCCACAGCCACCCCAGTCTTTAGCAACCACCTGATCAGTCAGCCGCCACCAACATCAAGGCAAGACCCTCTACCAGCAAAAAGAGTACAACTCACCAAAAATTCAGATGATGGCTAGTACTTTTAAGCAATAAAGCATTTTTAAATTAAGGTATGTACATTGTTTTTTAACATAATGCTATTGCACCCTTAATGGACTACAGCATACTGTAAACATCACTTTTTATGTACTGGGAAACCAGAAAAATTAATTTGGCTTGCTTTATTTATTCTAGTGAATATTACAATATTCACTTCATAAGAGTGGTCTGGAACTGAACTGCAATATCTCCAAGATATGCCCATATATACAGACATATGTATATACATACATACACACATAAATATGGGAATATTTATTTATTATTTATTGAATATATGAACATATATACATGTATTATATGCATATGATTATTTTATAAACACATTTGTTTTCCATATGTTTATTTACTTGATTTTTGTGTATTCATTCAATTTTATGTCCATGAGGATAGGATTTACTTCTGTATTCTCAAAATTTAGCACAGCCCTTTGACCATAGAGTATGTGGATTAATTAATTAATTTGTCTTGGTGATATCTTATTTTTCCTTCAGTAACCACCTTCCACTTCATTCTCTATTAAAAATTCTTTATTAAAACTTAATCTGGTCAACCAGACCTTAGTGCCATCATCCCTTTTAAGATGACTCAGGAGAACCCTGCTTTGATTTAGTATATTTATAGTCTACCATTTTACTACAGGAGATAATTTTTTTTCAATACCTAGATTTAGCAAAACACCCATGCCAGTTATTAGCTGATTCTATCACCTAAATTTTAAATCAGGCTTTTTTGAAGTGACTAAAAACTTGCACATTTTCTTCACTTTAGCAAATTGGGTATATATTGATGAAATACTGGAATGAGTAAGTACATCCACAATGCATACAGTTTAAACTAGTCTGAAGAACGACTGAATCTTTATTGGTAAAATTGTCTGGCTCACTAGAGTCACAGTAATTTCTCTCTAACGTAATCCTGCTGATTAATGCAAGATTAACAGAATCAGGAGGTTCTGTTTAGTTGATTCTCAGGTTCTGCCTCTGAATAAGGAGAAGATTACACCCAATTTCTTTTTATTAGTAACTATTTAATTCTTATTTCTTTGAAAATTGAGGATCATTTCAGATAATGATAATATTCAATGCATGAGAGCATTATTTTCTTTACCTCCCACACTTTTTCCTACACTAGCCAACTATTGGGAAATCACTGAATTACTGTTAACAATTATGAGGTCCTTTGTAAGCCCAAAATAGGTTATGTAGGAAAGATAAGAGAGGATAAGATAAACTCTTAGTCTGACTTTTAAAACTATATTGATTATTATATTTAGACACTAATATTAAGGATGATTTATTTCAGTAAAAAGCAGAAAGTATTAAAGTGTTGAATAAAAAAAATAAAGTGTTGAATAAATTAAATAGGTCATGGGAGCAAAAAGTAGGATGAATTATAATTAAGGTATATGGAAACTTCTTTTTCAGCAGTGATAATTTTATTTCAAATTTCCATAGTATGCTCATCTTTTCCTGTATTCAAGAGAAAACATATGTGATTACTAATACAGAAAATTACTGGTACAAATGAGGTGAGCTCCTGCCTAAGGACCAGCACTAGAAAATTCTCTCATTTCATTTTCTCTTAATGAAAGAAAATAATTCCTGCTCCTTTTTTCTCTGGAAACATCATATGTTAAAACAGATTCCTTCTTTATTGTTCCAGCTCTCATTGAACATATTTCTTCAATTATATCAAACCGCATTCCCATCTCTGCAAGTAAAAGTTAATAAAATTTATTTGTACTTTATATTATATAAGTGTCTTAGGTTCACATTCTTCAACAGCTGTTTAAGCTCACATTCTGTATTGTTTGGTATGGTAGATTGGCTAAATGCAAAAATAGTCTGTAGTTCGGAATTAAAAATCAGTTCGTTTTATTATATTTTACTTCACAGCTCTCTTTTAGTAAAAGAAAGAAAATTTTATTTAGCTGAAAGTTCTAGCTGTTGGGGTTTAATAATCAAAATATTGTGTTATCAATTATTTCCATAGAATGGAAGTATAATTTGAGATCACTAATATATAAAATGTTAGTCTAATTCGGGTTTGATAAATGCGGAAATAGAGATAAATTAATACTATTTGAGGATAGGTATTTAACTTAGGATTTTACTGAATCCATCTTTGTACTTCCATATCCTTTGTCTCTGACTTAGGTTTAGAGATGTGAATCTTGCCCATATTTCCTGACTTTGGTTTGGCAACCTGATTCCAGACACATAGAAACATGGTCAGGGAAGACATTGGAAGATTTACTACTTCAGCTTCTTCTCCCTTCCCATCCCACATAACCCTGAACATCAACCCTAATGCTCTATCATAAAATCTCTACTATAAGATCCTTCATAAAAATAAAAACTAATTCAGACTCTGAAAATGTTCAAGGAGAGAGCTGACTTCATATGAAATGCATGACCCTCAATCTTCTGTTGGAAGCATATTTGGAAACAACGCGCTATGTTTCAGCAACATCTAAGCTCTGCTCTAGCAGGGCGTCTAGACTCCACCTCTCACTCCCTCCAGCCTACATTGCAGTGCTCCTCACTGGGTAACCTAAGGCTGAATCCTGATTGCTACAGTTCTGAGAGGCTCAGGAAGGTCTGTGGGTGCTGCAGGGAACACTCTTACATTTTCCTCTCCCTTCAATGCCTGGCATAGAGCAGGTGGTGAATAAGGATATTAAGTAATTCCTAAAATGAATCAGAGAGAAAAACGTGAAAAATCTTAATGCAGTCATATCCATATGAGAAAATGCTTTCTAAATGTTTGTGTTGTTGAGATGAGTGTTTAGGACAACTATAAATAGCCACGTTCTGTGATAACGGCTTGTAGAAACCACAGGTCCTGGCTCTCCCATGGTTCACAGCACGGAAATGGAATGCTCGTTTTCATAACCTCTCTGCTCAGGTCATTCATGTGAAGAACAAATACAGGAAACTACAATTTTTTACTCGGAATCTGCCCCTGTCAAGTCTCTATGCTACAAACGTGGAAACAAAGATAACACTATGACTCTACCTTCAAAGAGCTTATAGTTCAGTGGGATTGATAAAAGATGCTCACAACCAGCTGTGATACAGACAAGATTTCAAGAGGCAATGTGCTGTGTAAAAGATACAAGAAAATGATGATTTTTGACACTCTCTTGTAATAATACCTATATCCCTGTGGAAGTGTAGAGCTATGTTATAGAGACATGTATAAGGGACATCCATTTGTAATAAGGTGGGGTTTTTTTAAATTCAAAAAATGCTTGAAATTTGGTGGCAAAGTATTTTTTTTATATCACCCTTCTCTATAGATCCAAAAAGAGGAAAAGAGTTAATATGTCGTTGATATATTCATGAATATATAAAACTCAAGTTCCTAAGTAATGACTTAGCCTTGACAATTATTGCTTTTTAACATATGGATCATTACTGATTTCATCTTAATTGATATGACACTTTCCTCTACACTCTGTAGCAACATTTGGCATTGTGGTTTTATTCAGAATAAATAACTCAAATATCTGACAATGTAATTTGGGGATATGGGATATCTGTCAGTCCAAACTAGAACTGGTCATTAATTTTGCAGCATCAAAATATTTAGAACTTTAGTGATGGAGTGCAATATGATCTCTGAAATAATTGAACTTTTTCTAGAAATTACATGTTCATATCAAACAGAATATGCTATAGCAGCATAGACAATATTTTGTAACTCTCTTTTTTGTATAAATATTTTAATTCATACAATAAAATTTATTAACTATAATTTTGTGTTCCCCATCATTGACTAGCAAATAATTTTTGATCCTCCTTTAATGAAACAAGATAAAATGGACTCTCCTCTTGGCTAGTTTCTGAATGTCTTGTGGTTCAATTACTACATATATGATGTCTGATTTACAAATAAATACTTTTATGAATATTGCCAGTAATACATTCCATGATTTTTTTTACCTAAAATTAAAAATAGCACAGTATTGAAATGAGCAGTAGTAGTGGTTGACAAAAATGACATCAAGGATTCTCAGCTAAATGAAGGGTTGTATCAAAATGATCTAGGGAGATAATTTTAATTAACTAGGCACCCCCACCAACAGTGTTCTTTTTTATACGCACCCTATTCCATCTCCCTGCCTCAGTCAGCTACTCTTACTAACAGCTCATTTTATTACTTAGGTGTGTGGAGGGACAGGCAAATATTTGAGAACCATTGGATTATAATACATTAAAAAGAATTCCATATTTAGTAAAAACAAGTCACTTCTTCCAATACCATTATATTTAGGCAATTTTCATAGATAATGAAAGTAGACACAAATTGTTTCTACCCCATTCCAAAAACTGATGTAATAGATAAAATGGTTCTTATTGGGCGCCTGGGTGGCTCAGTTGGTTAAGCGACTGCCTTCGGCTCAGGTCATGATCCTGGAGTCCCGGGATCGAGTCCCATATCGGGCTCCTTGCTCAGCAGGGGGTCTGCTTCTCCCTCTGACCCTCCCCCCTCTCATGTGCTCTCTCTCTCTCATTCTCTCTCTCAAATAAATAAATAAAATCTTTAAAAAAATGGTTCTTATTATTCATTCTTTGTCTTTGCAGATATGTTGGCTACTATGAGAGCATATACAATGAAATTGTGTTTTAAGAATTACTGTGAACTTGGCCAATTTCAATTATTCGCTTTGGACATATACATAGAAGAGTTTGTGTGAGGCCAAAGACCCTGCATTTTTCATTAACACTGATGCAAATGTTTCATGGCTCATATATGGAGAAACATTGCCATGAGAGTTGAGTTCAAGGTCTTTGGACCTTGTTTAGTTTTGATTACCAGATCTGCCCTTTTCAGTTAAGCCACCTGAGGCATTACTTAATTTAATACAGCTAAGTTTATTTAACTTAGTTTATTTAACCACAAACCAGGAATAATAATGGTGCCTATTTCTAGCTGAGGATGCAACGAAGTGACTCATGCAAAGCATTTAGCTCAGAGTCTGGCACTAGGAGGGAACCATTAAGTTCTGCTATCATCACCATCATCACCTACCAGGCATAGAATAGCACTTTATATTAAAGATACATAGAAGCAGCTTCCCTTAATGCTTATTATTTCTTTTGATAGTATTTCATTTAAAATTTGTTTGTTTGAGTTGTTTGAGTTTTGTTTTGTTTCTTGGTTGATCATTTTCTTAACATATAAAATCTTTAGAGCTATTTTACAAAAGCAATTTGCATTTTTGTAAATATTGCAGATTGCCAAGCCATTTTAGGGGAGCAAAAAATAAAATACCAAAATATGTCCAGCTGGAAAAATTCAGCTGAAATGTCTAGAAAGAGTAATTTGTTAATCTTCAAGAATGAATTGATATTTCCTTCCTTTTGAAGAAAGCACACATTATTCTAAGTGAAATAACTCAGACAGAGAAAGACAAATACTGTATAATATCATTTATATGTAGAATCTAAAAAGACAAACTCACAGAAACAGAAAACAGAATGGTTGCCAGAGACTGAAGGTTGTGAGAAATGAGGAAATGTTAGTCAGAGGGTACAAACTTCCAATTGTAAGATGAGTAAGTTCTAGGGATCTCAGGTATAGTATACTGGTTGTAGTTAACAATACTATATCATATATATGAAAGTTGCTAAGAGAACACATCTTAAATGTTCTGACCACACACACACACACACACAAATGGTAGTTATGTGAGATGTTAGAACGTGTTAAATAATTCTGTGGTAAATATTTTACAATATATACTGGTAGCAAATCATCACCTTGTATACCTTTTTATACAATTTTATACAATATACTTTTATACCTTTTATACAATCTCGTATGTCAGTTATATCTCAATAAAGCTGGGAGAGGGGAGAAATATCCCAAGAGTAATAGAAGTTCTACAGAGAGGAACCACCCACATAGATAGCTCTTTACTCACTTGCGCCACACGTGGGACACAACTGAGAAGATGGAGAGATACCCTGTCCCTTAGCTACACTGCATCTATCTTGCAGTTGGGTCTACCAACAAGGCTGAAGATCCCAGGGGAAGACTTGTGCCTTCAGACCAAAAAATGATAGTCTATTTGTGTCTAAGATTAATGTTTCAACAAGAGATACCAGTTGAGAAATACCGAAGTGTCATATTGTTTCTGGGGGCTTATTATTTCATTAAATGTTCTATGTTTTTCACCCACTTTTTCCATGCAGAGCATCCATTTGCACAACACAGTTTCATAAGTTATACTCTACAGGCAAAGCTAAAACATATACCCCCCACCACCCTCCATGTGATTTCTGAGGAGGGATGCTTTTTGAACTACACTTAACCCTGGATATTCTCATATTTTCTAAATAAGGTTTTCCCACTTTCGTGTATACCCTATCCCCTTAAAAAAACAGATAATGTAAAAAAAGTTGTATAATGTAAAAGTTACCTCAAAGTTCCTGAGGTAATGGAAATGTTATGCATCTCATTTGGGGTGTTGGCTTTATGGGTGTATGCATTGGTAAAAACTCACTGAATTACACAAATAAGATCTTTGCATAAATTCCCCATATATAAATTTTCATCAGTTAAAAAGAGAGTGATCTATGTTGATTCTTTTGTTTGCATTTTAATATAGAGTTTCACACTGGCCATTTTTTTGTGTCATAAATTATATGGCTATTACTAGCTCAATCAAAAGAGATGAAGCATTGAAGTCTAGACTCTGTGGCAATATTCTCACCTAGTAGCAGCAGACTACCATTGCAAAAATGGGATTTACAAGGAAAATTGCAGCACAGAGCTGCAAACAATGGAAAATCATGGCTTCTCAAGGATATCCTCTTTTAGTTACCATGGTTCCAAATATTTTATATCTTGAGACCAGTTAAAGATTTTAATCTATGAAGAGTATCTGGGTTTGAAGAGACCTAATCAACATCTCTGACCACCGCCAAGACTCCTAACATTGCAAAAAAGACAAAAAAGCCCAAAATGTCAGCCTTCTGGGGCTACCTTGGTAGATACAGTTTAAACGAGAGTCAAAAGACTGACCTCAGTTCCAGCTGGGAAAGGGTGAAGCCCTCATTCTGTTGTCTGTCTTACTTCCACTGGTTTGAAATGGAGATGGCAGCTCAGATAAAATTCCCAGCACCTATATCTTTCGATAGATAGGTCAAACTGAAAAATTCATAATCCTACCTTTTACCCAGCAACCAGACAATTGGCTCTACCTGTGTGAGTAAAAGTAAGTGGGGAAGAAGAAGAAAGAAATGTTCAGGGAACATTGAAATCAGGAGTGCAAAAGAGGGTCCTTCCCTATTTCAGAAAGAGATAAAATACATAAGCAGAAACTATGTGAAATCAGGATATGAATTGTAGGCATCGCTGGCTCCAGTCTTGGACCTTATATAGCACAGATCATTATCATTGGATTTTGGTGATGTACAAATTCATCGAAAGAGTTCTTTGCAGACTCAGATTTTTAAAATGTTATTACAATACCAAATATCAACATGAAAAATTAATAAAATTATAAAGCAATTCGTCCAGCAATGCTTGGTTAAAAAGATCTTTGTCAATCCCTGCATATTATTTTCCAAACCATTTTCAAGGACACATGTGGCTATCTGCTGCTGGGCAAAGACAAGGTCAAAAGACTTCTGTATATCTGATAGGATTATTATTACTTGGAGGTAGAAAGGAGTAGAGACAGAAATCACTGATGCAGGAGGCCACGGAAGCCTGCTTGTAGGTATAACATGACTAATGAAATCTCCGGGTTTCTTGCTGTTTGTCGAAACCTTCCAATGGCTTCTCGTTTTACTCATGGTAAAAGCCCAAACACTGCTAATGGCCTACAAGATCCTTTGTGATAAGGCATCCCATTACCTTTCTATCCTAATCTAACACTGCTTACCCTATTATTTGCTCTACTCCAGACACAGGAGCGTCCTTGCTATTATTCCTCAGACACAGCAGGTATGACCCCACCTCACAGTGTATCTGTTTAGCTCATACCTTCACGTCTTTCAAGAGTCTTTTTAAATGTCACCTTCTCAGTGAAGCCTAATAATGAGCTCAATACTTCTGGACACCCTGGCCCTACTACTTGTTTCCCATGGAACGCATGACCTATCACTATATAATATACATGTTTGTTATGTGAGAGTATGATTCCCCTGACTGGAATAGAAACTCCAGGAGAGAAGGCATTTTTGTCTCTTTTATTCACTGCTATATCTGATGAATGAATGAGTAGTCACACGTAGGATGACAAAAGCAAAGGACATTGAGGCTTCCCTGGTGCTGCAGGATACATGTCTTTTGTCTTGGGTCTGCCATGCTCTGTTAGACCCCTGACACTTGCAGCTGGCTAATCGAGCAGCAAGGAATTATCCAGAAGCACAACCCAGTTGTTAGGTATTTTCCCAGGATAACACTACAAAGGCCCTAGTGCTTAGCTATGTCTCTGAACTTATCTGTTTGGTCCCTGGATTTATACTTCAGGCCTGTACCTCAGCTTCTGGTCCCTTCACGTCGACAATTGGTTTGGGCTTTAGTTGGACTTCTTGCCCTTTCATCCAGATCTTTATATCATGTCCACGCTCACCTACCTCCAGGGTCACCTCTCATCCTGCACAAAGGGGGAGAACCAGAGAGCAGCCTGCTTCATTTTTACATTTTTAAAATATGCAGGCCTCAGGGTAGTCATTTGCCACCTACAATTTTGTACTTACAGCCATGTCTGCGATTTTTAAAATCCCAGATATAACATGCAGAACATAAGGAGCAGAGGCTTTTTTTTTTTCTTCATTCTAATCATATCATTTTCTCTCTTCTTCAATTTTCCTCTGCTCTCTATTGAGTTATTTTATTTTCTGCTTGCCTTGAGGTCTCTCTTCCCAGACAGTATCTTAGGGGACTATTTCCCATGGCTTACCTCTCTGTATGTTAAATCTCAGAAGCAAGTGTGGAGTGCGGGCATTGGAAACACATCATCCACCAACAAGGTGCAGTGGTGAATACTGAGTGGAGGCCAGGGATGATGAAGCTGGGGTGGGGGTTGGAGCCAGGGCGAAACTGGCTTATGATGCTGAAATGTGGGATAGAAGTCACAGAGCCAAGAAAAAGAGCCTGATATAAACTTTCTGCCATATTAAGGTTTTCATTCCGGGAACAAGAGAGATTTATTTTTAAGTCTTAGCGTCATCATTTGCTAGTGGTGTAAGACTCGAGAGACGATTTTCCTTCAGCTGTTTTCATCTGGGGCTGCTAAAACCTATCGTGACTGAATCCAGCTGACAAACTCTACTCCCACACTACGATCCCAGCCAACTGAGGTTCATGCTTTGCCAACACAGAAGTTGGCAAAGGTTGATGATGGATGTCACTCTTATGGGTATGTTACATTAAATAAAACTCCATCTTGCTAGCACACTTGCTCTAGACTCTCCTTGTTGGCTTGATGAAGTTAAATGGCATGTTGGGAAAGCCAGCATGACTAGGAACTGTGGCAACCTCTAGGAATTACAACAACCTCTAGCAGGATAACCTTCAACCTTTAGCCAACTAAATTGAGAGGGGCACCCAATCCTACAGCTGCGAAGAAATGAATTCTGCCAAAAACCTGAGTGTGTTTGAAAACAGACTCTTTCCCAATCAGGCCTCCAGATGAGAATGCATCTCCAGCTGACCTTTATTGCAGCTTTATGAGACCATGATATTTGGTGATTATATCAGTATAAGCAAATAGTTTATAACTTTTAAGCTAATAAGGTAGCTAAGCTGGGCCCAGACTCCCGACCCATAGAAACTTTCAAGATGACAAATCTATGTTGTTATAAGCCTCTGTATTTGTGGTAATTTGCTACACAGCAGTAGTTAATACACTGACTTTGCAAACCCTGGTGGTTTGCCCATGGTAAACTAGAGGATGTCGCCGTGTCAATAGTCCTCTGTGATTTTTACCAAAGTAAGCCATTTTCCCCACTTTCTCAGGCCACATTTTGCCGTACTAGGATTGGGCAACTGCTAGTTCCTAAACTAAAAGATATGACTTTGGTAATCCTTCTTGAAAACTATGAAAACTATGCCAATTATAATTTCTTCATACAGGGGCGCCTGGATGGCTCAGTCGCTAAGCATCTGCCTTCGGCTCAGGTCATGATCCCAGGGTCCTGGGATCGAGCCCCACATCGGGCTCCCTGCTCAGCAGGAAGCCTGCTTCTTCCTCTCCCACTCCCCCTGCTTGTGTTCCCTCTCTTATATATTTCGTTCAGCCCTTTATAGAATCATTGAAATCAAACACCACATGCTTCACTATTATTGAGAGAAACTTGAAGGAAAATTTGATATTGTATTTTAAAATATAACATTGGATAAATGTTACTGTTTTAATAAAGAAGGAAGAGACATTAACAAATATAGCAGTCACAGTGAAATCTCCACTTATTCTCATTAGAAGGTTGAATTCTATTTCAGTTAATAAAATCCCCAAGACCAGTCCTAAGTGATTGACAAGTTTCCTTTCATAGTTCCAGACATTTTTGACTTAGTACTTTGATAATATAAATACTTTTTATCGGGAAATAAATATGTTAAAATATCTGTTGAGGAGGAGCACCTGGGTGGTTCGGTCAGTTAAGCATCTGCCTTGGGCTCAAGTCATGATCCTGGGGTCCTGGTATCGAGCCCCGCATCAGGCTCCTTGCTCAGCAGGGAGCCTGCTTCTCCCTCTGTCTGCCATTCCCCCTGCTTGGGGTCACACACTCTCTCTCTTTGTCAAATAAATAAATAAAATCTTTAGAAATATATATATTTCTTGAGGAAATAATGACCTGCTTAAACTAGTAAACTATGTCACAGGAGATTGGCAGGATCACAACCTGGGAGCATGGAGAAAGGGGGCCAACAGAAAATAGAACAGCAGGACATGGTTAAGTTTTGTTTTGAAGGATAATCCTCAGTTGAAAAGCAGAGAAAGAATGGCAGAAATAGACACAGAAATATAAAAGAATGGTCTATTAAGGGCTGAAAAATACCTTTAATTAAAATATATTGTCACCTAGTCTATTTGAGAAGGTTCCTCTCAACATTTGTGATTTATGGTGCAAATGTTTTAGTAATATTCTTACTCTAATAAACTAATGTCTCTTTTCTTTCACAGTAGATCCAGAGTAAAGATCACATACAGATTTTATAAGCAGTGTAAAAGCTTCTAGACAAAAGTATTATCTAGTATTTATATAACACCCTGAAAGTGGTTATTTAACTTAAGGAGGCATCTTAGTGCAGTTGATGGAGAAGTCAGGTACTTAAGACATTTTTAAAAAACATACTTTGTAATGGCAATTTCATACTAAATTCCTTAAAGGGAGGGTATTGTGTAACAAATACTTGTGGAAGAAAATATGTAAAAACCCAAACAGTTCTCTAAGCACTATTAATAAAGCTTTGAAGGTGCAGCATATACATTAACATGATGGTTAATTTTTATGCATCAAATTGGTTCAGTGATGGTGCTTAGATATTTGGTCAAACGTTATTCTGGAGGTTTTGTGAAGGTGTGTTTTTGATGAGATTAACATTTAAATAATTAAATTTTGAGTATAGCAGATTACTTTATAACATGGGTGAGCCTCATCCAATCAGGTGAAGGACTCAAAGGAACAAAGACTGACCATTCCTGAGCAAGAAGGAATTCTGTCAGTGCATTGCCTTTGGGTTCAGGTTGCAGTTCTACCCTGGATCTCTGGCATGCTGGCCTACCCTGGAGGTTTTAGAGTTGCACCTCCACACTTACGGGAGCCAATTCCTTAAAATCTTAAATTATCTCTCTGTTTATCTGTTTCTCTGGAAAACCCAGACTAATACAACTGTCTCTGTCACAATGAATACTTAATCGCTCTGAATAATAAGTTCCCAATCCATAAAATAAAAGAACCAGACTACATGACTTCAAAATTCCTTATAGCCAGACTTCCTATGAGCTACAATTTAAGGTCATGTTCTCAAAGAATTGTGAGATGCAAAATCTTAGATGAGCCACATTTTATTTTCATAGTGTGTGTAAGGAGTAAAAGTTACAATTACATACAAATTAAATAATCATGTGTAAATACCCAGTTTCTAAGGAAATAAGTTATGCCCATGTGATACTAGTACAAATGGCAAGAGAGAGAAAAAAAATCTCGATACACAGAGATTTTTCCCAAAATATTACCCCTTTTTATTTTTTTATACTGTGTTTTTTTTTCATGAACTGACCAGAACAGCTAACACTTGGTTATCATTTTAGTTAAGAGTTATTGCTTTGATTGAAATTATGTTTATTTTCAATGGTTACTCCATCTTTGCAATGTTATTTGGCCTTTAAAAGCTAATGATCTATGCAAACTTCACATGCATATATCAAGAGCATTTACATAAAGACACAAAATAATTTATTTTCTTGATAATCCATCCATGTTGGCAACTATGTTTTTTAAACAGATGACACTATGATAAATTATCCAATATGTAGAAACCATGGCATGAATCTGGAAACTTTGCACAGATGCTTATAATGAGATGTTCATGATCACATACCACTTGCACATTCAGAGAATGACAGAGCCTTCTGTTGTGAAAGACATTTCTCTGGTGAGGTTTCTTTTAGCAATGTTTAGGGATGCTGCTTTATTTAGGGTGATGTGTTCCCTAGGAAGTAAATATGTTTAGAGTCTCAATCTTTCAGGTAAAATATTTCTAAGAGAAATTTTTGATGGTAAAGATCAATTTAGAGTTTATTCATTTTAGTAAAAAGAGTTGAAAATACTCTGGCTTAGCAGAGTTTACAAAGTTAGCTTTTCAGATCTCAGTACGATTTTAATTTTCAACCACAGTGCTCTCCAGGAGAAAAACTTCAATTTGTTATAGGGAGAAAATATTGTTTCAAGTGAAGAACAAAATGTTGATATCACGATATATGAATTATGATGCTATGTTAATTCTCCTTGAAATACAGGTCACAGAATAGCAGGTTAACTGGACCACTCTGGAAAAAATCTTTTATTCCAAAGGCACAGAGTCACTCAACCTGAGTTGTAAAGGACTTTAAGATGATATTAATAGGGAGCTAGTGACTTGGAATGTTGAGTGATGATTCCCAAGGAAGGCAGATAAATCACTTGACATAATATTAATACAAATGACTGGCAGAAACATGTATCATAACAATCTATTTCTTGGCTCTTTACTACTGAAATATTTAAGTCTCTAATATTCTAGTACCTGAGTCTCAACTCCAAACACAAATTCTGACTTTCTCTGATTTATATACGGAGAAAAACACATGGATCCTAGCATATTCCAGGCCCTAATTTACTTATGTTTACTCTCTGTCTCTGTACCTTTCTTTCTGTCTGTGTGCGTCTCTCATATACATACCACATATATATACAAACACACTTTCTAAAAATTCAGTAGAGCAGATATAGATATATATAGTATATATATATAGTATAGCAGATATTTCTAAATTATACATGAGAAATTCTCATCTGTCCACATATTTATCATATTGGCAGTCATTACTGAGCTTTACACCTGGAAACCAATGGTGATGAATTACAAGCTAAATTAGGTGCCACGTGTCTTTCAGTTGTATATTTCTAGATAATTGAATTATGAACACTTTTTACCTAGGCACACTTAAGAGTTGCCTGAACAAGGTACAAATTTGATGTACAAGATATACAAAGGCTGGGCTTTGTTAAGAGAATATTCTTGAAAAGCAAAAGTGAAGGCAGTTAACATAGCAGAACATAAGCTTCTGTCACAACAAGAATTGAAGAGCGGATGGAGGAAGACGTATGACTTGGCCCCAGGAACATGTAACTTATCTGCCATGGAATGGGGTTTAGATGACCCTGTTATGAGACTTAATGGAGGCCATGTATGGAGAAGCACATACAGCATCCTAAGCCTGGCCAGCATGGGTCACACCACCATCACAGAGTGACATGAGACTCACACCAATGCTTGAAGCATATCAATTCCCACAGGAGTATGTGCTTCATGTGTGCTGGGCTGAAGAGTCATGTAGGTTATATTTCTCATCATTGCCTGGTAAGGACCTTCATCAACATTTCCTGCAGGTTGCTCATGAATCATCTCATGAATCAAGTGATTCTCACTTATGCTGCATGATTTTTCAGAGCTCCATCCAAATGACCAACATGGTGTTCCAATATTTACTTCCAGACTTCTTGTAAGCTTTTTGAATAACACCAGAGAATTTATGAAGTTGGAATGATATGAAGGGAAAGACCTTAGTTACTACTGGACAATAGAGGTGAAAACATTCCAGACCTGTTACTTATGGGGGATTTATGTAGGCACCACAGAGGCATTACTAGTTCCTGGGGCGGGGGGGACTAGGAGCCTAGTCATTTGAACCCAAGGTCATGACCCTTGAGGGGAAAAAAGGAAGGAATCATGCCAAGGAAGAATCAGGTCATGGGGTGGGGGGGCAGGGGAAGAAATGAAAGGGGAAAAAAGGGAAAGGAAAGGAAAAGAAAGGAAAGGGAGGAGTGGTGCCTGGGTGGCTTAATCAGTTAAGTGCCTGCCTTCAGCTCAGGTCATGATCCCAGGGTTCTGGGATCAAGCCCCATGTGGGCTCCCCACTCAGCGGAAAATCTACTTCTCTCTTTCCCTCTGCCTGCCACTCCCCCTCCTTGTCCTCTCTCTCTCTCTCTCTCTGTCAAACAAAACAAAACAAAAAACAAAAAACTTAAAAAAAAAAAAGGAAAGGAAAAGGAAGGACATAGAAAACCTTTAAATTTTATTCTTGGAATTTGAACTTTCAAAATATGGTACCTCTTTTCAGGTACAGAATACAAATTTACACAGCTCAATCCCTAAGTGTTTTGGTCTACAGAGAATTTATTCTCTAGACCAAAGAGGTTGGATTTTGTAGGAAAAGATTGGTCTCTATAACCAGGCCAAAAAGAAAATGTGCTGCTGGTAAGGTGGACACTAAGTCACTCTGGAGATGTCTTGGGAAGTCAGAGAAGAGTCTTGTCATTATTTAGGATGTGAGGACACTCGCATTCCTCTTGAATCAGATGCAGTTGTGACTCACACCTGGAAAATGATGCATAACTGCTCAAAGAAAGCTTTGCCTGTGTTGGTGGCATAGCTACTAGGGATGGAAATGAATATTCTTGGGCCCATTGCAGACCTGCAGAGCAGGAATATATGCTCCAAGAGACCAGAGCTCAGTTACAGATAATAAACTCGTATCTTCAGAGTTAAAATGTGTAACTAAACACAGAAAGAGTCAGGATTCACGGCTCTTTTCCAATAATCTTCTTAGCTCTTCCAAGTAAAGCCTTCCCTGGCTGCAAGTGAGGTATTTTGGTAACATCTCAGATAAATAGATCAATTCCATGTCCAAAGTGGTATTATATTCGCACTTAAGTAAATGCACACTTTACCTTAAAAAAAAGTTACAGGCAATCCACGCATTTTAAATAACAGCAATTAATTGTATTTGTTGAAGTAGAATTTTCCCTATCATACTAACATCTCTTAAAATAAATTTAAGAAGCTGCAACAATCGAGAAATTTCCCAGGGATATTTTTGAAAAATCAATATGACTTATTTACCAAAGCTAAGGTGAGAAATCTGACATGTGTGTCTTTCAAATATTCACATCCAATCTAAGGCCATCAGATACAGCTTATAGCCAATGTTTGAATGCAAACACTTCAAGATCTGCTTTATAAAATGATGCCAAATACAATAATAAATGCCCTTATAAAAATAAGACTCATAAAGGACATTCCTTGTGGACAGACAACTCATGCTGAAAAGCTTGTGAATTCCAGAATTCTTCAGGCAATACTTCCATTGGCTAGTCTCTCTGGCCCAAGTTTACAATGTTATCTGATCATCACAAAAGAGGTGACTAAGAATGCATTTTAAAAAGAGTTTGGATAATTTTGGATTTGCAGTGGTGACAATGAAGAGCTTTACTAGGTTATATTATCCTTCTAGATGTGTAGACAAGAGGATTAAGCACTAAAAAAAAGTTTCCAGCAAAACATGCATGGTTATATAATTAAGAGGGCAGCCTTAGCCTATAAACAAAAATTTCCAAACAGCACACAGTGAAAAAATGCAGCCATAAGTCTACTTAAAGGGCTTCTTCATTCAGGCTTGCAAACATAGCATTGTCCTTGTCAATTTGTCTGTAGTCCGTTCTGGTAGGTGACATTGTTCTTGAGTACTAATCAATTGATGTCTCCGTGCCATCTGGTATTCTGTTGCTAAGCACAGCTGCAACACTCTAAGGTGAAGTGTGAGTGGCAAGAAGCAGGGTTTGTGTTCCTCACGATGTCACAGTTCAGACTACGCAGTCAATAAATCCTTGGTATGCCAGGCTTATCCTACCAAATGAATAAATGCCTTGGCAATGCATTGCAGAAAATATGATGAAAAGTAATCATTCCAATGAGATTTTGAAGATCTTGCTTTACGTAGAGTGACCTCTAAGAAAGGATACTGTTCTTTACTTGGGACTGAATATTTAAAACTTATTAACATCTATATCACTACATAAAAAGATGGTACTGAAAACTCTGAGTTCTTATTTGCTTCTTTACCACTTAGTTACGTTTAATATCTCTCACTGACTCATTTTCATTTATCAGTAGTGTCCTATATTACTTGTTTTTAAACTTCTGAGAGTAAAAGGCAGCATGCAGGGAAAACGGGCATATACTAGGAGTGTCCCAGAGAAATGTAATACAAGTCTGCAATTCCAGGAAATGGGGTCCCATTAAATATTGTAACATTCAAATAAAAACTTCAGTTCTTATCAAAATGTTTTCAAAATACTACTAATTGTTTGCTTTCAGAACATCATAAATAATCAGCTGTTGTTAAGCTTGGGGTGGTGAAATTTTATGCAAATCTTTCTCAAAGCAATAACAGTAAGGTGTTGATTTCAGTGATAATTACTCGTGCATTTGATCAATAATCACATTGTAACCTATACATTCCATGAAGTTTCTCTTTGCAATTATGTTTCGTAATACCACAATCGGCATTCCTACCACCTCAGGAATATGCCTGACTAGTTCAAGAATATCTTGAATTTGATCTTCCAAATTTCCTATTGCATTCCTTAGACAAAAGACACCTGACTGACCTTCAAATAAATTGCTGCATTGAGTGTATCCAGCTGGAATAGAAGGTGTTCAGAAAACACCTTTGGGAAAGGTACTGACAAATTCCTGTGGTAGGTAACCACCTGTAACAGTTGAAGGTTTCAAAGGTATCCCCAGTGCTGGGAAACATTTCTTGTTTAAAAAAAAAAATGTAGTTTCTCTTTCTAACAGTGAAACTCTTAGAAAAAAAGGCACACTGTACATATAAACAGTTTTGAGTAAATTGCTCTATATGTTTTATAGATTATACATTCAGACAACTACCAAATTTTTATACAGTATTTACTGTATGCCAAGGAATTTGCAAGATGCTGAGAATACAAAGATAAAATTATGTTCACTTTATAAACTCAAATACAAGAGGGTGTTCCAAGAAAATTAACTTAAGAAACTATGGTAAGGTATTTACTCTGAAACCAAGCCCTCTCTTTTTCCCCCTGACCACTTACCCTGGCCTATTCAGATGTTTTAACTGAAGTAATCAATGAGTACAACATTCACTTCAAAATGACTGTTTATTTGAGTGATATCAAAGGGAGGAGAAATAGAAATAGACTAAGCACCCGTCCTTCGATTTTCACATCCTTGCTTAAAAAGTAATATATTCTTGTGATATGACCATCTTTCCTCAAGATCGTGGTGACTGCCCTTAACTGTGGTTGTGTTTGCTCCTGTACTTGGACGTTGCTACTTCTGGAAATCCTCCACTGACAGGTATCATAACAGAAACAGGGGCATTTCTCACTTTTGTAAGACCAAGTGTGAAGAGTGGCACTAATCATTATTGGTGCTACAATTTTATTGTGCTTTGGGAAATAGAATATGATTAGCAACAGAAATAAAAACAGTTTCTGGTTATTTACATTTATAAACTATAAAATAGAGCAATGTAACAATATGACAATTTATTACATGCTTTCCATGCATCACTTCATGTGATTTTTCCCAAAATCGAACAAAATAGACAAACAGAAGTACATAGTCTCTGCTGAAGGCT
Source organism: Leptonychotes weddellii (assembly GCF_054177405.1). Taxonomy (NCBI): domain Eukaryota; kingdom Metazoa; phylum Chordata; class Mammalia; order Carnivora; family Phocidae; genus Leptonychotes; species Leptonychotes weddellii. The sequence goes on along the minus strand of NC_138369.1, from coordinate 103,498,418 downwards.
CTTTGGGTCTTTTGTATGCCTAGTGATACAGATTTGCATAAACTTATACATCCTTAAGTTTAAAAATCACTGCATAAAAATAAGTTAGATATGTATAATCTACTTGTAGAGGAATACTTTGTAAGGTTACAAATAGGTCGTCCTTTCATATTATGTTTCTTGGGATTTGTAGCACTAATTTATGTTTTATGTCACATTGATTATTTAAACAGAGCCAGAAATTTGACATCAGAGGAATGATTACACAGAGAAGAACTAAAGTGCCACCTGATGGGTTTAGGGAAGAAATCAAAGGTAGAACCATTGCTTGGAGGCAGCAAATTATTTTAAGTCTTCTTGTGGCCAAAACAAGCTTCTCCATATTTAAGAATATACTCTAAATAAATTTCCTTTATATGGTCAAATTATTCTATGAATGTGATCACCAAATATGAACAGACTGAAAAACAGTATTAAGATGCAGATGGTACTAGGACATGGTAAGATTAATTATTATTTGCCTGATTATATTTAGTAACTGCAGTAATGCCCCAGCAATCCGGCACTTTGCTAAATGTCAGGCTATCTTGGCACCCCATTTGTACTCCAGTTGCACAACAAAGGTGAATCTCAACAGTTTACATTGTGCCTTTTGCCTCTCTTTCTCCCTACTCTCTCCAAAAATAAGATTTAAATACTGGTATTTGAAAAGTCATCCCAAGGTGATAAAAATAAAGTTTTGTTTTTTTTTTTTTTTTCTAAAAAGTAGACAGAGGAATCTGGAAATACTGCAAAGAAGATGAAGGGAGGGCGCCTGGGTGGCTCAGTTGGTTAAGCGACTGCCTTCGGCTCAGGTCATGATCCTGGAGTCCTGGGATCGAGTCCCGCATCGGGCTCCCTGCTCAGCAGGGAGTCTGCTTCTCCCTCTGACCCTCCTCCCTCTCATTCTCTCTCTCGCAAATAAATAAAATCTTAAAAAAGTAATAATAATAATGAAAAAAAAAAAAAGAAGATGAAGGGAAAAAAGACCTAGGAGACAGAAGTTAGGGGGAAAAGGGCTGAGGAGGGATGGCCCTGGGAATGAAGGCACCATCCTGCCGGGGAAGGTGCCACCAATGGTTTTTTTTTAACCTTTGTCTCAGAAGTCCCTGTATGACTCCAAAATGTGCTTTTATAATGATCAAAATTATTTTATATGAAGTTTATTTTTATTGAAACATGTTATATGCAAATTAGGAAATTTTTCAAATTATGGAAATGAAGAAAGCAAAAGGTTACAATTTCCCACCTCAGAAATATAGTAGCATAACTGTTTTATTTTATAGCCCATAAATCTCTGTCTTTTCCATCTCAGGCCTCGCTCTGCATATTTTGCAGCCAGTGTCTCTCTACTACTTACACACACACACACACACACACTCTCTCTCTCTCTCTCACATTCACACACACATTTGCTCAAGAATCATTGAAAAACAATGCTAGTCCATACTAACAAACTCAAGGATTCTCAGGAGACATTTAAACCTCACTGCAAACATCACCCTTCCAAAAGTCTTTCTTATGCACACAATTCCACAACATTTGTACTCTTTAGGGCAGCTCCCCAAAGCACTCCCCTTCCTGTTAGCTCTTTCACCTTACCCACCCTAAAATCTCCTAGCTCCACTTCTTCAAACTACAACTTCTTTTTTTTCTTTTTGTTGTCTTTAACTTATTTTGCCATGAAGTTTGTATTATTTTAGTAATATCAAATGAGTAGCTTTTCCTCTTTCCAATTCTCTGAACCAGTTAACACAAGCTAAAATCTCATCAGATCACCTGAGCATGAGGTTCAGGAATTTTTTAACTACTCCATCTGGTGATATATAAATAGTGATTATAGGATTACAGGAACAATAGTTTTGCATTACAGAAAACTAGAAAACAGAGAGAAGCAAACATTTAGAAAGTAAATATTATATATACTCTCTATGCAGCAACAACCACCATTAATATCTTAATGCTTACCCTTTCAAATCTTTGTGTGTGTGTGTGTGTGTGTGCACAAACCCCAATGGCATCATATTTTCATAGTGTTCTGTGACCCACTTCTTTTAATCAAGAATTTCCACCATAATTATTCTCATCTAATGTAACACCAGTAATTACTCAGATTTTCAAAACTGACCCCCAAAATATCCTTTCTGGTATTCGAACTCATTTCTAGTCTGCACCATGCACTGCATCTGATTATGTCCCTTATGTGTTTCCCAGTCTAATGTAACTGAACTTTCTTCACTGTTTTTTTGAAATGACCAGGCCTGAACGTCCCACTTTTTTGTCTGGTTACTTCATTGTGATATCATTTATTTTTTCATTTATTTTCTTTATTTCATATGAAGTATAAGTCATATCTTAAAGCTTGATGATAAAACACACAACTTAAAAATTTTTAGGTAAACTATGTACTGTTCTATGCCCAGTATTCCATTGATCCCACCATCCATGATGCTAAATTTGAACCCCCTGCTTAAATTATGAAATTCTGAATGTAATATGTGTGGTTCCTCGGGAATATCAAATATCCAGTTCTTCATCAATCATACATCTAATGATTTTGATATCAATTGTTAATTCTTGCCTGACTCAATATGTTCATCAGGGTTTGTCAAATTTTTGTTTCTAGCATATTATTCATTCTCCATTTATTGGTTGCCCTTTTTAAAGTTAAAGTTGTCCCTCAATAACAGAGCTATTTAGTTTGTGTTCTATTTGTTAGACTGCTGATTGAACTCACTTACATCTACTGCCAGAGAGCAGGTAGATTTCCATAGATCTTAGGGATAAAAAATTATAAAGACTGCAAATAATACTGAAATAATTCAGAAAAAAATAATAGGCACATATGTGTCCATACACATATATTATCCCATACATATACATGAAGAAAGAGAGAATGATATTGAAAATGGGTCAAAATATTAACCTGTGAATCTGGGTAAAGGTATCTGAGAGTTCTTTACACAGTTTTGAAACTTTCCCATATATTTGAAATTATATCTAAGTAAAAGTTACATTTCAGAAAACTAATAAACACATGACAATATATAGTTGTGGGGCACCTGGGTGGCTCAGTCAATTAAGCGTCCAACTCTTGATTTCAGCTCAGGTCAAAATCTCAGAGTCCTGGGACTGAGCTCTGTGTCAGGCTCCATGCTCATCAAAATTCTCTCTCCCTCTCCCTCCGTCCCCCCACCAAATAAATAAATTAAAAAAAAAAAGAAAAAAGAAAATACATAGTTGATCATAGCAATAAGCAAATGAATTAAACATAGTAATATTTTGTCACGTGAAATGGGAAAATAATAATCTATTGTCTTTCGAGCATTATAAAAGAAACATTTTCTTAAATTGCAATGGAAATATAAATTGATAATATTTTGTGGAGGTAGTTGGTCATATATATCTTAGTCATAAAGCATGCATTATTTTTGAACAATTCTGATTTAAGTAATTATCCCATGAAAAATAAGAAATATATAAAAATATTTACAATTGTTATGTCCATTTTTATATTATTATTCCCATGAAAAATTTAAAGTAATCTACCTATACAACAAAAATGAGTTAGTAAAATCATAATACATCCATAGAAATGATTAAAACACAGGTAATAAAATTAAGTTGAAGAGAAATATTTGATAGCATCAGTTATATGAAAGCCTACTACAAAATATTATATTTGACATATTTCCAAATTAGCTTAAATTTAAAGATGTAATTGCACATGAGTAGATAGAAGGAAAAAGATAAACCGTATATATGATAGGGTAACAATTTCCTGAGGAGACCAGCCCTGGGACTCTGCCTCTTAGTGTGGTCTGTGAACATCCCTAATCAGCCTCATATAGGTGGCTAATTTATTTCATTATTTTTTAATTTTTTATTTAAATTCAATGTAGTTACCACATAGTGTATTACTAGTTTCAGAGGTAGAATTTAGTGATTCATTAGTTGCATACAACACCCAGTGCTCATCACATCGAGTCCCCTTCCTTAATGCCCATCACCCAGTTACCCCATTCCTCCCCCTTCTCCCCTCCAGCAACCCTCAGTTTGTGTCCTATAGTTCAGCATCTCTTACGGTTTGTAGGAGACTAGTTTAGAAGACCACTGCAGGTCTACTAGAGCCAAAGTCCAGGATGGGGTCCAGGAATCAGGATTTTTAGAGCCCTTGGATTGATTCTGTGGCATGTTAATGTACAGTTTTTCTGAAAGTAAAACTCTAGGATTAATCAAATGTTTAGCAAGAGTAAATTTAAGCCAATTCAATAAATCAGATTATAAACAAAGAAGGGTGCTGCTGCTTTTCTCTCTTTCTTCATGCTTAAAACAATGAGTTTTTCTTTCTTTGCTCAACCACTGTGTGATTTAGTTTCAGAGTGTATTTCCTTACTTTGATTCTCCTGCCCTTGCAATTTCCATGAAAATCAGTTTGGTACCACATATCCTCAGAAGCCATGGATTTTTTCTTGATTTTAATTATCTTCTTAGAGTCTAGGGTTCAAGATTCTAACCAAACTGTTGGTGCCTATAAACCTCTCTCCAGAACTCCTTTACACAAACTCCCTATATACCCATATAAATAGCACAGGGCTACTTCAGACTCCCCATCATTCAGTCTTCCTTAACTCCAAAAGATCTTTGTTGCATCTCTAACCACCTGCAGGCAGTTAGCTGCCACCACACTCTTCGATAATTTTATTGTTTGCCGTGCTGGACCCACTTCTAAAATCTGTCCAGAAATCAACATTTAAACACCTGTCACATCCAGGTATGAATGTATAATCTCTTAGCTCCAGAGACTTCATCAGATTTATTCTGATTAAGATTTCCCCTTTTTGCCAGAATAGTTGGAAACAGTCTATGGAGGATCTCAGAAGATTGCAAAAAAAAAAAAAAATTACTTTGTACTAGTCATATTCAGTTATTCCACATATGGGAAAATAAATTAAGAAAATAAGCAAAAGTTACACCTAAATATCCATACACAAAAATGCCAATTGTAATAGTGCTTACATAAAAAAAATATTAGAAAGTACTTTTATTACCTGTATGATTTTTTGGTAAGTTACTTAAACACTTTGTGGCTAAATTTCCTCAACTGTAAAATAGGGATAATGATTATACTTATTTAAAAGGTGGCTTCGAGTTTTCAATGAGTTAATATATTTATTTTTTTTTTAAAAGATTTTTATTTATTTATTTGAGAGAGAGAGAATGAGAGAGAGAGAACACATGAGAGGGGATAGGGTCAGAGGACGAAGCAGACTCCCTGCCGAGCAGGGAGCCCGATGTGGGACTCGATCCCGGGACTCCAGGATCATGACCTGAGCCGAAGGCAGTCGCTTAACCGACTGAGCCACCCAGGCGCCCGAGTTAATATATTTAAAGTGCTTAGCACAGCGTTTGCAAACAGTAGTTATTAGCTAAAAATATTATCATAAAAATAACAAATAGTGCAATAAATTATGGTATACTCACTATAATACATCACTCAGTCATTAAAGTATTTAATAAAAATTAATATGATGAAATAAAATAAAAACAGGAAACAAGATTATGATACCTATTTGACTATTGTTATATATAACTCTATAATTATGTACATACATTTTTAGAGGGCTAGAATGAAATACAACAAATGATCTTTCTTCATCTCTGTCATATGTAAAATGTGGAAATATACTTTTTTGTAATCCATATTTCCTTTAGAGAAGGTATTATTCTTGTCAAAAAAACCCACAGAGGATTAATAAAAGATTAGGGCATCTTGGGGCATCAATATGCCTAAGGAAGACTAATGTATAATATGGGATTTGTATTTCCCACCCTTTCAAATCTCCTTGAATGCTGCTCTCTTGAAAACAACCAGCCCAATGGTAACTAAGTTACAATAAAAGCTTAAAAGCAAAAAGCCACCATTATAGGCTAACTGAAAATGAGCATAGAGTCGAGACCATAATGGTTGTCTTGCCTGAGCTTGAGCATATATGGCTGCAAAACCTCAGCAGTGTTAACATGTCAAGAGTCTTGTGGTATTTTAGCAATGCCACTTAAGAGGCATACCCTACCTAACAGTTAACAGCATGATCTTAATCATCCAGGGTGTCAGGGAGCAGAGTAACACTTCCCTAACCCTGAAACAAGACTCTTACGGCCTTGGACCTACATGGGCTGCTGGATATATGTTAAAAAAAAAAAAAAAAATGGTGATGTAAGTAAAAAGACAGCTGTTGTATGTTGAGGCACAAAGAAAGAGACACTCAAATAAAACAGGAGGAAAAACATGCACTGAAATAATGCATCAGATAATGTGGCATAGCTGAGAAATCAGAGAAAACAAACTAAAGGGGCAGTAGTAGCTAAAGGGGGTCCACTGAAGCCAAAGTGCTGAGCTGAGGAAAAACTGGCAGGTTTTGATATTGCTAGTCAGCCAATTCAAACATGGGTTAAAAAAAATCTGTTTGTAGCAGATTATTTTATTGTTTAGCTTCCTATTTAACGATGAAAAGGAAATATGTGTATATATGTGATATATTTTACATGGTGGTGAGTTGGTATTAGGAGCATGCAAAATGCTCTGCCAAAATTCACTAACATCAAAAACATCCCTTGACCAGTGCCGGATTTGAGAATAAGCCATACCAGCACGGAAACAGTGCAGCAGAGCTGTGTCGGAGAGAATTTTGACACTTGACACTTGCATACAAAATCACACTTACTAAACCAATGAACTCTCACCACTTTTTTTTTCTTAAGATTTACTTATTTTAGAGAAAGAGAGCACAAACAGGAGGGGCAGAGAGAGAGGGAGAGAGAATCTCAAGTCGACTCCACGCCGCCTAGTGCGGAGCCCACAGCGGGGCTACATCTCACGACCCTGAGACCAAGACCTGAGCTGAAAACCAAGAGTCGGATGCTTAACCAACTGCACCACCCAGGCGCCCCAGAATGATTACATTTTAAACAGAAATGCCATCACTTCATAAAGCATTGCTTAATTGTCATTATACACCTTTTAAAAAACCCTTCCTCCTTTTAGATAGACCATGTATTTTGTAACTTTCGTGTGACTAGGTTGTCATCATATAAACTGTATTCTAAATGCATTGCAAATCATTGTGATTGGGAGGGTTTTTTTTATCTCATAAATACCTCCTGAGTAGCAATTTTTGCAGAAAGGAAATTTTTGAAGACCAAAGTGGCTATTACTTGGAAACAACATGAAATGACATCAGACAGATCAAGTTAAAATGTTGATTCCAACCACTAGTAGTGGTAGGATATCTAACAAGTTTCTTATCTTAATAAGCCTTAGCTCCTTCATCTGAAAAATACAGTTAATGATATTTAACTAATATATTTTTGGAATAAAGTAAAATAATTTATGTAACTGTCAATTATAATGACTGGCACAAGGTAGTATCAATAGCAAATGACAGTTCTTATATTTGCATGTTTGAAATTTTAGCACAATATTAAAAACAAAAACAGGTTTGCCTACAATTACATGCCTACTGATAGTGAGCCAAAAAGTGAGAGATTTAAAAGTGAAAGCTATCATTTGAAAGAGATAAAGAATGTAACTGCGTTGAGAAATCAAGCTTAGAAGTTTGTTTTTGTTTTTGTTTTTTCACTTTCCCAAATATATATTTCAAGGCAGATAAGCCTGAAAGTTATAAATACATCTCTGAGAATTCACATTCTTCCAATTGACAAATGTATCTTTTTAAGAGTTTGGTGAAAATTATTCATTGTATTTTTGTCTTGACCAGAAAATTGTGGCTTCTCGTCACACTCGACTGCCTGCAGGACCCCTGACAGGAAATTACCAGTGTTGAGATTTATAGAACTTAAATAAGTATTGGGGCACAGGGCTTGGAAGGACATACATAACAGAGACATTCATTCAGTTAACGTAACTAATCTTTTGATTTGCATGGCTTTATTTACAGAGTAATTATTTTGTTTCCAATTTTCTCTTTTGCACTCCTTTATAACTACGGGAAAGGCACAGGTTAAAGGTACAAAGAATTTCAATACCAAATTTCTTGAGAACCATGTGCACGTCTTTAAATCTTAAAATGAGCACCCCCCCAAAAAAATTTTATATTTTATAAAAACGGGAAAAGACCTTAAAAGATCTGGTAGTATTTAAAAAGGAAAACACATGCATTTTCTGTTCAGTTTCAGCTTCTGTTAAAGAAACTTCTGTCTTTTTTTTTTTTTCTTCACTCTGAAATGAGCGCCTGCAATCGTTTATAAAGCATGAATCTGGTAATATTTTTGTAAATGAATCACTATTGCATTCATACCATTAGCCTCTGAACAGATGTCAGAAAGTAAAGATTGGCTGCCTCTAGATCGAGTTGTGGCTGCCAACTCTCGCGAGCTTTGTCAGTAACAGTTGATTGTAATGTCAGTGCCTTCCAATTTACAGGCTGGGAGCAGCAGCTGCATACTGCGCTTCCCCGAAGTATTACACGATTTCCACTCCTTGCAAACTTTATCATCTTTGTTGCAGTGAGTCAGGTAAGCGGCTCTGAATTTACATGTTCGTGTAGAGATGCAACTTACTGAGAAGCTCATTCTGTAGGAGGATTGTTATCCCTTCACTGGTTTGCTGTGCCCCTTTGGTGCTCTGTGGAGAACAGTTATTGCCAATGGGACAGATGAAGCAAGCGAGCAGACACATGCATCAAATCTGCCTATTATTCAAGGAACGCAAACTGAGTCCATTTAACTCCTGAGGAAAAAATGAATTTATTCAACTTTGTGTAAAGGACCGTAGCACTTGTGGAATCACTGTGATGTATCTTCTCAGTGCGCTCCCTAAAGGAAAACATTTTTATGCTGTATTTTACCCTTAAATGCACGATTCAGTGAGTCTCTGTCTCTCCTAAAAAGAGTAACAAAAGTGGTTTTTTCCAGTCTTACTCTATTTCTTTTTTCTTTCTTTCTTCTTTTTTTTTTTTTAAGTGGCATGAAATGAATAGTTCTTTTATTGTCTGACTTGAACAGGGTACTTAATCAACATTTTGTCATCTGAAACAATAACAATTGGCAAAGAATAAAGTCTAAGTTTCTTATAGCTAAAAGAAAATTCTGTTTTCTAACTCGATATACCAACTTTTCCCCCTTGGTTCTAGTTGTCCTCTTTTTTTAAAAATATGTGCATTTAAATTATAGCAAAATATTGTAAATTTGCTATTATTTCTATTATTATACAAACAATTAGCAAATACAGATTTTCTGCTCACCCTACAGTCTTGTACACCTACCTTTATTTTGATGGTTCTTGTTTAATCAGAGAATTAAGCATTGAGTATAAAATGTGTGAATGATTAAAAGTAAACTGAAATGTGGATGAAATTATTTCATTGTTTATGATTTCTATTTATAATTCATTTTTTATTTCAAAAGTAGGCCTTCCATATTTTTATGAACATATTACACAATAATAAACTCAACTAGGAGGTACTATCACTAGTCTGTATAATGTCTTCCATGATATAAACTATCTCATACTTATGATAAATATATTTCACTTATGTAGTTACTTGTTTAAGGATGAGCATGAGCTTTTAAAGAGTGGCTTTATACTTTAAATGAACATCTTTAGAATTCTCTGTGAATTTGAAATAACATCACCTTTGAATGACAAACAAAATTGCTAATTGGATTTGCTAAGTTGTTTTATTTTCCTAGATTTGTTGTTTTATTGTTGTTTGTTTTTAATGTCCTGCTTCTTTAACTGTAAGAAAATGTTTGAGATCTATTCCACATTTCAGTTTTTAAAATATGAGCTAATAATATCTTAACAAGTCACATCTTGTTTATAAATTTGGTTTCTGCTCTGAGTCATTTTTTGATAATAACATATTTAAATTGTATGTTGTCTTCATATTAATGCTTTCATGCCAAAATCTGCTCATTCTTATAAAAACTGTAGGACGTTAGAGAATTATAATTGAATAGATGTCAACCTAACACCAGTTTCAACTTTCAAAGAAGACCCAAAATCTCTCTAATATTAAATGTTTGAATTATTCACATGATGAAAAGTTTGTGAATGTTCTTCCTGATTGAGGACAGATAAAGATCTTACACTCCTCATACCTAACATAGTGTCTTCTATCTGTACACATTCTTTTAGGGACTAATGGGTATCTGAAGGATCCCTGAAAGACAGTGGTATAGTCTATTTATAAATAGACTTCCTCAGTTCCCCACTTCAGATAGCCTGCAACAAAACAAGCTTTTTAGGTTTGGTATAAAGGCTTAGTTGTTTAATTTGACCAAATACATTTTAAAGGCACTTGTTCTAGATCATATTATCTAGATGGCTCTTGCCCCACTATTTTAAGAAGGTTTATTTTTATATAGAAATGCATATTATAACTTTTTAAAAAACAGGAAAATTACACGCAGAGAAAACTATTATCAATATTTGCTTGACCATCTTTTTTTTTTAAGATTTTATTTATTTATTTGAGAGAGAATGAGATAGAGAGAGAGCATGAGAGGGGGGAGGGTCAGAGGGAGAAGCAGACACCCTGCTGAGCAAGGAGCCTGACGCAGGACCCAATCCCAGGACTCCAGGATCATGACCTGAGCCAAAGGCAGTCGCTTAACCAACTGAGCCACCCAGGCACTGCTTTGCTTGACCATCTTTTAAGAAGTCCTTGGGTGGCGAATTATTTTGAAAATGTGGTTGATAATCAACTATGGCAAATGTTTGGCAAATAAATAACTCTTTCTGTCAATCATTTTATTACAGCCATGTCTTATGGCATAACATATATTTCTTAAAATTGATAATACTTTCGGGGCACCTGGGTGACTCAGTCATTAAGCATCTGCCTTCGGCTCAGGTCATGATCCCAGGGCCCTGGGTTTGAGCCCCTCCTCGGGTTCCCTGCTCGGCGGAAGCCTGCTTTTCCTCTCCCACTCCCCTTGCTTGTGTTCCCTCTCTCACTGTCTCTCTCTCTGTCAAATAAATAAATAAGATCTTTTAAAAAAAGTTAATAATACTTTCAAAATTAAGTCAAAAATGAAAAAAAGTAATTTTTTGCCTTTTTTTATTTTCAAAGTTATATTGTTAAAAGTTTGAAATATTTCCCAAAGATTGCCAGTAGATTTTGATATCCCAGAGCACTTTACAACTTTGGAACACTATAGTCTTCATTATCTTTCAGGTTTTTCCTTCTTCCCACACCCATCATTCATTTTCTCTTGCAATTCCAAAGACTCTTGCCTTTCTTTCCAAAACTATGGCAGTAAGTTAAGTGATCTAATTCAGATACTCAGTTGTAGTTGGTATGAAAATTTTCCCCATTCCTTATGATGTATTATGTATTCTCAGAGTTTAAATTGCTTATTTAATGTGACATTAGCCAACTTGCACCAGAATTTATTGAAAAAACAAATGAAGTTTTATTTAATGTTTTAATTATTAATAAAGATTTAGATGTATAGACTAATAGCATTTTCTTAGTCTCCTTTATTCATCTTTTGATTATTTAATCATGTGGTAACATATACTAAAAATACAGAGCAACCTTGTTAGAATAGAGAATACCAAATTATGAAAAGGACAACATAATGCTTATTTAAATCAGTACTGCAGCTAACTATAAAAATATTACCCTACACTAACAATGTGTATATGAGCACATGCATACTCTCATATTAAAGTCTAGACTTCATAATATGGTATATAAACGCTCCAACAAGTACCATGATGGTGAGTTGGGATTATATTGCCATTTTTTTTTTTTTTTTTAAAGATTTACTTATTTATTTGAGAGAGCGAGAATGAGCGAGAGTACATGAGAGGGGAGAGGGTCAGAGGGAGAAGCAGGCTCCTCGCTGAGCAGGGAGCCCGATGCGAGACTCGATCCCGGGACTCCAGGATCATGACCTGAGCTGAAGGTAGTTGCTTGACCAACTGAGCCACCCAGGCACCCCTATATTGCCATTCTTGCTGTGAACACATGCTTACGATGATTTTTTTGAATGTTACTAATTACATTATTTGTAAGATGATGACTTATAGGTCATTGTTGAGAAAGCAAGATTATTATTTGCATAAATCATACTATACAAAATTAACACCTAGTCAGCACAAATATAAATAAAAACATACAAGAAAATCAAGCTAAGTTACATAGGAATGATACTAACCTTTTACGTGTTATAGTAGATAGTTTTTAAAATATTCAAGGACAATTATTACATTTATTAATTACATATAAAAGCAAAATATTTTTGTAGCATTATACTTGCTGTGCAATAAAATTATTAAACTGTACAACAAATGTTTGAAAATTATCAGAGACCAAAAATTATTAGCATTAGGTGTTTAGTTTACAAAGGCAAAATAATATTTATATAAAACCACACACACAAAAAAACCAGACGGTCTTTACTTTAGATTCAGAAGAACATTGCTTGAACTGGGCCACAGGGAGGAAGGAGTACAACCAGAGATGCTGCAATTAATCTGTTGAAATGCAGCTTAGAGTAAACCTGCTTTGTGTCTTAACTCCTATTTTCTTTCCAAAGCAGGCTTTTAAAAAGAAAAAAAAAACCCCAAAACTCTGCAGCACTTTGTTCTTCAAATGTCACCTCCATCTATTTAAAAGAAAGGGCTTAGAAATTATCAGAAGGAAAAAAAAAAAAATAAGACTGTAGTAGCTATACCTCTAAAACTCCTAAACTGTCAGAAATATAAAATTTCATTAGTGTTGGGGCGCCTGGGTGGCTCAGTTGGTTAAGCGACTGCCTTCGGCTCAGGTCATGATCCTGGAGTCCCGGGATCGAGTCCCGCATCGGGCTCCCTGCTCAGCGGGGAGTCTGCTTCTCCCTCTGACCCTCC
>NC_138369.1:103476737-103485417 GCF_054177405.1 Leptonychotes weddellii | reverse complement strand
AAAATAATCTCACAGTTTGATTTTTTAAAACCTTATTATTTTTATAACCATTATATATAGACATATATGTGTATATATATGCATATACATGGACAATGATAGAGTTAGATCTAGATATATAGATATATAGACATAGACAGAGATAGAGATATCCATACGTACACTGAACAAAATATTGTAAAATTGATCAGGTTATCCAGATCTTTTGGGGGGCTCAAAAAATACTTGTTGATCACTAGCTGTATTATTAGCAGTGGTGAATGCGGTTGATTTAAAATGTGAGAATCCGGGGCACCTGGGTGGCTCAGTCGTTAAGCGTCTGCCTTTGGCTCAGGTCATGATCCCAGGGTCCTGGGATCGAGCCCCGCATCGGGCTCCCTGCTCCGCGGGGAAGCCTGCTTCTCCCTCTTCTACTCCCCCTGCTTGTGTTCCCTCTCTCACTGTGTCTCTCTCTGTCAAATAAATAAATAAAATCTTTAAAAAAAAAAAAAGTGAGAATCCTAACTCTGGAACAGTTTTCAGGGTAATACTTTATTCTCTCTACCTTCTGAGACAATATAAATTAAAAAAAAAAAAAACACTAATACAGAGTCTCAATGCTCACAGCATTAGCTTCTTAGACACATAGATTGTATTTACAATTATAGTATCAAAAAATAATACAGAAATTTTTTTTTTACATTTATGGACCTTTGTTATTATTGTGTGGATGAGAATCAGTGTTTGTATTTGACTGTTTTAATCAGGTTTTCTTTCAGTTGTATAAAGATGTTAGTTCTTTTAAATGATATGGGCATTACATTTTTGTGTCCCTCTTTGTTATGTGAAGTTTCAGAATCTGATTTTTAGGTTTTATTAATTTTAAAGAAATTCAGGTGTGCATTATGAATTTGTTTATTTATTTATTTATTTGAGAGGAAGAGAGAGAGCACACACAAGCACGAGTTAGGGGGAGGAGTAGAAGATGGTAGAGGGAGAGAAGCAGACTCCCTGCTGAGCTTGGAGCCCAGTGCAGCTAGATCTCATGACCCATGAGATCATGACCTGAGCTGAAATCAAGAGTCGGACACTCAACCCACTGAGCCACCCAGGTGCCCCACATTATGAATTTTTAATAAAACTTTGATTTCCACAAGCAATCTTTTCATGCCATCAATAAATATTATTTAATAAAATGTAGGGGCGCCTGGGTGGCTCAGTTGGTTAAGTGACTGCCTTCGGCTCAGGTCATGATCCTGGAGTCTCTGGATCGAGTCCCGCTTCGGGCTCCCTGCTCGGCAGGGAGTCTGCTTCTCCCTCTGACCCTCCCCCCCTCTCATGTGCTCTCTCTCTCTCTCTCTCATTCTCTCTCTCAAATAAATAAATAAATAAAATCTTTAAAAAAAAATAAATAAAATGTCAAATAGTTATAATTTTGTAGGTCTCAAAGATTCCTTTTTCTTCTACTCTTTCCAGTAATTCCTCAGCATTAGTCCTCTTAATCTCACTTATTTTGTCCACTATCAAAATGCAAGTAATCTGACCATGTTAACGCATGTCATATGTTAACATATAGGCAACCTTGTCAGTTGCATATACTTTAATCAATTAACAAATAGCAGATGTGCATTGAGTAATCCCTGAGTGTAAAATTCCTTCAAAGTATCTCCTCTCACACATTATATTATCAGCTGCTGGTTCTCTCCATTGACATTGTAATTCAGGTAGAGAAGGCTTTCTTCGTTACTCACTTTTTCTGGTATATATCCTCAGTCTCTCTTCCCGTTTTTCCCATAGTTCTTTACAGTGGCAGCAGATTTGTTAGTTTTCACAATTTTTAGGTTCAATGACAACTGCTGTATTTTTGTTACTTAATATTCTATGAATATATTGTCCAAATTCTCTTCTGGATTGTTTTGAGGAAGAAACCATGAGGCAAAAAGAACCACAGAAGGGACCATGGAAACAGAAAAAGCCAGTAACAAAAGTCTAAGGATCCTTAAAGCTTCTCAATCTACTTCAGTTATGTCAAGAGTCAGCTGACCATGAAAAGAACTGTACACATTTCAGAGCATACATGAGCTTATATTTTTTCCTCTAACCGAGGTAGAAATGATATCTTCATAAGTTGACTACTACTTAATGCCACTTTTGGTGGGTCAGTCAAAAAAGTATATCTAGATATACTTTTATATATAGATATATATATATGCCTGGGACAAACTTCCTCTTTAAAATACTAAATCTTCCTTACAGAGACCTGATAATGAATTCCTCCGAGTGAAATATTTTCTACTTTTCCATTCCACTTATTCCTGTTCTAAATTGAAAACTGAAATATCTCCAAACATTTTCTGTGTGGGGGTTTTTTTTTTAACAAAACCTTTATAGTAGTAACAGATTTATTAGTTTTCATAATTGTTAGGATTAATAAGAATTACTTTATTTCAGTTAATTATCATAAATAAAATATAATACTTGATGCATGAGGTTTTTAAAACTTCCTAATTACCTCTCTTTCAGAAATCAATATGCAGAGCAAGGGTACAATCATAAGCATCCGGTTTCTCTTGCGGTTTCTTCTGCTCTGGGTGTTAATTGGGAAGTCACATATGGAAGAAGACATCATAATTACCACCAAGAACGGAAAAGTCAGAGGAATGAACTTGCCAGTTCTTGGTGGCACAGTAACAGCCTTTCTTGGAATTCCCTATGCACAGCCACCTCTTGGTAGACTTCGATTCAAAAAGCCACAGTTCTTGACCAAGTGGTCCGATATTTGGAATGCCACAAAATATGCAAATTCTTGCTATCAGAACACAGATCAAAGTTTCCCAGGTTTCCCTGGATCAGAGATGTGGAACCCAAACACCGATCTCAGTGAAGACTGTTTATATCTGAATGTGTGGGTTCCAACACCTAAACCAAAAAATGCGACTGTAATGATCTGGATCTATGGTGGTGGTTACCAAACCGGAACATCATCTTTACCTGTTTATGATGGCAAATTTCTGGCTCGGGTTGAAAGAGTTATTGTAGTTTCAATGAACTATAGGGTGGGTGCCCTAGGATTCTTAGCTTTACCAGGAAATCCCGAGGTACCAGGGAACATGGGCTTGTTTGATCAACAGTTGGCACTTCAGTGGGTCCAAAAAAATATAGCAGCCTTTGGTGGAAATCCTAAAAGTGTAACTCTCTTTGGAGAAAGTGCAGGAGCAGGTTCAGTTAGCCTTCATTTACTTTCTCCTAGAAGCCAGCCATTGTTTACCAGAGCCATTCTGCAAAGTGGATCCTCTAATGCCCCTTGGGCAGTAATGTCTCTTGATGAAGCCAGGAACAGAACGTTGACCTTAGCTAAATTTATTGGTTGCTCTAGAGAAAATGAGACAGAGATAATCAAATGCCTTCGAAACAAAGATCCCCAGGAAATTCTACTGAATGAAGTCTTGGTTGTCCCCTCTGATACTCTTTTGTCTGTAAATTTTGGTCCAATTGTGGATGGTGATTTTCTCACTGACATTCCAGACACACTACTCCAACTTGGACAGTTCAAAAAAGCCCAGATCTTGGTGGGCGTTAATAAAGATGAGGGGACAGCATTTTTAGTATATGGTGCTCCTGGTTTCAGCAAAGATAATGACAGTATCATAACTAGAAAAGACTTTCAAGAAGGTTTAAAAATGTATTTTCCAGGAGTGAGTGAATTTGGAAGGGAATCGATCCTTTTTTATTATGTGGACTTGTTAGATGATCAGAGAGCTGAAAAATACCGTGACGCATTGGATGATGTTCTTGGGGACTACAATATCATATGTCCAGCCTTGGAGTTCACCAAAAAGTTCTCAGAATTGGGAAATAATGCCTTTTTCTACTATTTTGAACACCGATCCTCCCAACTTCCTTGGCCAGAATGGATGGGAGTGATGCATGGTTATGAAATTGAATTTGTCTTTGGTTTACCTCTGGAAAGAAGAGCTAATTACACAAAAGCTGAGGAAATTTTGAGTAGATCCATAATGAAATACTGGGCAAATTTTGCAAGATATGGGTAAGTGCTGATTTTTGTCAGTGTTCTTGTTTGATTTTGTTTGGTTTTGCTTAGCTTTGCTTGCTCTCTGGTATAGACTTCATTAAAGGCACAGAAATGTTTTAATTATTTATTCTTTTTGTACCATAAGCTACTTTTGGTTTCTATTATATAATGAATTTCAATTTCTTGCATCAGGGTGCTTAAATCAGTGAAGAACTTTCATGAAAAATATTTTCTGATTTCATTTCCAAAATACTGCAAAGTACTGTGGTAATATTAGCCAAAGTTTATATGCAAATAGATGTTTACCTTGAAAGCTAAAGTTATTGTGACCATACTTTTTTTTTTTTTTAAGATTTTATTTATTTGACAGATAGAGACACAGCAAGAGAGGGAACACAAGCAGGGGGAGTGGGAGAGGGAGAAGCAGGCTTCCCGCAGAGCAGGGAGCCCGATGTGGGGCTTGATCCCAGGACCCTGGGACCATGACCTGAGCCGAAGGCAGACACTTAATGACTGAGCCACCCAGGCGCCCCATAACCATACTTTTTAACCTGAAAGTTTATAGTGTTCACAGGTTTAGGGAAGAGTAGAAATATATCTTCTCCTCATGTTCATAAGCAGAGGTAGTGGTAACTGATAGGTGGAGAAATACATTACCATTCAGGAAAATCAAAGGGCAAGATGGTGATGGTGTTGGCCCTCAGATTACTTCAAATGCAAATGCAGAGTTCGGCATTTTATCAATTTTTCCCCTAATAAGTTTGTTCCGAGCTTTCAGGTGACTGGACAGGAGCAGCTACAAGGGTCCTCAGGTTTAGCTAAGCTGCTTTCAGCTTGAGCAGCCATATAGCTGACATTAGCTAATCTGAAGTACGATAGAAGAACCTATTTTTCCTTGTACGTTATAAATATTGTGATATTATGCCCCCAAGAGTCAGGAGAAAATAATCTGTTCAAATATATTTTCTAATTTGTATCTCTTAAATATACAAATGTATGTGTATAGAAAATAAAGGGTATTTTTTTGTAACCCCCAAAAGAATTTTATACATTGGGATAATTGGTATCAGTGAGAAAAACAAAAGAAATAGAAGTTTGGGCATCTATTTTTAAAATACTGTGAGTACTTGCAGAAACTCACAAATTGATAGATGCATTAATCCAATCTGTCATAATTGGATCTTTTATAATTGGAAAGAATGTTGATAGTGATATTGTGTTCTAGTTTTCTCTTCCAACCTCCATTTGAAATTCATTTTTACTTCATGTCACTATATATATCTTCTACAAAGTACTTGTATGATGTAATTCTTCTCAAAAATTTTTAATGTTTATCCACTCAGTCTAAAGCAAAAATTCTTCTCTCTGTCAATAAGAGACCTCTATAATCTTACTGCAACCCATATTCCCCAACAATACTTGGCTTCTTGGCAGGCCAATTATCTCACAAATGCCAAAGATTTTAAGCTTAATATAACCTTTCATCCTTGTTCTTGCTCTGCATCCTGTTTAGAACAGCTACCCCTCTCCTTTTTAATGACATGAGTCCTACTCTTTTTTTAAGGTCCTGAACACCCACATGTTTCACCAAGCATATCTTTAATTCTTAGAGTTGTAATTGCTTCAGACCTCTTTTTCACTCTCAACAGAAGTTGTTGACTATAACTTGTCTCTGAGATTTTTCATTGTATGCTAAGCCTCCTAAGCTAGACTGAACTAGCTTCTGAAAAGAGAAACTGGTTTTACTAGAAACTCATTAAAGTACTAGTGTGGGTATATGACATATTTATCAAATTAGTTGGTTATCAAATGATTGAACAAAAACAGGTAAATGCTAGAATGAGTAAAAAATGTACATATGTTCAAGATATGTTGGCTATTATTTATAGTTGCACAATCTTATGACTTATCCACATCAGCTTCAATTTCTCCTGAAGAAGAATCATCATTTCCAGAGCAGCTTTAGAGAGATTTCTATCTCATTTTGTTCTCACCCTAAAGGCTATATCCATATTAAATCGCTTTAATATGTTTTAAATTCTTTCTTACAATTCTAGAGATTGTAAAGAGTTTAAGGAGATATATTCTTTAAAATTATTGATGCCTGTAATTTTTAAAGGACCTTATTTTGCATGTTAAAATCATCAAGGAATTTATACTTTCTCACGTCACAATGGAGAATACTGAGAATTGGATGTGGCGAATATCTTGACACACAGCAACAGTTCAAAGAAGAGAATCTTTGATGCTTACCAGAATAGATTGTTTAATCCTAATCTACTTCCATGATTAGCATATTTTCATGGGAAATATATGAAGATTGACACATTTCAGTTATAATGATAAATTCATACAAATGAGATTATAAACCATAATCTCATTTTTAAAGTAGTTTGGCTATCACAAAATGTCATTTTAGTTGGGGAGTTTCTTTACAGTCAATATTTGCACAGTGGAACAGCAGTAGTAATACTTCATACCTGTTGAGAGTTGACTTGTTGGCAAACATAATGTTAATCTCCTGGTATACATTATCTTTCTTTAAAGTATACCTAGGAATAAATATAGAAGTTTAGAATGGTTAAGTAAACTCCAATGGAAACAAGGTTGGTAAACGTACAGTTTGTTAAATCCATCCACATCATCTGACCACAAAGGCTATGTTCTAGCTCTGTGGTTTTCAGTGAAGGGAGATTAATCCCCTGACCCCTCACCTTCCCACCCCTGGGAACATTCACTAATGTCTGGTTCTGTATTTGAGTGTCACAGCTGGTGGTGGGGGTGCTACTAACAAGGTAAAGGCCAGGGATGCTCCTACACTTCCTGCAAAGTACAGAACAGCCCCCACAATAAAGAATTATTCATTCCAAATGTTAGTTATTCCAAGACTGAGAAACTGCAGTTTTCTACTTCTTCATATCCCAAAAATGGCATATCAAGAAAGTAAAAAAGTAGAACTAGGAACAGTAATAATTATTCAGGAAAATGAGTTTTCAAGTTCATGGTTCATAATACATTTTAACAAATTCTCCTTCTTAAATAATGTCTAGTATAAGTTGTACTTTTTGTTATAATCAAATTCAAAATAAGAGGTGCCTGGGTGGCTCAGTTGGTTGA
This sequence comes from Leptonychotes weddellii, assembly GCF_054177405.1. Classification (NCBI taxonomy): domain Eukaryota; kingdom Metazoa; phylum Chordata; class Mammalia; order Carnivora; family Phocidae; genus Leptonychotes; species Leptonychotes weddellii. The sequence continues at coordinate 103,478,288 of NC_138369.1, read as the reverse complement.
GTGTCTCCTTGGTCTCAGCTCAGGTCTTGACCTCAGGGTCATTAGTTCAAGCCCCCTGTTGGGCTCCATGCTGGGTGTGGAGCCCACTTTAAAAAAAAATAAATTCAAAATAATTTTGAATTTTCCTTGGTGATTTTTTATTTTGCCAATAGGTCATTTAGTAGACTGTTATTTAACTCCCCAAGTATTTGGATAATTTCTAGATATTTTGTTATTGATTTCTAGGTTAGTTCCATTCTAGTAATAGACAATATTCTGTAAGATTTTCCCCTTTGAAATATATTAAGAACTATTTTATGACCCAGCATATGATCTGTATGGGTTATTAGTTTATGTGCTCTTCCGTTACTTAGTATGGTGTATTCTGTAAATTAATTAGTTCACGGTCATTCAGGTCTTCTAATATTCTCCCTAATATATTTTCTACTTGCTTCAAATACTGAGAGAAGGGTATTAACATCTTCAACTGTAATTGTGGTGTTACTCATTTCTCCATTTAGCTCTGCTAATTTCTTTTAGTATTTTAAATCTATGTTATTAATTTCTATGCATATTTAGGATCATGTAGTCCTGATTAATTGACCATTTTATCATTATGAAATGTCTCTTTATCCCAAAGTTGGCTTTGTCTAATATCAAGATAGACATGTCAAGTTTCCCATACTTATGTTTACACATTTTGTTCTATTCTTTTATTCCACTTATATTTCTAAAGAAATCTTCCTTACAGTTGAGATGGTATGACTAATCCATTTGACATTTAATGTATTTATCAATATGATTTTAAGTACATCACCTTGCTTTTAAAAATGTCATTTTATATAGACATTTTAATTTGCCTTTAATATTTTTTCCCATGGTTGCTTTAGGGCTAGCAATTGTTTCTTTAACTTGTGAAAGTCAACTTATAGTTAATACTGAAACATTTTGCATTTTGCAACTGACATTTCCCACTTTCTTCACAATTCACATTTCCCATTTTCTCCATCACCCTTACTACTTCACAAATGCAAGAAACTAACAATATTGTTTCACGTATTCTTGATGTTTTTTGTATTGCTGTCATATGGTTAGGCAATGTGTAATATAAAATCTCACTTAATATTAAATATCATTAAAACATCATTTGTTTTAAACCATCAGTTATATTTATGTAAATTCATAAAAGAAAAGGAAAAATGGCCTTTTATATTTACCCACAGAATTGCCATTTCTAACGTTCTTTATTCTTACCTATGGATTCTAGTTTTCATCTGGTATCATTCCCTTCATGCCGAGGAACATTCTTTAGGATTTCTCATTGTGTAGGTTGGCTAGTTACAACTAGCCATTCATCAACTTTCTTTTATCTGAAAATGCCTTTATTTTACCTCCGTTGAAGGATATTTTTTAAGAATATAGAATACTGAATTGTTGGGGTGCCTGGGTGGCTCAGTCGTTAAGCGTCTGCCTTCGGCTCAGGTCATGATCCTGGAGTCCTGGGATCGAGCCCCACATCGGGCTCCCTGCTCCGCAGGAAGCCTGCTTCTCCCTCTCCCACTCCCCCTGCTT
>NC_138369.1:103452377-103476237 GCF_054177405.1 Leptonychotes weddellii | reverse complement strand
TCTAAGTATATATATATATATATATATATATATATATATATATATATATATATATTGGTCTGGGGTTCACTAAGTTTCTTCTTGTTGATTTTTAATGTCACATTTGAGATATTTTGGGTCAGCATTTCATCAAATATTCTTTCTGCTTCCTTCTCATTCTCATCTCCTTCTAAAACTCCAATTATACATATACTAGGTTGTTTAATATTTCACAGGTCACTAAATTTCTGTTCCCTTTTCTTCAGTTTTGCTTCTGTTTTTCAAATTAAGTACTTTTTATTGATTTCTCTGCAAGCTCATTGACCCTTCTAACCTTCTCCAATTTGTAGCTGAACCCACCCCATGACTATTTTATTTCATTTTAGTTTTCAGATAAAAATTTCCTTTTTAAAAAATAATTTCATTCCTTTGCCAAGAGTCCCTCCCTGTCTCCTATTTAAAAAGATATTATTTTTTAAGTTCTTGAACATATTTAAAATAGTTTTAAGGTTTTGTTTGCTCATCCAATATCTGGTTCACGGGTTCAGTTTCTATTTTTCTATTTCTTTGCATGCTTAATAATTTTCAAATTTATACTGGACATTGTGGATTATATGCAGAAAAAATTCTATATTATTTTATCCCTCTTGGAAGAAGTATGCTTGCACTGAAGAATGTTTTTCTATTTTACCAGGCCATTCAATTAAAAGATGTGTATACACTTAAGTTTGTCTCAAATGTGTAATAGGCATGGTTTTATATTTTGTTAGAGTGGATTCAGGGGAGGTCCAAGATATTTTATAGATCCTCCAACTTGGCAGGACTTAAGCTCAAAAGTCTGTTTTCACTGAGGGTATTGCAGGTACTTGGTTTCAGGGTCTGTTAGGATGGGATAGACCAGGTCTCATTGTATTCCTTACTTCTAAGGCTTGTCTTTGCCTCCAGCTGGACACTGAGTTTTAAAGAGGTATTAATGAGATGTAAATGAAGTGTTGACAACATTATGATAGTTATTCACTCTCCAACTTTTCCCATCTCTCTTCTGCTCTCAGCCTTGCAGCATCTTCTCTCTAGTCTGCCTCTTAGACTCTCACCCTGTACATATTCAGCCCAGGCCTCAGCCAAAAATCTGCAGGGAATCCCTGCAGAGAATTTGAGCCTCACTCCATCCTTCCTGGAGTCCTGCCCCACAGATTTCAGCTTCTGTATCCAGGAACTCTTATTTCTGTCTCTTGACCTCAGTGAAGCTACTCAACTGCTTAGCCTCATGCTCCCTGCATCTTGGATGAGAAATTCTCCGCATATGTGTAACCACAGTAAACACGGGCTCACCTTAGAGTTCCCTGCTCTCAAATAACACAGACTTGTGCTGCCTGTTCTCAGGTTCCTGAAACTCATTGCCTTGTTTTTTGTTTTTGTTTTGTTTTCTTTTTTGTCCAGTATTATAATTGTTTATGGTGGGAAGGCTAATCCATTTTAAATCACTCCATCATGGATGAACATAAAAGTCCAAACTCCCCTCATTTGTATTTTAAGGGAATCCTAACCTTTATATTTCTCATTCAGTTACATGAAACACCTTTTTTGCAGTTACTTTAGAATATTTTATCAATTTTCAAGACACATACAAGCCTTTTTAGTTTGACTTATTGGCAAAAATAAGAAAACATTATTCTGTGGTAGCACTAAATTGTATTCAGATTTGGCATCTCTAATTGTAATGTTTTAAATTCCTTCTAAAACAGAAGCCACACTATCATGTAAACCTTTGCTAATTGTAATTACCACCTATATGTACTTTGCTTGCTCCTGCTTTTCCCTCAATCCCATCTTTGAAAATGAATTTAAAACCTTACCCAAATAGCACACAGGTCCATATGTGCATTACACCCAATACTCTATACTAATATATGTTGAACTATCAATTCACATATATATCCATCAATCATTCATCCAAGCAATAACTTGATGGCCAAGAAATTAAATTAAGCAGAACTTAATGACATTGATTCAGCACTATCCCAATTATACAGGAAATTGGTGAAATCAAACTTGATTTATCAGAGAGACCAGAGCAGCTAAAGAAAGTAAATAGCAAAAATATAATTAGTAGCATAATGTAAGATAGTGGAGGATCATTATTCCAGGACCCCTCCCGTTGCTTCCCACTGGGTCAGGTCATCTTTTGTTTACTGTGTCCTCTCCAGGTGCTACATTCAGAGCTCCACCAGTGTATAACTTCAAGGGAAGCAATTTACAGCGCAGTTACACAGTTGTACCAATTGTATGTGACAGCCCTGATGTGTCCAGTGTTCCCCTTTCTACAGATCTTATATTTATATCACCTCAGGCAACTTACTTAAAACTCCCTACTGTTTTTCCTTATCTGTAAAATGGGGATATAAATATGCCTCCCTTACTGACATATGCAAATGTTACCTTATCATTTACAGAGAATTGCATTCCTCCTTCCCATTAAAACAATATATATTTTCCTCCTACCAGGCACAAACTGTTTCAATCTATTCTTATCTAAGATCAGACTTGCCTTCTCCCCAAAAATGTACAATTGTTTCACTTCCCAGCTCCACGGGAATTAATCAATGAAGTTTTCAAACAAAAAAAGATCAACTAAAAATTGAGGCAGTTGACTGGCTTCTGTCTTTTTGGTGATAATCCATTTATTCAGAATCCCTCTAAAGTGGTTAATGTTTCCTAACACATTTTTTTGCCAGACATAAATGTTATGGCACACTTTTCTTTTGTCCTATTTTGATATCATGAAACCAAAAAAATTACTTAACAAAGTATTTGTAACTTCATTGTAGCTTATCTGCTGCTACTCTCGTGTATTTTATTTCTTATTTATTCCCTTACACTGGAAGAAACCTTATCACAGATGGAACAATTTATTAAGTGGAAACAAAAATATACTACTAAACTCTCAGTCCCATGATTCACTGATCTATTAAAAAAAAAAAAAGAATAGTTCCTGATTTCTGTACTAAGAAGTATGTGTGATTAAATTAAATGCTAAGCCATAATTTCTTAGTGCACAAGATTTTTTTTAAATAATTGAGACAATTTAAAAATAGGCATGCTTCCATATACTAAATTGTAATTATAATGATTACAAATTACAGATTTGCTAGACTCCTAATGCAATTTGGAATATTTGGGATATATATATATATCTCTGAATACACCCATGCATTAAGGGGTGGGCACTTCATAGACATTGCTGTAACTTCACTAGACTAGTAGGAGCACATGCGATAATAATGTATTTTTTAATATAATGCAAAGTGGATTTAATAATATTAGTGTTTAATAGGTATGATTCCTTCTTGTTTACTTATATATGACACAGGAAATAAAGTGATTAGAACAATTATTTCAACCCCACTTATTTTTTAAGTGAGTGTATTTTCTTTGTGTGTTCTTGTTTTTCCCCCTCCTACAACCATTTTATGTTTTCAAGAGATAATAGAAAAACTGAGGAAAATCAAAGAAAGTGTAAGAATCAGTGCTTTTTCATTCTAAATCTCTGTAGGAATTAATATGTGTGCCTATTCATTATGTAAAGTTTGTACAAATCCCTTCACCAAGAAATTAATTTTCAAATTACACTTGAAATTATTTTTATTATATGTTTTAACTTAACAAAATAACTATTCTGGCCGGAGTGTTGGTGGTATAGTGGTTAGCATAGCTGCCTTCCAAAATAAATATTCTAGGACTTCATCACAACACCTTTCTCAATAAGAGATGCCTTAAGTGTAGCAAAAGGATAGCAGTTAAAGATTGTGTTAGCATGAATGATACCATTACACTGGCAAGGTATGAAGTGTATGGATTCTATTATTAGAATGAAAAAATGCTGAAATGATGACACTATCTAACATTTCAGATGAGAAGTGTGTGGTCCATAGAAGGAAAGTGAATTGGAGCTAATAGGTGACAGAACAAAGATTAACTAGGACTCAAGACTATTAACTTTCATTTCCTTGTATTATCCATTTACCAGGCTGCCTTCATCATGAATTATTGAAAGGAGTCATTAAACAGTCTTAGGAAATGCGTTTGGTTGCAAACTAATAATTTTAACATGTTAGCATGCTGATACCTGCCTGGTTAATGTTATAAGGGTAAGGGCAGAGAACACACTAAAATTAGACATCATGAGATGTAGAGACAAGTTTAAGTTTGTGGAAGACTGTCATCTGGCCATCTAGTGTAATTATTATCAGGCTTATAATTAGATTTTCTGACAGATAATAGTTCATGTGGTTTCCAGAGTGAAGAAAAAAATCCTTACCCTCTGATTCTATAATTATTTGTGGTACATTATTATAATTAACCTAACTGAAACATTTTGATGACTTTGCAAAAGGGTCAGGGTTCCAATCCCCTTGGATTTATTTTATTGCTATCATGACAGCATCAGTGTTCTCTCACTTCCCAAATTCTGCCTGCCTCCCCCGACCCTGCTGAGGAATTAGGTGAGAAATTACTCCATAAGGAATAAAACAATGAGTAGTAGCTGCAGTGTAAAGTACTTTAAGTCTAATAGATAAAATATAAAAGTAGATTTAAAAAAAATATGCATGCATTAGTGTAACTTATTTGAGAAGGAGGAATTACATTATGGGACAGTTTAAAGTGTACATAAGATCACTTGCAAAACCGTTTCAGAGTGCAGTGGTATTTTACCATCAGTGATAGTGGTATGAGAAGGAGAAACCTGATCCCCCCAAAGGGCTGCATCTATGAAGATAGCTATAAAACCAAAATACATTTGACTAAGTTTTGAAATACTTTATCACAATGAAGTAGGGGAGAACTAATGTTTTTATAGTATAAGGGGGCTCATAAAAACATGGAAAATCACATTGACAGCATCCATTTACTTGGAAATAACAATGTGATTTGTTCTGTATGGTTTTCCAAATGTTTTCTGTATTTGGAAAAAATTATAACATTCAGTGCACTTGTAAATCTGAAGTTCAGTCTGAAATTGGAATTAATCTATTATTATTTTAAAAATCAAAGTCATAATTTCAGTAACATATAAATGCAATACTTCAAAAGACCTGTCAGGTATGAAATAATATGTCATATTTCACTAAGTAACAAAATGCTGTAACCAAAATGTGATTTTAAATATTTTACTGTATAAAATACTACTTTTCTGACTGTTTCACAGTCAGATATAACTAAAATGTGTTTGGTCAGATTTATGAGTTCCAGGAAATTATTCTTGCTTCAATTTTCCTTCCCAGTCAATAGCATTCAAGATCCAAGTAAGTGCTAAAAAGCATAACTCCACCCTATTTTTATCTTTTATGTGTTAATATTTTACCTAGACTCCTTCCTAATAACATGATAAATACTATGAACCTGATAGGATAATCGGTAGATTTATTGTGAATGAAATGTCAGTATTAACTTGTCCACAGACCTCTGTTATATAAAAGCAACTGAGTCTTTATCTTGTACAAATTACATTATTTTTTGGTGTATCAATTTCTAAGGATTGATACCGAAATAATATTTGTTTTTGTGACTAGAGTTAAAATATTAGCTACAAAAATATATTTTATCTGATAAACTGTTACAAACCAACATAATAACCCAATGATATCACAGGTGTTAGAATTCCATGTTTTGTTTAAAAGCCGTAATTTCAGTCATGCTTTTACTGGTTTCACAATGTTTCTGGAGGTATGAAAATTAGACATTTCATAAAACTCCTTGATATGAAAATCTACACTTTTTATAGAGCACTTGTTAATCACAAGTTAAAAATTTTTGTATGGTTGGGTATATATTATGCAGGCTTGAAGAGAGAGTGAGAAATGGGAGACTAGCAGGTCGGTAGAGCAGTCAGAATACATACATTTCTTGATTAAGTTCTCTGTCTTATATGGGCACCACTTATGGTGGCCCAAAACAGTTATGATAGTAACATCAAAGGTCACTGATCACAGATCACCATAACAAATATAATAATAATGAAAAAAAATCGCCATATAGTGAGAATTACCAAATGCGATGCAGAGACTCAAAGTGAGCAAATGCTGTTGTAAAAAATACGCCAATAGCCTTGCTTGAGGCAGGGTTGCCACAAACCTTCAATTGTAAAAAATGCAGTATCTATAAAGGGCAACAAAGAGAAGCACAATAAAACAAGGTATGACCGGGGCGCCTGGGTGGCTCAGTTGTTAAGCATCTGCCTTCGGCTCGGGTCATGATCCCAGGGTCCTGGGATCGAGCCCCTCGGCAGGAAGCCTACTTCTCCCTCTCCCACTGCCCTGCTTGTGTTCCCCCTCTCGCTGTCTCTCTTTCTGTCAAATAAATAAATAAAATCTTAAAAAAAAAAAAAAAAAACAAGGTATGACCATACTTTGAAGGACGATCTGGCAGGATTTGCTAATAGATTGGGTGTGGGATATGAGAGAGTAAGTGATGGCAAGGATATCCCAAAGTTTTTGACCTGAGCCACCAGAGGTGCCAATTTCTGAAATAAGGATGCCTATGGGATTTTGTAACCAAAAGCGCTATTTTAAACATTTTAAGTTTAAGGGGTCTATCTTAACAGACACTTGGAGCAATAAAATAACAATTCCGACACTGTAGTCTAGAATTCAGGGGTTCTAGTTCTAGAACTAGAAAGGTAGGGGTTCGAGATACAAACCTGGTATCTAAGGGCATGAAGATGGTATTTAAAGCCACGAGATGGATAGAGGTTGTGGACAGAGCAGATGCCTGAGCACTCCTAGGCCAGAGGCCCAGAGGAAGAAGAGCAACCAGGAGAGAGAATGAGTAGCCAAGGACTTAGAAGGGCAACTAGGAGAACAAATGATCTCGCCAAGAGCAAATGAAGAAAACGTTTCAAGGAAGGGGTAATAAAAGTATCAAATATAGACTGAGTATAATGAAAACTATATGAAACTGTACACAAAGGTCTGTGGGTTTGGAAATGTGGAGATTATTGGTGGCAAAGACATGGGATTTTTGATGGAATGTTTGGAACCGAAAACTTTAATGGATAGATTCCAAAAAGAAAGGGAGAAGAGGAATTAGAAATTTCAATTTGAATCTATTTTTCAAAGAGGGAAAGGATGGGACTTTACTTTCCCTGAAGTCGAACAGGGAGATCAAGTCTGGGATGTAGGGAAAACAGAGAGCAGGAGCCTCTTTGTGTCAACTTAAAATTAAGAGCCAGGATGAGAGGCAAAGGAGCGTTTATTTGAGATCAAAGAATTGCAATTCGGGGAGCACAGACTCAGGTAGAGACCCAAATAGTGTTTCACTTGCAGGTGAAACCAGGGCAGTTTTATGAGGAAAGACAAGGGGGCAATTACATGAGTTGAAGAAAAGAAAGTTTTTCTGTGGGTGTTAACAAGCTTTCTCTGGTGTTAAGTCGCAAAGCACTCCGGGTTATACATTAATGGACTGTTGATTTTATCTTCAGAAAGTCCACAAGTCTCAGTCTGTGACCAGGATATCTGTTGTCCCACTGATTTCTGAAACAATTGCTTAGAACACTTGCTTTCTTAGCCAGTGCAGAGGTTTGGCCCAGAGCAAACAAAGGCACAGAAGGCAGTTTCTCTGCGGTGGCTGCTCAGGCTTTATTTTATTTTATTTATTTATTTTTTGTTTTGTTTTGTTTTAAAGATTTTATTTATTTATTTGACAGAGAGAGAGACAGCAAGAGCTGAAACACAAGCAGGGGGAGTGGGAGAGGGAGAAGCAGGCTTCCCGCGGAGCAGGGCCCAATACGGGGCTTGATCCCAGGACCTGGAATCATGACCTGAGCCGAAGGCAGACACTTAACGACTGAGCCACCCAGGCATCCCTCAGGCTTTATTTTAAAATGGCTCTAGGTACACCGGTTTTTGCTTTTTTGCTTTTTTAATGGGAGATATTGCAACATGTCTGTGTGCTGATGGGACTGGTACAGTGAGTGATTAATGTGACTATTTGGGTTTTGTATCAGCATCATAATCATCTACCTAATTGTATTCATTTGTTTATTTTCTGTTTTAGAAAACGATGCATCTCCATATAATGCAAACCACTTGGTTAGAAGTCAGGCTGTTGGTAACTTGGATGTAGCAGTGCACAAACTAAGGGAATCAAGAGTTGGGAAACAAAGGGAAAATAAACAAAACCACCACCCAAATATTCTGCACATCAAAAAAAAAAAGCTATCAAGAAATACTTCTTTGATATTTATTCCACCAAGAAGGTGGTATTTCATCATTTGGAATCTTTTGGCTTGTAATGTGCCCTAAATTCTAAAAGGATTATTCCTTTACTTTTTAAAATGAGAGACAAATCAGAAGTAGTAGTCTTTTGAGAGCTAAGACAGAAAGCAAGCAACTTTGCAACAGTCTGAGAGGTCATAGGAACAGCAAGAGAAGCAAGTAGGGGGAAAATAACCTCTGATATGCTAGCTATGAGGCAGGGGAGCGAGGTTCTTGTCTCACGGAGTCCAAGAATGAATCTCCAGGACAAAGGAGAGTGAGCAGAGCATAGAGTTTTATTAAGCAAGGGTATGGAAAAAGCTCTCAGGAGTGAGAGGGGTTGACCAGGTTGCCACCAAGGGTTTTTATCTCTGGCCTTTTATTAGAATTTTACCAGGAACTTGCTGGTGGTTAGGTCAGTGATCTGGAAGCAGACATGATGCTTATACATTGTGTGAGAGTCTACTTCTGTTTTCTGTGACATCTATGATCTATAGATAGGTTTGCTAGGTCTGGTTAATCTTTATCGTTAACTTCTTCGAGGCCTGATCTTTTTTTTTTTTTTTTTGGTGGTTATTTTCTATTTTCTGTGGTTACAATGTAATTATTAGAAAAACATTTTCGGGGCGCCTGGGTGGCTCAGTTGGTTAAGCGACTGCCTTCGGTTCGGGTCATGATCCTGGAGTCCCTGGATGGAGTCCCGCATCGGGCTCCCTGCTCGGCGGGGAGTCTGCTTCTCCTTCTGACCCTCCCCCCTCTCATGTGCTCTCTCTCATTCTCTCTCTCTCAAATAAATAAATAAAGTCTTTAAAAAAAAAAAATAACATTTTCACCCTAGCAGTTGGGACAGGGCATCTAGATATTCTTCCTTATCTTTATTTTTGTTCTGTCTCAGTGTCTGTATACCTGAAATACCCTCAGAGCCTAGTTGGGGCCACTATTCCTTCCCTACTCGAAGTCCCATCCTTTCCCTGTTCAGCTGGTGCCCGTGGTAATGAAATATTGACCCTGAGATCAAATAGCATGCTGTGTGGTGCCTTCTTGGTGTCCTTTCACTTTCAAGGAAACACTGCACAATGCTTGCCAGGAAAATTAATTTGTTAAAATAAGATGAATGTGATTATAATTAAAATAACTGAGGCCTTAAGTAACACGCTTTGCATATGACTTATAAGTAATAATAATTTGGCCTTATTGTGTGGTCAAAATCTACTTAAGAAAGTACTGACTAGCTTTCGGATTATGCTAATAACATGTGCTCGCTGTCCGCTTAGGACTTTACTTCCATTATGCAACTCTCTAAGGAAGTATGATGGTGACCAACAGGTGGTGTGATAGGGCACTGAAACTTACAGAGCTCAAGCTGCCCCAAATTCTACAGGTATTAATGAAAACCAGAGATCCAATTTGAATCCTATAGTCTGATGGGAGAACACAGGGACCTCTCTCTTCCCTATACTTTGCTCCCTCTCTATTAGAATTTGTGTGTGCCATTGGGAAAGGGAAAGAGCAAATAATTGCATCCCTTTTGTCCTTAGTTTCCTCATCTTTAATATGGGAGTGCCAATACCTATCTCCTGGTGGGCATGGTAATTCGAAAAAAACTTTATGCAAAATAGCTAACATATTTCCAGACACATATTACAGGTGGCATTGCCAAATAAAGTAAAGGATACCTAGTTAAATGTGAATTTCAGCTAAACAACAGATAATTCTTCTTAGTGTTAAGCATGTCCCATAAATTTGCACGGGACATACTATACTAAAAGAATTAAATTATGTGTTGTTGAGCTAAACAACAAATTCATATTTAACTAGGAGTTCTGTTCTGTTGTTGTCCTGTTTCATTCTTGCTAAATCTGGTAACTCTAACTGTAAGTCAGATGGCCTACACAAAGTGTTCTCAGTTGGAGCAGGGTTTGGCAAAAGGTGAGAAAGGTGTCAGAGGGAAGTTCAGCAAAGGGCCCGTTAAGTCAGTAGGAAAAACAGAAGGAAATACAGAACATTGTAGTCACAACTGTATCAGACCAGCAGGGGTTGGAGAATGGGGCTTTCAAGGGACACCCTGCATTTCTAAAGTCCTGGCTACATTTCTCAGGATTAGCTCTAGGGCTAGACAGGGCTCAGTTTGCAAGTTTAGGATTTAAGTGTCCTGAGCTGAGGTAAGTAAGGATTAACGTCATAAGGGCAAAAGTTGATCTAAATATTAACATTAGAACAGAAATAAGATTTTCTTCTCCCTCAGCCTGAATCTCCAAAGCTCTGACTATGCATTTGAGTTTGTTTTATTGTTTATTTTTGAATCTTTTACTCTCCTTTTCCACCTAAGAAAAGATAACCTCTGGGAAATGAATGTTTTATAAAATAATACAATTTATTCATGAAGACTTTTTTTTAAGACTTTTGAATCATATTAATGAACCCTGAAATAAAGAATGAGGGGAAAATAACATAAACCAGAAAACACAATATATGCAGGATTTTCAAACTAATTCTATTTACAACACTGGAGTTTGCAATCTCAAATTTCATTTTCAAATTATTTATTACTAAAAATAACAATTTACAATGCTCTGCTTACTTATAAATTTGAGTTATTAGAAATAAATTATTCAGACCTTGTAATTATATAAGGGGTTTTATTACAAAGTAAACATTGTGGAAGTCAAAGAAACCTAATGGTTATAAAATTGATTAAAATTCAAGGACGTACAAGTCCTAATCTTGTCATCTCCATCAAATTTGGGTTCAGATATTCTATTACTTAGGATTATAATAGACTACGTGTAAATTAAGATTGGCTTTTTGATCTCTACCTAAATTATTACAATTAGCCACATTGTTTTATACCTTCTCTATTTAATTACGTTCCTTTTCTACTATTAGTACAATAGAGATCATTTATATGTAATGAATAAGTAATGTAACAGTGAGAAAAATTATTAACTTTTAAACATTAAATTGAACATCATTTTTATAATTGGCCTTTCTTATGTTAAGACATTTACAGAAAATTGGTTTAAAACTTACGAATTTATATTTATTGTCAAATAACAAAATGAAACAATTTTGTAACAAGTTTGATGTCCTTTATTTAAGGGAAAACAATCCATGGGTTGGGGGAGTATACAGTGCCTATCTATCAAGCAGTGGAGCATTCTTCCCCAGGGATGTTTGGGCAAGAGCAAGTTTTCTAGGGCTTTAGAAGCAACAACATGGAGATAGGACTTTACTGGCTGGGTTTACATATCCAACTTTATTTAGAAAGATCAAGAAACAAAAGAAATAAGCCAAGAGTTAGCTTGGTACTGGGAATCAGCTGACTGGATGTTTCTGGTCAAGTGGAGTACTTACAGGGACACAAAAATTATCTGAGTTTGTTTTGCTGACCTAGCACCCCAAGCAGAAACAACTCCCATTTTGGGGTTAGAAATTTATTTTGACATTGTGTTTTAGCTTTTCTTCTTCATTTTTTGGACTAGGGAAAGACTTTGTGTAAATAAGTGAATCTAAATGGTAGATTAATTATTGTTTAAACAGAATATGCTCTCAATCTGCTTTTCATTGTGATTAAGTTAAAGATCACTTACCTTTATTTTGGAAAGCAGTATTGACTTTACCAAATATTGGTATACATATTTAAGTTCTCTCATTGTGAACCTACTCTTGATATAATCAGATATCTACAAATGGAAAATAAGATGGAAAAATCAGAATTGATCTTCAATCTTTAGTGATTAGGAGCCAAAAATTATTTACTTAATAAGGAAGAAAATCAGAAGAGATAAAAGATGATTGTAGGAAAATGATCAACACAAATATTTGACAATTCAATACCTAAAAGAATATAAAAATTATTTCAACATCAAAAAGATTCTACCTACAAAGTATCTTTGAAATTGTATTGATAAATCATCAAAGTGAACTTATTTCTTGTTTATCAACATGCCATAGAGCACTGACTGATCATAATTTTGCAGTTTGTATTGTTAAATTCACAGTAGCTTCTCTTTCTATCATTTTTTTATCCTGATAAAAAAAAAGTTTTGAACAAAAACCCTGACAAAAAATATATGCGGAGAATATATTGAATAGCTGAAAATGAAAGTAAAGATTGTCTAGCAATTAGAGAACTGTGGAAATCCTATGCCATTATGAAGAGCATCTGAACATGTTTAATAACTTGAAATGATAAATAACATGGAAAGGGGGTCTAAACAAAATCTGGAGGAACTAATGCCGATGTTCAATGCTTTGCAGCACAGTCTGTTCATGACTACAGTATACTCCCTATTTAAGAAGGCACACCATCCCACACTATTAGAGTGCATGCCTATTCACCGTATTATGTTTCTTTCTATGGAGTATTAGTTAAACATTTTTCATCATGGGAAAATACCACATTAAAGACCGTGCAAATAAATAACAGTTATATTATAAATAACTAGTAAACAAATACATACAGAAACATTTATGTAAAATATTTAATTTTCTTTTTTATTTCTCTGGTCCTCTAGATTAGTTGAGTTATGAACACAATGCAAGCGATAAATTAAAAAGAAATAAAGATACTATAATCCACAAAATTAGAAATGCCTATCTAAACACAGTTTAAAATTTGAACATGCTGTTTATTTGAAACTATAATAGTTTTATAGTTTTCCTATATCTAGCATGTGAAATAAATGTAACTAGATTATCATGTCAACAAGAGCAAATTAATAACTCAAACTTAAACATAGAATATAAATGGTGATAAGTATGTTTGTATTTCAAGATTTGTAGTAGAACAACAAAAAAGTAAAAGATTTATGAGATCCAGCTTTTATCCAGTTATGGATTCATATCTAAGAAATCTTTGGATGAGGATATTATAGTATTTTTTTCTTTTCAAACTGTTTAACTATTCTAAAATTGTACATTTCAGATGTGGTACCAAAGTGTTAAGAATGGATAAAGACCAAAATTATTTATTTATATATATAAATATATATATAAATTATATTTATATAAATTTTTGTTTGTTCCTGATAAATTACCTGTTCTTGAAAGTTGGTATTCACAGGGACTTCAGGATCCAGCCTGAACACACTCTGAACTTTTGAACCTATCTATATTAAAAAGAGTCTATAGAGAATGAATGACAAGGAGAAGAAAGGAAATAAAGGAACCTTTCTCAGATTTCTAGCTCTGGTCTCAGTGCTTTCACATGTTAACCCACTTGATTTCCATAACAAATTTGCTAAGATGTTATTATCTCTACTAACTAAATGATGAGATGGGGTGAGTTAAGTTGGGCAAAGTCAAATGGCTGGACATGATTTGAAATGAGAAATTTGAGGAAGTTGTTCTGACACCAAAGCCCATTTTTTTCCACTAGATCACCTAACCAACTTGTCACTCTAGATTTTACTGTTTTAACTATTATTTTCTAATCCCCATTCTGCTCAGTACTTACTCAAAATTCCGGGCTGAGACTGGCACTCCACACAATAGGAAGGTAAAACAAGGGTGCCTGGGTGGCTCAGTCGGTTAAGCATCTGCCTTCTGATCAGGTCATGATCCCAGGGTCCTGGGGTGGAGTCCCAAGTCAGGCTCTACTCAGCGGGCTTCTCCCTTTCCCTCTCTCTCTCTGTGTGCTCACTCTTTCTCTATCTCTCAAATAAATAAATAAAATCTTAAAAAAAAAAAAAGGGAAGGTAAAACAATGGCTATCCATGTAGCCTCCCATCTTGCTGAGGAAATAATGTCTTAATTATCAGATTAAATTGTCTTTATTTCAAATTTACAAATTAAAATTTTAATGCTAAAAACAGAAATCCAAGAAGGGAATTTTTGAAGAGAAAATCAAATTAATTTCTTTAGCCAGTTGAGGGTTTTTGTTTTGTTTTGTTTTTTTGTAGGTGTAGAGAATTCAGTTATTACTGAAACATTACCACGGTCTGTTCATGCAAGACTTCTCTCATGTCAGTAAAATTATTTTATTATTTTTCCACTTATGCCACATTCTTCAATCTCCCCGTCATGAGCACACTATGAAGGCTCACACAACAAGTTGTGTCTTTCCACAGTGTCAGCTTTATTCAATCATAAAGCAAAATTAATCACAATTATAAAGCAGGTTCAGGATCACAAATTCAATGACAATTCACTATGTGATAAAACTTGGCCTCTTACACAGCACACAGAGCAGGACATTAGACAAACCACACAACCAACAAGATAACAGAGGGTGCAGGAAGTTAACTGAACCAAACACAAAGTTAGTCTGTAGGCACACAGTTGAGATAAGGCCTCGGTCTGGCCCAGGTCAGCTCTGGGCACCTACTGCTTCTGATGTTCAAGCAGTGAAGGATCTCAGTTCTGTTCGGGGATCAGTCGAACAGAGCCTTCGATGGTAGTTGCCTTTTTTAAGTGGTCAGACATAGGTCAGGTCTGAAGAGTCAGTTTGCTGCCAAAATCCTCCCATTTTTAAAGGGATTTAATTGGTCTTGGGCCCCTGCAGACCTCCTCTGGTTCTGCTCATCATCAGTTCTGGGGTGTCAGCTGATGCTGGTCCTGAAAATATCTTTTAACTGCCGTACCTTTAACTGCTTGTGTCATTGCTTGACATGGGCTCCTGCTTGATATGAGAGACTCCACTTTGCTCTCTACACCCCCACACACTTACACTGTGTTAGGCATGTTTGCACAAGGTGGGGCATCTGTTCATGAATATATAGGTAGATACATCTTCACTTCTGTTTCAGATTGTTGTCATTTGGTATTAAATGAAAATTTAGTTAAAAGAAGAACTAGGGGGCGCCTGGGTGGCTCAGATGGTTAAGCGTCTGCCTTCGGCTCAGGTCATGATCTCCAGATCCTGGGATCAAGCCCCATATCGGGCTCCCAGCTCAGCAGGGAGTCTGCTTCTCCCTCTCTCTCTGCCTCTCCCCTGCTTGTAATCTCTGTTTCTCCCTCTCTCTCAAATAAATAAATAAAATCTTTAAAAAATTTAAGAAAAAGAATTAGACCTCCACTTGCATATGCAGTTATTTCTAATTTCACCTTTTCTGTGGCGATTGTAACTGCATATTAAATGGAGATCTAAATCTCTCAACTTTAGATTCATTTGCAATTTGGGTCTTCCACTTCCAGCAAGATTGCTTCATTTCTTGAGTTGGTATATTCTACTAATTAATATTTAACATTGTTGCTGTTATCATGACTGATTCTTTTTAAAAAATAATGATTTATGGTATCTATTTTAGCTTTAATTGTGTAGCTTTATTTTATTAATCATCACTATGAAATAAATGTCAGTCAATTTAACTCATAACTCTTAAGTAAAATGTTTTGTTTTTCAGAAAAAGGGGTACTCACTAACTGCGTGTTTTAATGCATTAACACTGAGTTCACTGTTTCTAGTCTTCCAAAAGTTTCCCCTTACTTTTATCTTCTGATGTTTCCACAGTCTGTCCTTTGAGCTAAGAGCTCCACACCAAGAACAAAACTTTTTAAAAGAAACAGAAGGAATAACAGCTTACTTCAAATACTGCTAAGGATACCAATACCTAACAACTTACTATTAATTTCAAGTGGAGGAACTTGATTCTCCGAATTGCCACCCAGGCAGGGCTGATGACACCGTGCATCCTACTCCCAGTGGCTAGTGGTATTTGTCCCACTTTCACAGCCTAGCCTCAAAACTGAAACGCTAGCAACAAAATAACACACCCAAGGAGAAAATAGAAACAAATGTTGTAAAGTGAGAAAACTATGCAAAGTATAGGGAGAATCCATCAAAATACATTAGCACACAAATGAAGGAAGTGTAAGTACTAGGAATCTGCACACTTCCAAGACACTAAATATACTAAGATATTTTGAGTGGCGCCATAGTCTTCTCAGTACGGACAATATGGAAAACTTTCATAAACATTTGCTGTGTGAATTGGAATCGGCTGCTAGAAAATCACTACTTGAACAGAAAAATATTATCCTTAATTCATACTGAGTATAACTATAGATAATAAAACTGTTATTATCAGAGATTTATTTTTAAAAATTCAGCATGCAAGAATATAGCCTGCCTGAAACTTACTATTTTTGTCTCCAAAACAAATATCAATTTCTATAATTGATGTAAAACTAGAGATTTTTTTTTCAAAATCACCTAATACAATGTCTATCATATAGTAAGCACGATTAAGAACAGTAATTTTTAATATTATTGATAATCATAAATATAGGTATCATCCAAGGAATGTTTAAAACTCTACTAACTTCTTTAAAATACCAAACAAATAGGGGCATTTTCCAATAAATTATGATAACAAAAGAATACTTAGCTTGGTAGCACTTTTTTTTTTCAAGATTTTATTTATTTATTTGAGAGGGAGAGAGAGAGAGCAAGAACAAGGGGAAGGAGAAGCAGGCTCCCCGGGGAGCAGGGAGCCCAATGTGGGACTCGATCCCAGGACCTTGGGATCACGACCTGAGTGAAGGCAGATGCTTAACCAACTGAGCCACCCAGGCACACCCACTTTTTGTTTTTGAAGCTTAACAGTTCAGGAAATTTAACTAAGTGCCATGCTCTACTAGACATGCTTAAAGTCAACTTTTACTATTATAAGTTTGATAATCACAAAAACCATGTCACTTTTCTTAGAGAATTTGTCATATTATGTACTTTACTTTGGAAGATACTATAATATGAAAGTATGCTGTGCTTGGATTATAAAAATGCATGGTAATATGGATGAGATAGTTAGAGGAAAATATACCCAACAAATATTGGCCTTATGTACCCTTGCTAAACTTATGCTAAACATGAGCATTGGATCTAAACAGTTATGCATGTGCGATTATATAGATACATACAAAATGGGAAGTAAGATATTTATTTTATTTTATTTTATTTAAATTCAATTAATTAACAAATAGCATATTATTAGTTTCAGAGGTAGGGAAGTAACATATTTTTTTTTAAAGATTTTGTTTATTTATTTGACAGAGAAAGAGAGAGCACAAGTAGGCAGAGTGGCAGGCAGAGGGAGAGGGAGAGGCAGGCTCTCTGCTGAGCAGGGAGCCAGATGTGGGGCTCGATCCCAGGACCCCAGGATCATGACCTGAGCCGAAGGCAGCCGCTTAACCAACTGAGCCACCCAGGCGCCCCGGGAAGTAACATATTTTAAAGCATCTTGAATGTCAAAAAAAATCTTTAAAATCTACTCATTTGTCCTATGTTCTTATTATATAACAACAACAACAACAAAAACTTGAAAAATGTCCTGTATTTAAGTTGTATTTAGTATGCCACACAAGAGAGCCATGAATATTCAAATTTGGCAACCGTGTGGTCTTGACCTAAAAGTTGAAAAAAAATTCAAAGTTTTTTAATTGAAACCACATAGAAATTGGGTTTCGTTATTTTTTTTACCTATTTTCAGTTATACGGACTTAATGTTATCCATCCACCTCCCCAAATAGCCCACATAAAATGATAGTTGTTTCTATAAGATTACAGTGTTCGAGTCACACTATTCTTCTCTAATTTAATGACTGAGTTTTGCATACTCAATCAACACAGCCACGGGAAGAACCCAGTTTGGTCATTAAAACAATCAGAACAATATTTCATCCATTTTGATTATTATTCAGGCAGATTAAAATAAACTACATAATCATTATTGTCGTGATATGATTACACCATTATTTGGGCATCTGGTTCTAGTCCCTCTCTGCTTCATACAATATTATGAACAAAAAATTATGATTATAAAAAATCAAATATTTTATATTAAATTTTACCCCACATTTCTATAATATTTTATAATTTATTCATTGAAAAAACTGTTGAGCACTAATTATAAGCCAGGCACCGTGCTAAATGCTGTAGAGTCAATAGAAATACACTGCAGAAAAAATGCAGTCCTACCATCGAGGAGATACCACTTACTGCTGAAAGAAAGCAGCAAATAGCAATTTACCATGCACAGTGATAAGGACTACACCATGAATGAAAATAGACTTCTGTGGAATACAACTTAGAAGGACCTTGAGTCAGTCCTAGGGTCTTATAGAAACCTTTCTCAAGGAGAGAATCCTTTGGGAAGATGAAATAGTATTTGCAAAGACCCAAAGGTGATAGAAAGGGCAAGAGAAAATAAGGCAGGCAGGTGTGGGGAGACATGAGTCTGGAGAGACATGCAGAAACCAATTCATAAATGTGTCAACCCTACTAGTTTGGGATCATATCAGAAGGGTACCATGTGGAAATATTTTGTTTTGTTGCTTCTTTGTTTGTTTAAGTCTGGGTAGAATACTATTAAATTAGCATTTTAGTAAGATCAACCCGTCTGCAGGGAAAAAGATGGCCTAGAGATGAGCAAGAAAGGTGATGGGGAATATGATTTGGAGATATGTTTCAATCATCCCGGGCAACGATAAAAAGCATAGATTAGAAGGGTTCTGTTGAGAATGAAAAGACCAGTCAGATGCTAGATTTGAGAGGTTTGGTAGATATAAGTCTTAGATAAGATATAAAGGGTATTGGAGAAGAAGGAGAAATCAATGAATGTTACCCAGTTTTCTGACTCAACTAGCCAGGGTCTCTTCCTGAGTTAGGTACATGTGGATGACAGGGTTAAATTGATGTCAGCCCTTCATACATTGAGTTAGTGCCTATGAAACACCCAAGGGAATAGGTTGATAGGTACTTGGATATAAATAGTAATTTAATCAACCAAATTGGGTGTGATCACTAAGATATTTTATGTACAATGAGAACCTATGATACTTGACAATAACCAATGTTAGGGAGGATGAAAAGGAAAAGGAGCCTAAAATTCAGAGTAGGAAGGAGTGGCTAGAAAATTAGAAGGAAAAAAGAAAATAAGAAATTTGTAGCATTTCTAAAAGAAATGGAAATAAATTTCTTAAAAAGAAAGGTAAAAAATTAGCAAAATAAGCACCAAAAAAATGACCTTTATATTTAATGATCTAGGTCATTGGTGTCATTCATCTGTGCTGTATCTTAGATCTTCCAGAATCACTTGAAAAGAGATAAATGTCTCTTCTTCTGCCTATATACACATGAGTGTGCAAGCATTAAATATTCAAAATATGTAACAAAACATCTTATACCACTATGAAATAATCTTGTGTTTAAAATCCCTTTGGAAATGTATTTGTGTGTCTATAATAACCTATACTGAAATATGCAATAATCAAATTTTCACTTTTTCTAAGCTTCCAAACCCCTCCAATTATCCCTTCTGGGATTCCCAGTCTGGCAACAAAATTCATTGCAGTTTCAGTTTTTAAACATTTCCTTCATTCTTTGGCATTAACTGATATCTGGCTGATCCTGAAGGTTCTATTTTACCTTCAGCCCATTCAAGTGATGGCTGTCTTTATTCCAGTATTCATGTACCACAGAGTTGTAAAATATCTACCTGAATGCTCATCACCATTTCTGAAACATCATTCCTTCCACATCCCTCAGAATAATTCAAGTCTGAAGCAAATATTATGAAACACTGTCAAACTATGCTACCCACTCCCCATTCTTGCTGTAGTCATCTGCTTAAATCCTAGTGAATCCTACTCATTCACTGGAGAATTCTAGCATCTGGCATACTTGCCTTCTCTCTACCATAAATCACATAAGCATTTTTAATTATTTTGGTGTTCATAACAGTAATCCATCCAATGCTTTGACTCATTCAATCTTTCTCACCTGCAGGAATCACAGCTCTATTTATGTCTAAATATACAATTGCAACCAAACAGTTTAATGTGCCTGTAAACACACACACAAATACACACACACACACACACACTGTGCTAATAAATTCAAGACTTTAAATTCAAGATCTTTAATGTTGCCTGGAATTAAATGTCGCTAGCCAATTTATTTCTCCAGCTTTTCTGGAGAATATATTTTCTCACTCTTCAAAGCTTAAAAATTCCTCTTCCAGTCACACTTTCAGTTATAAACTTGCATTTTACACACACACACACACACACACACATACACACACCCAGACTCAATCAGCTCACCAAATCAACCTATCAGAATTCATGCTTATGTACCCTACCTTCCTCCTTCTGCAGTTAACGTTCTGTCTCCCATCCCCCCTGTAAGTGGGATTCTGTAGAGCCCATCCACTCATGACTATGCAAGAACTTAGCTCTTAAAATTATTTTCCTTCTCTCTTTCATCATCATTTATTTCTCTATATATCATTCCTATTGTTTTATTAGTGTATAATATCTCTCATCTTAAAAAAAGACTTCACATTGTTCAATAGCTACTTTCTCATTTTCCTATTCTCTTTGACAACAAAACTCTCTACATGAGTTCTCTCTACCAATTGCCTACTTTTCTTTTTCTCATTCTATATTTAAACTATTCCATTACCCCAGTCACCTCAAATTGACTGCTCTCGTAATGGTCAGCAAATTATACAATCATTTCTCAATCTTCTTGCTAAACCTGTCACCTGTGTTTGATCTTGCTGCCTTCTTTCCTCCTGGAAGCATCTTCTCCAGTTGGGTCCTGTGAACCAAGCCATGGCCAGGCTTTGTCTAACCTTTCCAAACCTATTTTTGTCCTCTCTGGTGTTTCCTCTCTTCTCACATCTGCATGTTGTAGTGTTTCCAAACTTAGTCCTTGGACGTGTTCTCTTTTCTGTACATTTTCATCCCATAGGTGATCCCATCCAGTTTCATCCCTTTAACTACCATCAATATACCAATGACTTCCAAAGTTGTATCTGTAGAGCAGACCTCTCCCTGAACCCCTAGACCTTATGTCTGTATCTGTTTAGGTATTTAGTAATATCATAAACTAAAGAGCTATAATTTTCTTGTAATATTCTCCTCACAGGCTTTCTCATCTCAGTTAAGAACAACTCCATTCCTCCATTTGCCTAAGTCCCAAATCTCAGGATCAATGTTGCTGTCTCCCTTTTTATCCTTCCCCTCATCCAGGTTGTCAGTAAATTCTGTCAGCTTACCTTTAAGAAAATAACCAAGCCAGAATTCTCTTGAAGAGTACATGTTGTTTATAATGATTAATGCTCATTGCGTATCTTTGAATCTAAAATAGTCATAAATAGAGCCTGGGCATTCAGTGATATTAAGAAATTATTGTTAAGTTTATTAGGTATGACAGTGCTGTTTTGGCTAAGTAGGAATATGTCCATTTCAGGGAGAGGGAGATGCATACTACATTGATTAGGTGAAAAATGTAGTGTTGGTACTACAGCATAAAGCAAATAAATGGAAGGAGTTTAGGACTCTTGACTGCCTCACTGCTACTCCTTTGGTTCAAACCACATCATCTCCCACATGTATTTTTCTCTAGCTTTCTGCCTGGTGTTTGTTTTCTTGTGTTCGCTCAAACTTCATCTCTTCTCAGCACAGCGTCTCCATTCCACACCATGCTTGTTCCTCGCTGTTTCTTGAACGTATGGGGCACACTCAATACATTATCCTTAGAACTTGTGCAGAGTTCTTCCTCACTGATCTGTTTGCCTCCTTCTCCAGATATTTGCATGAATATACCCTTCATTTTCTTCAGGTCGGTCAAGTCACCTTTTCATGGGAGCCTTTCCTGGCTGTCTTTTAACACATTCTCAATTTTCTATGCATTTAACATTTTCCTTCTCTACACATGTTTGTCCTCTTCACACGTATTATTTAGCAGATTGATCTTATTCATCATTTTGCTCTCCCACCAATATATAAGATCTGGAAAAATAGGGGTTTTGTTTATTTTGCTCAGAACTGTATATCCAGTACTTGTAACATTGTTGGGCACATAATAGGTATTCAATGAACAATTGTTCAATGGAGTAAAGAAGTAATTGAATGGATTCTTCTCGACTTCCCTAAGCGCTAAAGTTCTCCAGAGTTTAGTTCTCAGATCTCTTCCCTTTTCTTTTTCTCTTCTTTTCCCTAAGTAATCTCATCTATTTCTATGATGTTAAACACTATATATATGTTCATTAATTCCATTTGTAGGTCTGTAAATGTCTCTTACGTGTATAAGTTGCTCAAAATCTAAACCTTCCCTATTTTTAAATCCTTATTTTCTTCATCAGCAAATTCTATTGGCTCAATCTTCAAAATAGATCCAAATATAACTTAGGTCTCACTGTTTCAGATACAAGGCTGTTCTCTACCACCGACGTACCTATTCTGGTGTACTACAATAGCTAGTCTCCCTGGTCCCTCCCTTGTCTCTTTATAGTTTATTCTCCTTCTTTATAGTTGCAGTCATCTTTTCAAAACGTTAGCCAGATCTCGTTGCTGCCTAGATAATAGCTCTCTAGTGATTTCTTCTTTTATCTAGAATAAAATCTAAATTTCTTATCATTATCTAAAAGGGCCTATATGACATGTTCTTTGGCTATCTCTATTAAGATTCTCTCCCTGCTTACTATGCTCCAGCCAACCTTGTGGTCCTCTTGAGATCACTTATTAAAAATGTATGGATAAACAGGCTCTGAGAAGTTGAATAACATCATGCAAGTTCAAGCCGTTTTTAGTAGTAGAGTCTGGTTTCGAGGCTTGTGATTTCAAACAGCCCCTCAGGGTGTAATGTGATACTGGGAGCAAGTTGGGGACATTAATTGAATCTGAGAACACAGAGAGTGACTTTGTGGAGTTTAAATATGGTGTGGTCCCATAGAGTTGAAGGAAAAGCAGAATTATAAATGTAGGTGTATATGTAGTGGCTGGGATTTCATGACTAGAGCCCAGTAAGGTGTTGTGGATGAAAGAATGTGGAGAGAGACCTATGAGTTCATCATGTACAAGAATAGTTAAAACTGAGAACAGATACATTTGTCAAGGGAGTGGATAGAGGCAGAAAGAAAATTGGAGTCAAAGTTATCCCTTGTAAGCCCAGAACCAAATAGCAGTTTGATTTCTAAGTTATTGCAAACATTTGAATAACAAGGTCTTACTTGCCTCTGGAATATTGGATCACAATGACAGTGACTGTAAAGATAGGGAAGAGGACATATACCTTGACCAAAATCTCTAGGTGAGAGTGTGCAATTTTAAAAAGTCCTGCAAATAGGGCGCCTGGGTGGCTCAGTTGGTTGAGCGACTGCCTTCAGCTCAGGTCATGATCCTGGAGTCCCGGGATCGAGTCCCGCATCGGGCTCCCTGCTCAGCAGGGGGTTTGCTTCTCCCTCTGACCCTCTTCCCTCTCGTGCTCTCTGTCTCTCATTCTCTCTCTCTCAAATAAATAAATAAAATCTTTAAAAAAAATAAATAAATAAAATAAAATAAAATAAAAAGTCCTGCAAATAAATCTGAACAACCCCTAAATAGATGTGTCTCCTTATCACTACCGTTTTCTCCTCTCTTATTCTCTTCCCATTAAGAATCACTGCTTTAAAAAGATGAAACCAGAGAGAGAGACAAACCATAACAGACTCTTAATCTCCCAAAACAAACTGAGGGTTGCTGGAGTGGTGCAGGGTGGGAGGAATAGGGTGGCTGGGTGATAGACATTGGGGAAGGTATGTGCTACGGTGAGCGCTGTGATTTGTGTTAAGACTGATGAATCACAGACCTCTACCCCTGAAACAAATTAATACATTATATGTTAATGAAAAAAAAAAAAA
>NC_138369.1:103424067-103451877 GCF_054177405.1 Leptonychotes weddellii | reverse complement strand
TAACAGACTCTTAATCTCCCAAAACAAACTGAGGGTTGCTGGAGTGGTGCAGGGTGGGAGGAATAGGGTGGCTGGGTGATAGACATTGGGGAAGGTATGTGCTACGGTGAGCGCTGTGATTTGTGTTAAGACTGATGAATCACAGACCTCTACCCCTGAAACAAATTAATACATTATATGTTAATGAAAAAAAAAAAAAAAGAATCACTGCTTTATAGCTTAGGAGACAGAAACACACTTAAAAGATTTTTTTCAAGGGGCGCCTGGGTGGCTCAGATGGTTAAGCGTCTGCCTTCGGCTCAGGTCATGATCCCAGGGTCCTGGGATCGAGTCCCGCATCGGGCTCCCTGCTAGGCGAGGAGCCTGCTTCTCCCTCTGCCTCTGCCTCTCTCTCTCTGACTTTCATGAATAAATAAATAAAACATTAAAAAATATATATATTTTTTTTTCAAGCTACACAGACAAAATGCAAGTTAATATAAGATCAAATGATGACAGTAATAAAAGAAACATAAAAATATGTATTTAACTAAAACTGTGTCATGGGGGTGCGTAGGTGGCTCAGTCGGTTAAGCATCCAACTCCTGATTTAGGATGAGGTCATGATCTCAGGGTCCTGAGATTGAGCCCATGTCAGGCTTCAGACTTAGCAAGGAGTCTGCTGGATATTCTTTCTTCATTCTCCTCCCCTACCCATGCTTAAAAAAAAAAAGTGCTATCATGGATAACATGCTCGTCAGTGTGCAAATAAGATAAATTACTGGTAAATACACGTCTAAAGGAATATGTTTTCTAAAAAAGAGTTGGGGGGGGCGCCTGGGTGGCTCAGTCGTTAAGCATCTGCCTTCGGCTCAAGTCACTATCCCAGGGTCCTGGAATCAAGCCCCGCAGCAGCTCCCTGCTTAGCGGGAAGCCTGCTTCTCCCTCTCCCACTCCCCCTGCTTGTGTTCCCTCTCTCGCTGTGTCTCTCTCCGTCAAATAAATAAATAAAATCTTAAAAAAAAAAAAAAAAGATTTTTTTAAATTGCAAGTATATTTGAAAGATGAAACACTTTCATTTTCATTACTTTTTAATTTTAAAAGTATTAAAATAGATCATATTAAAAGTTGAAAATCTAAACACACACTGAACTATGGATTTCTTGGTTTTTCTTTCACCTCCAACAAAAAATGGCCTTGCTTTGTTGTTGAACTTCCAGCTAACTATGATGGATCAGAAAGAACATGGCCATTAGAAGAAGATACAGTTGATGCTGAAGTCCATGTTTACCATGTAGTTTCCAAGGTGATTAATTCCTCTGAGTCTCTATTTCCCTAAGAAACCTATTTCACACCTTTTTGGGAAAACTTGTCCAGTGAGTCATATAGTCATACATATTGTACTATGGAAAGCCTACAAGAAACAGCCAGAATGGTTTTGGTGGTTGTAGAACAGTGTTGTTATCTTCACTGTTGCTATTGTCATCCACTTCATCATCACACGTGCATTTATTAAATATTTTATCAAGACCCTGGTATGACTCTAAGCATTCTGCATAGATATTTCATGCATTCTTTACAACTAATCTATGTAAAATGCATTAATATCCTTATTTTACAAATAAATTGATGATTGGAGAGTTTAGGCAAATTGCCCAAGGTCACATAGCCAATAACATTTTTAATAAATACTTTTCTGCTCCATTTCTTGATACTAAAATTGCTTCTAAATTATAGTACCTGAAATAGCAGTTTAGAAGACTTTAAACTGTGAGATAAATATATTGTTGGCAGGAATACTCCTTATCTTCTTTAGATAGCTACTATTTTTATGTAGAAAATAAACTTTTATCCCACCTCTCAGATTAAGGACATTTTAAGATTTCTAATTTCAAATATATATACTTATTAATTTTATACATTTCATAACATTTATTTCATATTTATATATTGATATAAATGTTCAAAATATATCTGATCATAGCAAGGTAATTATTTCTGTAGCTCTTATCAAAAAACAGCATACAACTTAATAGAAAAATATTTTTAATTCTTCAGCATTACTTCAGATATTTTTGCATAAAATTCATGAAAAAGTGTCCAAGGAACACTTCCTTTATATTCACAAGTTATTGAATCATACTAGCCAGTATAAAATAATTATCTTTTTAGCTTTTATTATGGTATATCTGCTTTGAATATAAGAAGTAAAGTCCTGTGACTTGGCTGCAATTTGCAAGTCATTCAGAAATTACATTCATCATCATCACTAAGGAAAAATCTGGAAGGAATTGCCTGAGCTGTCTTTAGCATCTATGAGAACTGCACAGTCCACTCTGTTCATCCTTCTCACATTTCCTTTTCTAAGGAAAAACCAGGAAACTATAGCCAAGAAGCAGCACATAAAGTAAGGTTTGCTTTCAGCACCCTTCAGCTCACCTCAAACTCTTTACTGTGACTCAATAAATAGGCAGTTCTGAATTGGTACATGCTTTTCAAAGATGTTTGGTTGTACTACTTGTCTTTCTTCATAGACAATATTACTATATGAATTTTTAAGGTCTGTTACTTTGTTTATATATTGTCTATCTCCACAGATTAAAATGGAACTCTGTGATCATGGAACTTCTCAGTCCTATTCACTGCTATATCCATTGTCCAGAGAGGAGTTCCCAGAACAAACTGGCAATAAAATTCAAAATAAATAACAGCTTCCTGGAAAAAAAAAAATTAGTTTGATATTTTATTGTGAATTAAAAAAATTCAACAAAACACTATCATGTGATACATCTACAATTAAGAATAACCTCATTGTCTCACAAGTGAAGAGGTTATGATTAGTCTGGAGGACAAAAAAAAAGGTGTCTGTTGAGGGGACAAGTGTATCTGGCTTCAAGTAAAACAAAAATGTATCATAAAAGAGAGTTTAGATATATTCTATGTGAGGAGGAAGCAGAGAACCTTTGGTTATATTCATACAGAGACCATTTTTAATTTAGTATTAAAAAGGAAAAAAAAACATATATTTCTCTTTGAAAATGAATAAAAAATAGCCCCAGTGCCTGGAACTCTAGTAGGCCCTGAATACAGGTCTGTTCTATCAAGTTGAGTTAGTAGTGAATAAAGTGGTCTGGGGTTAGAATGACCTTCTCCAGAATGTGAGACACATCCCTTTATGGAAAGTGCTTTATGGAGATATTTTAGAGAAAATGAAACACGGCATAGGATATTAGACAACATTATTTCAAGAAACCTTGAGTAAAAAAATAAAAATTAAGTAATAGAAAAGTTAGAAAAAATATGCAGAGAAGAGTTAATTTAAAAATAGAAAATCATTGATAATGAAACATTTCCAACTCCATACTAATAAATAATAAAATATAATACTTTAATGAGAAATAATGGAAGGCTGAAATGGGGCATCATGAAATTTTTAAATAATGGAAAAATGGATAGGATAATTTTTAATTTACTAATTATTGGTCAAATAATATAAGAATTATTGGGCACCTGGGTGGCTCAGTTGGTTAAGTGACTGCCTTCGGCTCAGGTCATGATCCTGGAGTCCTGGGATCGAGTCCCGCATTGGGCTCCCTGCTCATCAGGGGGTCTGCTTCTCCCTCTGCCCTCTTCCCTCTCGTGCTCTCTCTCTCTCAAATAAATAAATAAAATCTTAAAAAAAAAATTATTGAAAAACATCATATTTTATATAGTAGGTAGCAAACAGGTATTTACTGTTATCTCTTCAATGTTCATATAGATTTAATATAACTTAGATCAAAGGTTTTCATCTTTCATTAAAATATGATTTTTTGTATGTATAACTATTTTAATGATTAGAAATTCAATATGCTTGGGTGCTCACTTTGGAAAATTCATTAAGCATCATTTGAAGCTCCATATATATGTGTATTGCAATAAAACATACTTAAATTATTTGTTGTGCTGACAGTTTTCTCCAAAAATAGTATTAATTTTACTTTATTTTCCTTAGAAACAATGCCCTATAAAAATATAAATAAAATCACATATACATAATTTTTAATTTTATTTTGCAATATATTCATCATATTAGCTAAATCTTTCTTAGCACATTAAAAAAATTATATTTATATATCTATACATAAAATTACACTAAGTTCCAATACAGTGAATTTAATGGCCTACTTACTTAAGCAAGGTCTAGTAGGTAAAACCTTTACCAAGTAGCTTTACTGAGCACTGACTCTATTAGGCTATGGGAATGAACAAACATGTTCTCTGCTCTCATGGAGCTTTTCAGTCTAATGGAGGTGATGACTCAAATATAGGGACCTCCAGTGAATAGTGATATAAAGAAAATAACTTTGAATTCAAGAAGAATTCTTTGATATGCTCAAACTACCCATTAAGGAAAAAAAAATTGCAGTAATTACGATTTTGTATAATTTTCTTAGAGCATTTGATTTCCCAAGTCCCTTCTACTGTTTAAGTGTTCCCTTAAAATCAAGCTATTTTAAGACATATATGCTACTACAAAACTAAGTTTCCAGGACTTTTTCTTGGCATTTCCTGGGCTTATTCCTGAAACTGTGGGCTTGCTGCCATTAACTTTACAGCAGAGACTAGAGCAAACTGGTAGAATTTGGAACACTCAAAAGAGAAGCCAATTTGTTTCAAGTTTGGGATTATTTTCTATCCATAATTAATGCTAAGTCTGCCCTTTATTCAAAATAAGTGCTCTGGTGCCATTATGTGAAAGTGCCTTTGAACTTTCTGCAGATCCCTGGACTGTAGCCTCTCTGGGAAATCATGTGAGCCTATCCAAATGATAGCAGTTGCTGTATTGTCACTAGAAAACAAAAATAGGTACAAATATAGTGCATTCTGACACTTAGAAATTAGGCAAGATATCTGGATGCAGTTGCCAAGCTATTAGAAGAGAAGAAAGAAAAGGAGGGAGGGAGGGAGGAAGAACAGGTTTCTGCTTCTCTCTAATAAGCTTCTGCACAGTGGAGGAAACAACCAACAAAACTAAAAGGCAATGTACGGAATGGGAGAAGATATTTGCAAATGATATATCAGATAAAGGGTTAGTACCCAAAATATACAAAGAACTTATAAAACTCAACACCCAAACATAAATAATCCAATTAAAAAATGGGCAGAAGACATGAACAGACATTTCTCCAAAGAAGACATGCAGATGGCTAACTAACACTTGAAAAGATGTTCAATATCACTGATCATCAGGAAAATAGAAATCAAAAGTACCGTGAGATATCACCTCACACCTGTCAGAATGGCTAAAATCAACAACACACTAAGCAACAGGTGTTGGCGAGGATGCAGAGAATGGGGAACCCTTTTACACTGTTGGTGGGAATGCAGACTGGTGCAGCCACTCTGGAAAACAGTATGGAGGGTGCTCAAAACGTTAAAAATAGAGCTACCCTATGACCCAGCAATTGCACTAGTAGGTATTTACCCAAAGGTTGTAAAAATACTGATGTAAAGGGGCACATGCACCCTGATATTTATAGCAACAGGATCAACAATAGCCAAATTATGGAAAGAGCCCAAATGTCCATGGACCGATGAAAGGATAAAGAAGAGGCAGTGTATCCATATAATGGAATATTACTCAGCCATAAAGAAATAATGACCTCTTGTCATTTGCAACAACATGGATGGAGCTAGAAATTATTATGCTAAGGAATGTCAGACAGAGAAAGACAAATACATATGATTTCACTCATATGAAATTTAAGAAACAAACAAAGGGGAAAAAAAAGAGAGAGGGAGGCCGACCAAGAAACAGACTCCTACCATAGAGAACAAACTGATGGTTACCAGAGGGGAAGAGGGCTAGGGGCATGAGTGAAATAGGTAATGGGGATTAAGGAGTGCACTTGCTGTGATGAGCACCAGGTGATGTATGCAAGTTTTGAATCACCATATTCTACACCTGAAACGAATATTACCCTGTATCTTAACTAACTGGAATTTTTTTTTTAAGATTTTATTTATTTATTTATTTGAGAGAGAGAGAATGAGAGAGAGCACATGAGAGTGGGGAGGGTCAGAGGGAGAAGCAGACTCCCCGCCAAGCAGGGAGCCCGATGCGGGACTCGATCCAGGGACTCCAGGATCATGACCTGAGCCGAAGGCAATCGCTCAACCAACTGAGCCACCCAGGCGCCCTTAACTAACTGGAATTTAAATAAAAACTTTAAAAAATGCTAAACCAATCAATCAATCAATCAATCAGTCTAGGATTCAGCCCAGTTCATTTTCTGGAACGCTGGAGGAGGCTAAACGTTGCCTGGTATTCCTCTTTAACTCTCCAAATAATTAAGCGATTCCTTCTGTCCAAACAATGCAGAGAACAGAAGAAAGATTAATTTTCCAGACCATGAAAGCTCTGTTTATCCATAATACCATACTTTGCCAGGATAGTAAAGATCTTAGAGATCTTTTGTTTGACAACCTTTTGCCCGTTCAGCTGATGAACAACTGAAGATGAGCAGCGCAACCCAATTGCTAAATGGTAACTGCTCATTGGGAATCAATTTATTTGCATGACTCTATCCAACTATTTCAGTGAAGTATTTAGGAGAGTGGGTTAAGTCCAATAGCCACTTTAAAATACTAATTGAGATGTAAAAGTTCTCACAAAACAGAAAATGTGCTTTAAAGTGGGCATCTTCTTCCTAGTTATAAATTTAGAAAAAGAATACTACATCTCAGCAAAGGTGAAAATGTGTAGGAAGATTTAGATTTGGATTAAAAGGAGAAATATGTTTATGTGTATTTGAGACTTTTTTTACGTTCCCCCCGCTTTTTTTTCCCTAAATATGATTGAGTTCAACAACACTGATTGATAACCAGTGTCAGGTTCTTTGTTAGGGGTTAGTTAAAAAAAAAAAAAAAAAAAAGTTTAGACAAGGTTCCTGACACCAGGGAGCACTCAAGAAATCTCCCTTTATATGCAATATTCAGCAGCTTGACTTTTTAGGATCATCCTTTAGACTGGATATTTCTTTCTTACTTGCCAGGCATCCACTTTCATAGCACACATCTAGCTGTGTTAGATCATAATTGGCCTTTGCTTATTGCCAGGGCTGAAACCTCAGCCCATCTCCTGTATACCTTCAGTTACAACAGTTGCTAATTATTCTCAAAGTTAGAAGATGACCTGCAACTAAACAGATCTCATTTCCCTATTGGTATTTATTTAACAGAAATGTAATCTGTTCCTTTTTATTAATGTTGAGTGAAAATAAATCTTTCCCCTTTTTTTTTCTTCCCTCGGAGGTTTAGCCCATTGATATGTTTTGCCTTTTGAGCAGATTGGGTCGCAGGATCATACAGTTTACATATTTCCTTTAGGATTCTTCTCTCTTCTTCCCTTCCCTTCCTGTCTCTTCCCATTCTTCTGGTCTCTCTTTCTCTCATAAAGACCTGTACTCCTATTTCTCTGTGAGGTTGACAATATATCCCAATCCACTACTTAGGAATGATGAAATAATAAAAATTTAATAACCAACTTGACCATGGACTCTACCCACACAATAGATTTAGATGCAAGAAATCATTGTTAGAGCATTTGTGAATTACCAACAACTTCTGTGGTGTACTAATACAATACTGCCCCTCTGGGTACCCAGATTCCTGCCCAGAAAAACAAACCTGTTGAAGTAAGGAGGAAACTTGACAAACCAATGAATCTAGGGAATTGTTCTTCAATAATTACTTCTCCCATCCCCACAGTTTACAATGGAAATGTCAGGAGATGGAAGGAAGCAAGTAATAAAAGTGAACTAGATTTAGATACTTGCATTAACTATAATTTAAATTGCAAATAATCCACTTAAAAAACTCTCTATGCACAACTACATGATTATACAGTACAGATTGCTTTAGTAAGTAATATTTTTGCCCTTACTGCCTACAGAGGGAAAACAGTACAATCATAAAAAACTTTCTAACAAACTACAGTAAGGCTAGATGAGGGCCATAAATGAGCCTTGGAAAAGAGTTGAGTTTCAGTTTGTGATCAAGGCTTACAAGAAACTCATGCATATTGTGACTCCCCCTCAGCTGATGTAGGGCTTTGACATCAAATGCATTATTATACTGGGCACTTGAAGAATCAATGAGTTTTCAAGTTTTCAATCTGAGAAGAGTATTACCTATAAGCCTTTTTTGTCATCTTAGCACAGGAGAATGAAGTTAATTCCTCTCTTCTAATACTGTGAAAATTAGTATTCTACGACTGATACTGAATTAATCTAACATACCCAAAATTCTGAAGGCTGTTCACTTAGTTATTTTAGCAAGCATTCATTGAGCATACACTTTCTGTGCAGGCTTATGATAGATGCTGAATGTGCAAAAGTGAATAATATGTGATTTGCTCTAAAGCTCAAAATATAGTTATTACCTATATAATTTGGCACCTTTATAGTGAGTTTCAATAGGATGATGTAAATTAAATATGTATGTGATTTACAACAATTGTTTTGGTACCTCTAATATTCAAGTTGCAGTATACACACACACACACACACACACACACACATAATGTCGGGATTCAGATACACAGAAATATGCATGTTTGTGTGTTTATGTGTCTATATCTGCAAAGGAAAATTATTTAAATGATTCCATTTGTCTTTAAAGATTCATCTCAGAAGCTTGTAGGAAACCATAAAGTTCAGTATAAGTTTTTTTTTTCTATTGTAGTATTTATGGCATTTTATTATAGATATTTTTCTTTTTTTAAATTTTTTTATTATGTTGTCAGCCAGCATATAGTACATCATCAGTTTTTGATGGAGTGTTCAATGATTCATTAGTTGCATATAACAGCCAGTGCTCATCACAACACGTGCTCTCCTTAATACCCACCACCCAGTTACCCCAGCCCCCCAGCCCCCTCCCTTCTGTAACCTTCAATTTGTTTCCCAGAGTCCAGAGTCTCTCATGGTTTGTCTCCCTCTCTGTTTCTTCCCGTTTTATAAAACTAATCAATCAACCTAGGATATAGCCTTATAGGTTAAAATGGACCCAGTATGATTGCATTATTGGGAATGCATTCATGAATTAATACTAAGTTGCTTGAATAGAATTCAGTGGCTATTTAGTTGGTTATATAATTAAGAATAAATGTACAATTAATTTATTTAATTTAAGAAAGCTATCTTTGGGTAGGTTTTAAAGATTGAATAGATTTTAGAACACTTAATTAAAGGAAATCAGCAATGGCACTTGATCAAATTTATAAATATATTATAGTCACGGAAAATTCCTCTAGAAGGAATCAAAAACAACTTCAAAATGTATTTAATGTCTATATTTATCCTAAGGAGTTTCCTGTATACAGAATGAAGCAGAGACCATGATCTTGAGAGAAACAGTATTTTATTTATCCTTTGCTATTTATTAGCGTCACTGTTTTACCTGTGTCTTCATATTTTTCTGAAACAGATTATATTATGAATTCATGTTCATCATCATATACTTAAATATGAAGAGAAAATTTGTTTACTATATGAAAATTGCTTTGTTCTTTATATAAATATGTCAAAATAATAGAAGCAACTTGTGAAATTTTTACTGCTGCTAACACTACTAATCATGATACTAAATAAATGTCTCCTTTTTATTTTCCTTTTTGCTCAATTTTGCTCAATTGGTTTCTAATTTTTTTCTAAGAATACTAAACCTGCACATCTCCCTTTTCAAATGTCAACCTTCTAGGCACAAGTTTACGCTATCTTATCAATTATTTTATTTAAATGTTAAATTATCATGGTAAAAAATAGTTCACACGTAAGGCACATGTTAAAATTATCCCACAGTCTCTTACAGCCTTATTTAAAAACTAATTTGAAGAAGAATTTCATATTACTTGGGGTTCCAAATACTGATTTTACTAAAATTGGAGAAAAGGCCATCTTTGAAATATAATTTCCCATGTGGTGGTAGTTTTTAAATATGAATATTTACTATAATTAAAGGAAAATGAGATAACTTGAACTATCAGTTGTGATATTTCTTATTTTTCTATTCATATTTCTTGCCTAAATACTATGAGTCAGGCATAGTTCCACAATACTATGAGTCAGGCACGGTTGTAAACAAAGCAACCAAATGATGATTTGCATGGAGCTTACCTTCTGTCTTAGTCCATTCTGGCTGCTATAACAAAATACCACAGATGTGGTAGTTTATAAACAACAGAAATTTATTGCTCACAATTCTGGAGACTAGAGGTCCAAAATTTAGTCACTATAGCATAGTCATCTTCTGGTGAGGACCCTCTTCCTAACCAATAGCCAGCTCCTTTTCACTGTGTCCTCACATGGTGGAAGGGACAAAGGATCCCTCTGAAGCCTCTTTGATAAAGGCACCAATCCCATTCATGAGGGCCTGCCCTTATGGCTGAAGCATCTCCCAAGGGCTCCGGCTCCTAATATCATCACCTTATTTTGGGAGCACACAATCATTCAGACCATAGCACTCTGTAATGAGGGAAAAGGAAAATTTACAGTTAAAATCAATTTTGAATATTTCTCAGCCGTTAAAAATATGAAATTTTGCCATTGGCAACAACATGGATGGAGCTAGAAATTATTATGCTAAGTGAAATAAGTCAGACAGAGAAAGATAAATACCAGATGATTTCATTCATATGTTGAACTTAAGAAACAAACTTATGAACAAAGGGGGAAAAAAAGAGAGAGAGGTAGGCAAACCAAGAAACAAGACTCCTGACTCTAGAGAACAAACTGCTGGTTACCAGAGGGGAGGTGAGTGGGGGGATGGGTGAAATAGGTGATGGGGATCAAGGAGGGCACTTGCTGTGATGAGCACCAGGTGAGGTATGCAAGTTTTGAATCACTATATTATACACCTGAAATTAACAACTAATTAGAATTTAAATGAAAACTTAAAATTTTGAAATATGAGGAAATCAAGACTGGCTATTTTAGTGGAGCCAGCAAAGAAGGCCTGTCTGAAGAGATAGTAGGATGAGCATAGAACAAGGAGACACAATCTGAGTCACAATTTTGGTATTCCTGGGGAATACTACATTAGAGAAGGCAGAGATTCCCTCAGGAAAATAAAGATTAACCACTAAATTCCAACTGCCTACTTCCAATCTGTATTTGGATCTCAAATTTCATATATGAAGAACTAAATTCTCAATACTTTTCTTCAAACATCCTCTTGCAGCAGTTTCTATCTCAGTAATGGCAACTCCATTCATCTTTCCAGTTTCTCAGGCCAGAATTCTTAGTGTCATCCTTGCCTTTTATCTATTACTACTCCATTGGCTAATTGCAAGGGCACTGTCTACCTTCAAAATACATTCAAGATCTAACTACTTCTCTCAATTTCTACTACTACCTCCCTGGTTCAAACAACCATCATCTCTCACCTAAATTATTCCCGTAGTCTCCTAGCTGGTCTCCCTGCTTCTGACCTTGGAGTCTCTGTAGACTATTCCCAGAATTCCAGCCAGATGATCTTTTTAAAAAATATTAAGTGAGATCTTGTCCTTTCTTTGTGCAAACCCTCCAATTACTTCTTCTCTCATTCAGAGTAGACATAAAAACCTTACAAGGACCTACAGGTCACTAAATAATGTGGCCTCCTGCCACCTCTCCAACCGTGCCTCAGACTACTCCCTCCTTGGCTGGCTCCACTCTAGCCACACTCTCTCACTCAGTTTTCTTGGAAAACCCCAGATGCTCATCCATCTTAATAGCCTTTGCTGTCTATTCCTTCTGCTGAAATGCTCTTCCTACAAAACACTGTATAGATCACTCCTCTCTTCCTTCAAGTCTCCACTTAAAAGTTTCTTTCCTCTCAAATATTTCTGTTTCCTTACCCAGAGGTAGCCAAAATCAAGGTTAAGGGCTCAGGCCTTCAGATTTCCAAGTTGGCTCAAGATTTCTTTCTTTAAAAAAAAAAAAAGGGGGGTTTATTTATTCATGAGAGAGAGAGGGGGAAAGAGAGAGAGGACAGGAGGAGGAACAGAGGGAGAAAGACAAGCAGACTCCACACTGAGTGCCGAGCCCGACATGGGGCTTGATGACCTGAGCCAAAACCAAGAGTCAGACACTTAACTGACTGAGCCACCCAGGTGCCCCAAAGTTGGCTCAAGATTTCTGACACCAGTTGCAAGTTCAAGGTCACCAGGGTCACCCTCACTTCAGACTAGCTGGCTACAAATTTGAGATCCCTAAGGACTTCCTCAGATTTAATCATGCCCTCCAATAATTCACAGAACTCAGGAGGGTGCTATAAATACAATTGCAATTTTTATATAATAAAAGGATATATGTATCAGAACCCATCTGGGTGCCTGGGTGGCTCAGTCAATTAAGTGTCTGCCTTCGGCTCAGGTCATGATTCCAGGATCCTGGGATCGAGTCCCACATCAGGCTTCTTCCTCAGTGGGGAGCCTCCTCTCCCTGTGCCCCTCCCCATACTCATGCTCTCTCTCGCAAAAATAAATAAATAAAATCTTAAAAAAAAAAAAAAAAGAACCCATCAAAAGAAGAGATACATAAACAGGATCTGATACTCACAGGATTCCAAAGGTAAAGCTTCTGTAACCTCAGAGACGCATTACCTTCAAGGCATTAATTATGGCAATGTGCACATGGAGTATTGCTAGCCCAAGGAAACTCACCTGAGCTTGAGATCCAGAGTGTTATTGTAGTTTCATTATATAGGCATAATCGATTAATTTATTAGCCTTTGTGGTTGAACTCAATCTTTACACCACTCCCCTTCCTGGAGGTCAGGTTATCACCTGACTCAAAGTCCCACCCTTCTTCTTTTTTTTTTTTTTAAAGATTTTATTTATTTATTTGACAGAAAGAGACACAGCCAGAGAGGGAACACAAGCAAGGGAAGTGGGAGAGGGAGAAGCAGGTTTCCCGCTAAGCAGGGAGCCCCATGCGGGGCTCGATCCCAGGGCCCTGGGATCATGACCTGAGCCGAAGGCAGACGCTTAACGACTGAGCCACCCAGGTGCCCTAAAGTCCCACCCTTCTAATCACATGGTTGGTCTTTCTGGCATGGCCTTCCTTCCACAAGATTATCAGTGTGAGCAGGCCCACCCTGAGTCAGACCTTAAGTAAAAGCCATCAGGTGCCCACCATGAGTCACCTTGTTAGCATAAACAGGTACAGTGCAAAATTCCAAAGATTTAGAGGTTACCTTGCAGGAATTATGGACAAAGGCCAATGAAATTCATGATTACACACTCCTTCACCACTGTCCCCTCTCTAGCAGCTATTATATATTTTCCTTCTTTGTCTTATTTATTGTCTCTCTTCCTCAAAGTAAGAAAACTGCAATAGGCAAAAATTTCTATTTTTGTCTTTGTTGATTTTCTGTGACTTAAATAAGCCTGACATAGTATGCACTCAATTAATACTTGTTGAATGAATAGATGAATTTTGTTTTGCTAAATTCAGATTCTCTTATAGCTCCTCTATTCCTTAAATTAAAATACAATTTTATTCAAGTGACTTGACATAGAATATAGATCTATGAATATTTGGGGCACCTGGGTGGCTCAGTCATTAAGCATCTGCCTTCGGCTCAGGTCGTGATCCCAGGGTCCTGGGATCGAGCCCCGCATCAGGCTCCCTGCTCGGTGGGAGGCCTGCTTCTCCCTCTCCAACTCCCCCTGCTTGTGTTCCCTCTCTCATTGTGTCTCTCTCTGTCAAATAAATAAAAAAACTTAAAAAAAAATAAATGAATAAATAAATCTATGAATGTTTGTATATCTAAGAAATTATCCAACATAATCTGTATTCCCTTTGCCCTCTCAGGACAGTAGGATATTTCAGCTAGCCTTCCAATTTACAACTACTAATTATGGCTTTATTTTATTAGATTGTAAGGCACACTGAAATATATTCACTTTAAAATCATTGTATAGCTTTCTTAGACATCACTGTCTCTGAATTCTTAATCAAAAAGAATCTTAATTCCTATGTTAGGATTGATGGGCAATCCTGGGATTTATAATCCCAAGAAAACTTGACACATGGAGCTGAATGCATACTACGTCTTCATATCAGGCATCCTGAGTCAATTAATGTGTTTTTTATAAATCTGTTCATAAAATAAGATCTCAAATCTGTGCTCAAATATCAATGACAAGCAGTAATTTTCTGAAATACAGATGTTAGGAAAATATTCTGCCTTTTTGGTTAAATAAGCTATGTCTTAAACTTTTCAAACCTACATAAAAGGAAAAGTGTAATGATGGATGATCTTTAGACCACTTCTGTATACCACAAAGTAGAACACAAATCTCACAGTAAAAATAGAGCAGAGATTTTTCTATTTCATGGAAAATTTTAGGTATTATCGCTTCAAAATCTTCATTTTGTGACGAGAACAGGAAATACTTTTGAAAAATAACAAGAGCCAAGATGTTTAAATATACCTTATAATTCTGAGATTAAAATTATATAGTGTTTCAGAATTGCATATCTGGAAAATGTGTTGTATTTCACAGTCTTTAACTGATACAGATAGAAAGAGAATTATATCTCTTGTTAAGTTTTAAATTCTTTGAAGATTCCTTCAGATTATACAGTAAAATGCTCCATCACTTCAATAGCTATTTCAATCACTTTTTGAAAACTGTATCTATATCCATAGGCAAAGGAATTTTATTATCTCTGGATTGCATTTTGGAATGTCATGAGCTATTTCATAGGACAAAGCTTGTCAAATGAACATGGACAGTGCCTGTAGGGCTTTGCTCTTGAACTCAAGTACGAGGCAGCTTTGTTCAAGTCACCATTTGCAGAAGCCAGAAATGAATGAGCAGTTAAAATGGTGCCATAATTTAATTAGAGTGGAATTAGAAGGAAAGTGGGCAATTTAGGAACATAAGAATTGCTGTACCGAATCAGACCAATTGTTCTCCTGGTTTAATATCCAGCCTCCAGCAGCTGTACTTGTAAGTTTCTAAACCTTTAAAAGAAAGGGAAAAGACTACATAATTCACCTAGACAAGTGTGCCATCTGTGATCTGGAGAAATTTTCCTCATGACGTCTCTCAAATAATACCCTGAAGCAGGAGGTTTCAATCCTGTTATGATATTGGTTTACCTTGAATAACTCTGGTTATTAATAATTCTTTTTAATCATCCAATTCCTACATAAAATCAACTAGTCCCTCAAGAAACTATTTATCTCCAAAGCTCCTGAATTCATGGTTGGATATGTCTGCTTCTATGATAAAAGGATACAAGTTCTTGATGGCAAAATCTGCTCCAGACAACCATGCTCAGTGAATGCCTGCTTCTCTTTCCAAAATCTACTGGGTTCACAGCTTGTGGCCAAAAGAAATCTTGTACTGCTGTCCCTGCTCCCAACTTTCTATTTGTTACCAACCTACAGAGCTATTTGAATGATGAAGAAATTTGCGCAC
The DNA here is from genome assembly GCF_054177405.1 of Leptonychotes weddellii. NCBI lineage: Eukaryota > Metazoa > Chordata > Mammalia > Carnivora > Phocidae > Leptonychotes > Leptonychotes weddellii. The sequence goes on along the minus strand of NC_138369.1, from coordinate 103,436,438 downwards.
TGAACTTTTAAAAAAATTCAACTGGAGTTTTCTTACATGATTTTACTTAAGGTAGAATGAATCCAAGAGAGAGGAATGAATTACTTATCCTTATCACTTTAGTCTTTGTTTATGATAGAAGTACCTGTGACTACTTTATAAATTTCTTGGTTATTCTGGATAGCCTCCAGGTCAATATTTCTAAAATGTTATGTTCAAAATAAGCCATTTAGTCAAAAATCCCTCAAGAGTAGTAAAGGCCTACAGTAACAGTCTAAACCATTTTCCTAGGCTGTCAGATCTTAATGTGATTAACACTAATATCCTAAAGCTATCACTCTAATAGGATCTCCTATATCCTGTATTCCAAGAAAACTAGTTTTTTCATTGTGTTTTGACCTAAGATGAACACTCATTATTTATTTATTTATTTATTTTTAAAGATTTTATTTATTTATTTGACAGAGAGAGACACAGCAAGAGAGGGAACACAAGCAGGGGGAGTGGGCGAGGGAGAAGCAGGCCTCCCGCCGAGCAGGGAGCCCGATGCGGGGCTCGATCCCAGGACCCTGGGATCATGACCTGAGCCGAAGGCAGACGCTTAGCGACTGAGCCACCCAGGCGCCCCGAACACTCATTATTTAGAACAATGTTATTTCTGTTCCCTTTCTTTTTTTAAAGATTTTATTTATTTATTTGAGAGAGAGAACAAGAAGGGGGAGGGCCAGAGGGAGAAGCAGACTCCCTGCTGAGTAGGGTGCCCCATGCAGGACTCATTCCTGGGACTCTGGGATCATGACCTGAGCCGAAGGCAGTTGCTTAACCAACTGAGCCACCCAGGCACCCCAATTCTGTTCCCTTTCTCTAGCTTTCCCAATTTCACTTTCTGGTTTAATTCCTTATTTACTCTCCTTACTTCAGCTAGAAGCTCTTTCCTTCAGGTAATTTCTTTTCAAACATGTAGTGATTATTCCCTCTTCTGTCAATTTGTGTCCCTTTGTTTATGTTTGTTTAGGCTACCATATATTGGTTCTTTTTTTTCATGAATGGTCTTCCTTGTAAATTCCCTGGGGGAAACTATATTTCCCATGTTTATTTATATTTTCAGATCCTAGAGCAATGTCTATCTCATAATCATAGCATAAAAATATATTAAAGGGATGGGGGTGGGGTGGGAGGGATGGGGTGACTGGGTGATAGACACTGGGGAGGGTATGTACTCTGGTAAGCGCTGTGAATTGTGCAAGACTGTTGAATCTCAGATCTGTACCTCTGAAACAAATAATGCAATATATGTTAAGAAAAAAAAAAAAGAAGAAGAAGAAGGTAGCAGGAGGGGAAGAATGAAGTGGGGGAAAGCGGAGGTGTAGACGAACCATGAGAAACGATGGACTCTGAAAAACAAACTGAGGGTTCTAGAGGGGAGGTGGGTGGGAGGATGGGTTAGCCTGGTGATGGGTATTGAGGAGGGCACATTCTGCATGGAGTACTGGGTGTTATGCACAAACAATGAATCATGGAACACTACTTCTAAAACTAATGATGTAATGTATGGGGATTAACATAAGAATAAAAAAATTAAAAAAAAAATATTAAAGGGAAATCTATAGAATCACCAGTGACTACTTGGAGCCACTTGCAAAATGTTTACTCTTTGAGTTTGTGTTTGTGTGATCTAGTTAAGACCATATTACTGAGTGCTACGAAGGTGTAAACAAACCCCCAACTATACATTTCTAAAAAAATAGAATCAACTGTTATTGATGTAAAAATCACAGTGAAAGATATGGGAAATATCAGCACAAAAAGAGAAGATGAGAAAGGGAATCTGAATTGTCCTAGCCCATGCCCTTGGGAAATGAAGGGATTCCAAACTTGACAGCTGGGACAAAGACAAGGGGGTGAAATAGAGGAGGGAATTCCTAAGAAACTGCCTCTAATTCCTGTTGGTCAGCTCATGGGAAGACTAAGTGAGAGTAAGCTTGGAAATATGGGTGGCACCATGTTTGTTAAATTTATCTGAACCCGTTGGGGAATTACTGAAACATTTATCATCGGTGAGCAGATCTACAAGAATGTAAGATCAACTTAAAAGTGAGACCGAAGGAAGTTTACTACAGTAATGAAGTTATTGCATAATAGGATGTGTAATCAGTCACAAACTCAGGCAGTAATGACAAGAACAAATAGAATGACATGATGCAAGATACTGAGCAGAAATGTACTAATGTTCACTGTGAGAAGATTGAATCTGAGGTAAAGGAAGAAAAGGAGACAAAAGGAACATTGCCCCTTCGAGCATGTTTAAGTGTGAAGAAAACATTAGCATTCTTGAAATAAAAAAAATATGTTTTCTCCCTGTATATTAAGCAGAAATGCATGTAAAAGTTTTTCTTTAAATTTTAATTCCTACACTTTTAATTTAGCGTTTCAAGTTGCTGAAAATATTCCACCCAGTTCATTTTTACTTGACATCATCAAAACAAATCCACATTTTTTCTGACATTTAAAAGCTGTTGTTGGTTTTTGAGCACGCTATTCTCTTTAACAATGATTTCAGTAGAACTATAATGTCTCTCTTTAATTTTTTAGAAATCCAGATGGAAACCAGAACAATAGCACAAGATGGCCTGCCTTCAAAAACACAGACCAAAAGTATTTAACCTTGAATACAGAGTCACCAAGAGTATACGCTAAACTACATGCTCAACAATGCCGATTCTGGACACTATTTTTTCCCAAAGTCTTGGAAATGACAGGTGTGTGTTTTTCTAGTATTTGGTCAAATAATTGGTTGTGGATTATGTAAAAGGGAGAAAAGGTAGCCTATCCAAGGCACAGTGATGGTGTTAATCTGTGAATTTACAATTACTTGATTCCAGTGAGTACATTACTTTCACAACTTTTCTTCCAGCAAGTTTAGATATTTGAGGGCTCACTACATGAGCAGCACTTTAGTAGTAAAATAAAGAAACTAAAGTAGAGATTTTCCCTTAGAGGAACATAAAACCTCATAATGGAACTAAAATAGGGCACTACTTGCCTATTCAGCTCATCTTTGTGGAGTTAATTAATGGATAAATGAATAAATAAACATAAAATAAGCAATGTATAGAACTAAAAATATAATTAATAAAATATAGAATGAATATAATTTATACTCAAAGGAGGTAAAAACAAATTTATTGATAAATAGAACTCTTGATTTCTAAGGGAGGAAAATACTCCAGAATTTAAATATTTAAAAACACAATCCAAATATTTCTAAATATTTTGAGCTTAGAGCACACGAGCTCATGAGCACATACATATATAACACAATCCAATAAACAGACAGTATTTTAGTTAACTATTCTTTAGGAAGGAATTCCTTAAGTTTATATAAGGAAATACTAGGAAACTTGGTTCAAATTTTAGTGTTATTTCAAAATTCATTAGTAAGAAAATATTTAAATTAACTTGAAGGAGCAGCTTGAATGATCGCCTCTTCTGTGAGGAAAATGACATACATATCTCATTCACTTGCCAGTTTTAAAATGCCCAGCTCTTTCTAATCCATGTGACTCCTCAGACCTTGATTTTTCAAGTAAAAGTAATTGACTTTCAACCATCAGATATATTGCTGCACAGTTTCCTTAGACTTTACCACTCTGTTCATCATAATACTCTGTAATTTGGGGGCCATGTTAGATATTACAATAGAGTAGATGCTTTAGTTTCCTGTTTAGAGAGGTTGGGGGTTAGTTTCAGGCAAACATGGGCATCTTAGAGCTGTTTTTGATTGTTTAATATGCTTTTTAATTATCAGACATTACTCACCAAAATTATAATTATCTACTCCATCTGTTTGGGAGATGTTTCTGATATACCAATGCTCTGTGTATTACCAAATGTTCTGTGACATAATATATACCCAGAGATGGGTTTCTTCATCCCTTGGCAAAGCTACAGAGCTGCCCTTGTGTCCTCGGGGTGTGAATAACAATGAGGTAATGTGTTTAATCTGCCAAGAGACCAAAAGAGGTACCATTTAACATAACACAGACTACACGTTCTTAATCTTTACTTAAAATATCTTTAAATGAGAAGGTCGCAATTGAGGGACAATGAGAAGGGGTGGGGAGGATTTTAAATGACTAACTTATTACAAGCCAAACTGACCTGTTCTGGTTTGAGCTTCTGTGGTCTGTTGCTATTTCTTTGTTGATAGAATAAAATTTAAGTATCAGCAGTTTTTGAAGATGTACTTCATAATCTCTATCTCTAAATACTCAACTGCCATAAAGCATGTTGAATAAACAAACTCCTAAGTTTTTGGCTAGCTGCCACGCCTTCCTATGCAGTGAGGAATCACTTTCTAGTTTGAGCAACACTGAGCTGTATGGAAATAGCAGGCCTGGCTCTGAATTAGTACCGTGCTCTGGGATTGTTCCAAAGCACCTTAAAAACATAATTTTATGCTTTAGCATTTTTTTCAGATAATTCCCCCAAAAAAGATTATATTAAATATATTTTATAAAATGTAAAGTAAATGCATGATAGGATTGTTGTAACACGGGGAGCCTGGTGGCTCAGTCGTTAAGCGTCTGCCTTGGCTCAGGTCATGATCCCAGGATCCTGGGATGGAGCCCCGCATCGGGCTCCCTGCTCGGCGGGAAGCCTGCTTCTCCCTCTCCCACTCCCCCTGCTTGTGTTCCCTCTCTCGCTGTGTCTCTCTCTGTCATATAAATAAATAAAATCTTTACAAAAAAAAAAAAAGATTGTTGTAACATCAATATCCTCATTAATAATCAAAAATGTTTTACATTTAAACAGAACCAGTTTGAAGTTATATGTTTTTAGGTTTAGCAAATGAATAATGTAGGGGATTAAAAAGATTAAGAACACATGTTCTTACCATATTTTGTGTATTTCAAGGTGCAAAACCTCACACATTTCAGTATTCGATATTTTGAAAATTGGGGTTATTCACATGACCTGGGCTGAAGTTCCTATGGAAATATTATGTTTTTTAAAAAAGCAGCTCTACGGGCACCTGGGTGGCTCAGTTGGTTAAGCGACTGCCTTCGGCTCAGGTCATGATCCTGGAGTCCCGGGATCGAGTCCCACATGGGCTCCCTGCTCAGCAGGGAGCCTGCTTCTCCCTCTGCCCTCTTCCCTCACGTGCTCTCTTGTCTCTCATTCTCTCTCTCAAATAAATAAATAAAATCTTTAAAAAAAAAAAGCAGCTCTACATGTAAAGGAAAATTATTGACTGGGTTTCTTAAAGGTAGAAATGTTTACCTCACTCATGATGGAAACCCAATGAGCTTTTATAAGTACCACTTGAGCAGTAGTTTACATTTGCACAATAAATGTTCTCAAATAAAATGATCCTTAAGACCTGTTTAAACAGGAATTCTGGCACTTAACATTTAGACTATACTTCAGCATATGCCTAGGCTATTAGTGTGTGCACCTGCAGGAAATAAAATGTGCAATATTTGTTTTAAATGTTCTCAAACTCAAAATTTTCACTAGAAAATGTAACTGAACAAAATATTTCACAATTGTTTGAAAAAGAAAGAAAAAGAAAGAAATGACCCATTCAATGTCAATAAGATATCAGTATTTCTCACTAAAAGTGGAAGAGTAAATTTACTTTGACCTTCAAATCCTCCCAATGAAGAAAAATATTAGATCCAGTAGTTTTTGCTTTGTTTCATCTTAAAAATACAGGCATACATTGAAGACATTGCCAGTTTGGTTCCAGACCGCCACAGTTAAAGCAAGTGTCACAATATCCTGAGTCAATGAATTTTTTGGTTTCCCAATGCATATAAAGGTTATATTTACATGATGCTATAGTCTATTAAGTGTGTAGCAGCATTATGTCTAAAAAAATAATGAACACATCTTAATTTTGAACACATCTATTGCTAAAAACACTAACCATCATCTGAGCTTTCAGTGAGTCATAATCTTTTTGCCGGTGGAGGATCTTGCCTCAAATGTTCATGGCTGCCGACTGATCAGGGCTGATGGTTGCTGGAGGCTGAGGTGGCTATGGCAATTTCTTCAAATAAGACAACAATGAAATTCACACATTGAGTGACTCTTCCTTTCACAAATGATTTTTCTGTGGCATGTGATACTGTTTGATAGCATTTGAGCCACAGTAGAACTTCTTTCAAAACTGGGGTCAATCCTTTTAAACTCTACTTCTGCTTTATCAACAGAGTTTATGTAATATTTTAAATTCTCTGTTGGCATTTCAACAATCTTCACAGCATATTCACCAATAGTAGATTCCAGCTCAAGAAACCACTTTCATTGTTTGTCCAAAGGAAGCAACTCTTCATCCTTTAAAGTTTTATCAGGAGATTGCAGCAGTTCAAATATAATAACAATGAAAAGATTGAAATACTGCAAGAATTACCAAAATGTGACACAGAGATATGAAGTGAGCAAATGCTGTCAGAAAAATTGTGTGGATAGACTTACTTGATGTGGGGTGGCCACCAACTTTCAATTTATAAAAAATGCAGTATCTGCAAAGCCCAATACAGAGAAGTGCGGTGGAATGGGTACACTTGTATGTGGTCTTCACCAGGCTTCACCTGAGTTTAGAGTAGTTCACTCTACAGTAGTAGTTGTAGTTCACTCTCATCCCACACTCAGAATCGTAACAGGACAACTAATGGGTTTCTGATCTGCCCCATAAGGAATTATGCATTCCTCGGAAACTTTAATAATTGTGTAACAAACAGGAAAATAAGCAAGTAATGGGAACAAAAGAGATTTTCAACGAAATCTCAAAGTACATGAATTATTTTTTTATTATAATGATTAACACAATTCAATATCCAATTTAATCTTTTCTTCTAACTTTACCCCATGAATAATTTTGAGTAGACTCACTTCTCCTGTATTCTTTCTCAACGCCTCAGACTTGATTAAATAGACTCTGCTCTGGTGAAATATTGCTCTCACTCTTTTTTCATCGACAAGACAAAAATTAGCCTTATTAGTATTATTCTTTCTGTTGGGAAGAAAGTTTGGCTTTTTCTTTTTTCCAAATGAGCCAACAATGTGGACAAATCAAAGATCACAAAAGTCCTGAAAAGTTGTGTCAATATATTTATGAACTACTGGTATCGATCTAGCTGTACATGGATTCAATAGGGAGCAAAGTTAAGAATAAATTTTTGTAAGAGGGCAGTAAATTCATTAGTGGAGTTCCCAATAGGTGTATAGAGCTTGATTTCATAATATACACACCAGTTGATTTATCCTTCACAGTAGCACTGCAAAATAGTGATCACCCACCCCATTTATAGTTGGAAAACTAATTTCAAAAGTTAAGAATTTTTTCTATGTCACTAATATAGTAAGTGGTCAAGCTGGAATTTAACCCATGTCACTCCAAAGCCTATATATAATGTCCTTTTTTTCACTTTGTAGTACCTTGTTAACTACAAAACAAATAGATCTACATCTCACAGATAATAAGTCTATATTCACTTAAGTAGTATTCCAGTTTGGAGAAAGAGAAGTAGGGGGAAGAAAAAAAAAAAAAACTTCTAAGTTTGACTTTGATTTATGTCATGGGACTCAAAATTTTTGTTATCTTTTCACTATGGTATATTCAGTTCTGGGTTGTATTGGAAAATAATCAAATGTTTCATATTTTACTGTCTCAATCAAAGTTCAGCATTATTAAAGAAAAAATTACTCAGGTCTACAAAGCATTTGTACACTAAAAAGCAAAGTATTTCAATACACTAAATTGTATAGTGTTTGATTATGATACACAAGGAAATAAATTTACATTTATATGAGTCAATGAATTTGGTATCATTCTATGCGCAAGAAAGGAAAATCAAATCTAAGACCTTTTCTCTGAGTATTAAAATTCATGGGGTAAGTGGTAGAGTACCATCACTTACTTGTTATATCAAAAAGTTTGTTCTTTCTGAACTTTAGAGCCCTTACTTGGCATAACATTTAAAAAAGCATTTAATTATGAAAAGATACCAAAAGAGTGCATCATTTGGTGTGATATTTAATGTCTTTCACATCTAATGTTTTTTAGAAAAGTTCTAATATTCACAAAATAATTACAGTCATTGACCTTCTAAAAGCCATTTTTAAAATGGGACATTTTTGTATATGTTCTCAAATATTTGTCCAAAGTCCAAGCAGTATGAACATTTCAAACTTACATATATCCTAAATTACAGGGGATATTTTAATAGCTGTATAAATGTTTTAAATATTTTTATTTTCATATAAACTAAAAATGAATCACTGAATGTGCTCCATTGTTAATAGTATGAATGAAAAGAAGACACGTTTTCATGTATAAAGTAGTAAGATCACATGAACTATCTTCTCCAAATTAGTATCTTATAGAATTATAATTAATTTTAAAAATTCCTAACTGTAAAGTATATATTTAAAAAAACTGTCAAGTCCTTATTTTCAGGATAGCTGAAATAACGTAAAATGTTGTTTTTTAATTCAGTGACTAGAGCACAGCATCCTAAAAGTTTAAGAAGTAAGAGAACTACAAATGTGGAAAATACTAATATACTTAAATAATTTAAACCATCTTCTAGCTTTATCACATGTATTTATATTAGGAACATAGATACATGATTTTAGAGGTTTGTAATTTAAGAGTTTCTGTTCTTCACAAACCTTACTCTTTAGTGTAATACATTCTCAAATAAATCAGAATTTCAAGGTGTTTGTAGTACATAGACCATTTTTGGTTCATTGCCTCACATTGCTTCTGGCATAAACACTCCCCTCCTCTGACACATGCATACACTTTGCAAACTACTGGAAAGCAGAGATTGTCTTAGTCATCTTTCTAATTTGCAAAGCAATTAATAAACTGCTTTCATGTAGTAGCTTCCATTAACTGCTTTCAATGATTATGCATTGTTTGGAATTAAAGTACACCGATACAGAGTGAGAGTAAAATTTACATGGAGTGTCAATTACAAAGTTACCCTTAGGCATTAATAAATATATATAAATATTTTCATCAGAAGTAAGCCTGCTATATAATTATATATGTAAATGAGATGCATTAAATAAGATTTCTGTTATGCATAGGAGTTCAGGAAAAGATAATATCTATATATCTTCTTAGAAACTTAAGTAAATATATGTTATATGATATAATTAGATGTAATATATTGATTCATTTTCATATTTTTATGGTATATGCAATTTATACATATATATAATTTGCATTTTCATATAATGTATAAAATTCTATTAAAAGTTTTCCAGGTAGTGAAAGAAGCTGATAATAAATAATGAAAAATTAAAAATTACTGTGCAGTGAACTTGGAAAAAATGGCATCTGTGATCAAAATTATTTTTCAATTAATGTAAACAGATTAAAATTTAGATTAATACAACTTATTCCATGTTTTACAGGAAACATTGATGAAGCAGAACGAGAATGGAGAGCAGGATTCTATCGCTGGAACAATTACATGATGGACTGGAAAAATCAATTTAACGATTATACTAGCAAGAAAGAAAGCTGTGCGGGTCTCTAATTAATAGATTTACCCTTTATAGAATGTTCATTTTCCTGTAGATCAAGGTAAAAATATCAGTAGCTCTCTTACATACCCAGTAAGAAAGCTATTATACAGCTGAAACAAAATGCCAGAAGGATAATATCGATTCCTCACATCTTCCACTTAGTATTGTACCTAGCATTTCAAAACCCAAATGTCTAGAACACGTTTAATTAAATTTCACAATATAAAGTTTGACAATTAATTATATGCATATTAAAATGATTTGCAGCTTCAAACTCTCTTTCCTGAGTAACTTTATGAATTTTTCTCCTTAAAAATACCCGTATTTGGGGCGCCTGGGTGACTCAGTTGGTTAAGCGACTGCCTTCGGCTCAGGTCATGATCCTGGAGTCCCTGGATCGAGTCCTGCTCGGCAGGGAGTCTGCTTCTCCCTCTGACCCTCCTCCCTCTCATGCTCTCTGTCTCTCATTCTCTCTGTCTCAAATAAATAAAAATAAAAAAAAAAAATCTTTAAAAAAAAAATACCCGTATTCTACTTTTAGTTGTGTATTTTCATTACCACTCATAAAAAGGTATCTTTTTAAAAGGAACTAGGTCTTGAAACACTGGACACTAATTTACAATACTATAAGTAATTTATGAATTTAATGTCAACATGGGATATTAAAACAAACAGAAAATAATTGGTTCCCTTTGTTTTTTATATGAAGGCAAGAGGGAATCTTAAAGTAAAAGGCTTGGTCACTTTGAAACACCTAATGACTACAACAAAATGTTGCTCCCAAGAGACAAAATGTAAAAGAATATAATTATTTCTGTTTTTATTTTTTTTTAAATATGTACATTCCTAGTCCTCAAACTCCTGTCTTCATTCTTTCAACTCTTGCCCTTCCTCAGCCCTCACTCCCTGACTTCCCAAAGGTGTACATCTGTAAATTACTCTTCCTGTAACTGAAAAGTAAAACATGCAGATGAGCAGAAGTCTAAAGTCAGAAGTCATATACCAGCTGGGATAGGGGAATTCTTGTCTTGGACCCAGAAATACTAGGATTTTAATAGAGAAATTGTTTAATTCCAGGAAAGAAATTGTTATACTTTCTGCAGATAAATGATATTATTTTTATAATTTAAAAAATTACAAAACTACATTTACTGACTGGCATGGCAACTAAACACATCCATTGAATAAATTAAACAAGTAGTTCATTAATGGGGAGAAGTCAGAGATTTTAAGTTTCAGAAAAGGTCAGTGCATGTTGATTATGTTAATTAAGTATTGAAAACCCCACACTCAGGATAGGACAAAGTATTTAGTATATAGGTCTGTAGATTGTTGGTTAAAGTGTGTCCCATTGTTCATTGGTCATAAGGATGTTCAGAGTCAGATCCAGGATGGTCTGTCGTGCTCACTCATTCAAGTTTCAGGCTACTTTATCAGCTTCAGCTGATTAGAGAGAGAATTTATTATACAAAGCAAGGCAGTTTTGATATCACTTCAGTGCTGATGTAAATGGACATCTTTGCTTTAGAGTTCTTCCCTCATCCTATGATGCAGGAAAAAAACAAAAAAAAAACAAAACCAAAAAAACAAAAAAAACCACCACAAATGATAGGCGAATGAGCAGACATTCCATTCTACGCCACCATCTTTGTTTCAGGTGCCATTCTTCCAGAATCCATTATGTTTTTCTGAATCATTTGAGCCTCCTTTTCATGTAGAACTGTCTGAAATATGAAACAACAGGATGATGCCTCTTCAACAGCATTAAAGACTCTTTAGGGATACTCTTGATGAAACCAATAATTAGGAAAACATAATTTTGTTTATAGAATACCTGCAACCTGCCTTAAATGACAGGCTCCAGTCATCTGAAAAGATCCCATGGACCACTTTGTCCCACCTTGGACAACCAGTTGGTTTGTTCTTGAATTTTACTGCAACAACCCTTTACCTACTCTGAAGCTTTTAACCAAATGCAACAAGAAGTGTCAGCCAGCATATAAACCCCTCTGCGTTTGTTCTGTAAATAAATTATTATGAATCCACTGTGAGCAGCACCATTGCAGGAAGATAGGTTAAGGCTTTTCAAGAAAACACTGTGTAAGAGTGTCTATACAGTTTCTCTTACTATGATTGATATTTAAAAGGCAGTTTCAGTGTAGGATTTTAATTCAGGAAACCCAAGCCAAGGGAGAAACTTGTGCATAAAGTGACGGAAATTAGTATCTCTGAATACTTGGAGATTTGTCTTTCAGCAGGCTCACAGGTGAAAGAACTTTCAGTTGTCCGAGATACTAGCAGTATAGAAGCATTAAAACCTAAAATGGCATAAAACCCTTCCCAGAAAGCAGAGTATAGGGAGATAATAGCATACATACACAAAACCATGGAGGCTATCACCTAATTCTGGTAATTTTTTTTTTTTTAAAGATTTTATTTATTTATTTGAGAGAGAGAATGAGAGAGAACACATGAGAGGGGGGAGGGTCAGAGGGAGAAGCAGACTCCCTGCCGAGCAGGGAGCCCGATGCGGGACTCGATCCAGGGACTCCAGGATCATGACCTGAGCCAAAGGCAGTCGCTTAACCATCTGAGCCACCCAGGCGCCCCTTGAAAAAAATCTTTTAAGTGTGTTTCTGTCTCCTAAGCTATAAAGCAGTGATTCTTTTTTTTTTTTTCATTAACATATAATGTATTAATTTGTTTCAGGGGTAGAGGTCTGTGATTCATCAGTCTTAACACAAATCACAGCGCTCACCGTAGCACATACCTTCCCCAATGTCTATCACCCAGCCACCCTATTCCTCCCACCCTGCACCACTCCAGCAACCCTCAGTTTGTTT
>NC_138369.1:103400655-103423567 GCF_054177405.1 Leptonychotes weddellii | reverse complement strand
TAAGCTATAAAGCAGTGATTCTTTTTTTTTTTTTCATTAACATATAATGTATTAATTTGTTTCAGGGGTAGAGGTCTGTGATTCATCAGTCTTAACACAAATCACAGCGCTCACCGTAGCACATACCTTCCCCAATGTCTATCACCCAGCCACCCTATTCCTCCCACCCTGCACCACTCCAGCAACCCTCAGTTTGTTTGGGGAGATTAAGAGTCTGTTATGGTTTGTCTCTCTCTCTGGTTTCATCTTTTTAAAGCAGTGATTCTTAATGGGAAGAGAATAAGAGAGGAGAAAACGGTAGTGATAAGGAGACACATCTATTTAGGGGTTGTTCAGATTTATTTGCAGGACTTTTTATTTTATTTATTTATTTTTTTTAAAGATTTTATTTATTTATTTGAGAGAGAGAGAATGAGAGACAGAGAGCACGAGAGGGAAGAGGGTCAGAGGGAGAAGCAAACCCCCTGCTGAGCAGGGAGCCCGATGCGGGACTCGATCCCGGGACTCCAGGATCATGACCTGAGCCGAAGGCAGTCGCCCAACCAACTGAGCCACCCAGGCGCCCTAATTCTGGTAAATTTTTAAGGTACATCTCTCAAAAGTATGAGGGAAAATTATGTCTAAGGTTACAATAGAACAAGTGGAATTAGTCCAACCAGTATCACAACACTTAGCTTGATCAATTATTTAAGTGAAAACATTATTTCTTGCAGTGCGGTGCTCTCCATAAAACTTTGCATTATAGGGTTTACTGAAAATTGATTATCATTTATGGTTTGGTATCCATGTAATACGTATAAGGATTAAGGTAACAAGTCACATACCTTTAAAGAAATACCATTAAAACTGGTTTTATTTTTCAAATAAATTGGCTGCTGAATATTATCAGCATTCAAGGTAAGTGATTTCTGGTCAATCAGAAATTAAATTTCATGGATAAATCTTAACATAATTGCAGCTGTGACATTTTTAGCAGAATATTCAAATAAATGGAGCCTCCCTGACATTGCTGAAGGATGACAAACTCAACAGCTAGTAAAATTTCCTGTTGTGTCTGCAGCCTTACTGATTTCAACAAAAGCGTTCTCTTTACAAAGAATTTGTTTTAAAATTAGGATGGTAAGAAAAGTAAGACATATATATATTTTTTAACTAAATATACTTAATGTCAATGCAAACCCGCAGTGTAGTTTATCAATATGATCTTGGTGGAAACTAGATTGTTAAAGAATAAAGTAAATATCAGATTTGAAAATACACACACTCAGGTACATGCATACATACATACATTTATACATACAGGACTACTCTATTAATGTCCAGCAGGTGATGGCTTTGAAGAATTCACTGAATAGGTCCAAGATAGGGGAAAAAAAGGGGGGTTGGAGTATAGAAAGTCCCTGATTTATAATGATTCGACTTAGGATTCTTTGATTTTACAATGGTGCGAAAGCAATAGGAATTCAGTAGAAACCATACCTCAAGTTTTAAATTTTGATCTTTTCCCAGGCTAGCGCTATGTGGTAGGAGGCTCTCTCATGATGCTGGACAGTGGCAGCGACCTGCAGCTCCCAGTCAGCCCTGCAATCATGAGGATAAACAACCTTCCCATTTACAGCCATTCTGTTTTTTACTTCCAGTACAGTATTCAATAAGTTATATGAGATATTCAATATTTTATTATAAAATGAACTTTGTTTGACAATTATACCCAACTTCAAGCTAATGTAAGTGTTCTGAGCACATTTCAGATAGGCTAGGCTAAGCTATGAAGTTCAGTAAATTAAGTGCATTAAATGCATTTTTGACCTATGATATTTTCAACTTACAGTGGGTTTACTGGGATGTAACTGCAGTCATGGTAAGTCATGGAAGATCAGTATTAGAAAAGGAGAGTGCATGATGGTCATATGTTGGTCATCTAATCACGCATGAGACACTAATGTGAAATATAATCTATATTTTATTAATATAATATATATTTATTATGTATTAATATATAATTATAAAATATTATTAAATTATATAACATATAATATAGATTGTATTAGGGCCAATTCTGATAAAACACAACTATCACTTTGACATGTCATTGACAAAAGCTACTGTAACTAGAAAATGTTTTACTAAAAATTGATTAAAAAGACACAGACCAATTACTGAGTGAGGAATGTTGTCAATCAAAATGCAGGGAAGGCATTACAGGTTGTAGGGGACAGAAAAGGTAAAACCTTTATATAGCCAAGCCATAAGTCTAATATTATATCCAAAAATGAACAATATCTAAAATTCCAATTTTCCTGAAAAGAAGGAAAGAAAATGAAGGAAGGAAGAAGGAAGGAAAGAAGGAAGGAAAGAAGGAAGGAAGGAAGGAAATTCCTTCTTCAGTTAGGCCCTAGCTTCCATGAGTTCAGCTTACCTTGCTCTGTCTTATCCTTGGTCCAAAATCTCACCATTACAGTTACCAGTTGTTGAGATATTAAGGCAATAGAAGTGGCATAGTGATTTCAGAGGTGAATTAGAACACAAATAGCCATAACACACAACACAAAATCCATTTACCTCACCCAAAAAATCTGGGTTTTCTCTAGGCATAGCCCATTTTCATAGCCCAGTTTAACCCTTTACAATTATCCTGAAAGACAGAAAAATCTGAATTTCCAAGGCAGTTAACTGCCAATGTCTTAATAATTATCAGATTCATCTGTGTGTAGATTCCCAACTAGGAAATGCATGCACAATGTCACCACACTGTATCTGGTGCTTGTTGACTGAGTGGATGAATGAGAGGATAAGATAGAGCATAGAGCATGGTTGAGTTCTACTACATAGGAGCAAAATTGTAGTGAGAAACTTTTTTTTTTTTTAAGATTTTATTTATTTATTTGAGAGAGAGAGCACAAGAGAGGGAAGGGTCAGAGGGAGAAGCAGACTCCCTGCTGAGTAGGGAGCCCCATGAAGGACTCGATCGTGGGACTCCAGAATCATGACCTGAACAGAAGACAGTCGCTTAACCAACTGAGCCACCCAGGTGCCCTGTAGTGAGAATCTTGAGGAAGCCAGGAGGAAGCATGAGAAAAGAAAAATGGAAGACAAGAAAGAGGAGCTGGAGAAGGAGGAGAAAGCCTTCACTTGGAATCGAATTTACCCAAATGATCTCTCTGGGCACTTTGAGAGTTTCAAGGCAGAAGACATGATGAGAAAAGAAATTGCAGATAGATAGATATAATTTATTAGATAATTTTACATTGATATATAGGGCATTTAATTCAGTTATTTTCAACTTTGACCCTCAGCTACACATTAGAATCCCTGGCAATAACTGCGGCCTGCACACACCAGACCAGGTGAAATAGAATCTCTGAGAGTAGAGTCTAGACATCAATATTTTTTAGAATTTCTCAGTTGATTTTGATTTTATCAGGTTGAGACACACCGATTTATTTTTCTATGATAGCACTGTTTGTCTTGACAGATTTAAGGACAATGCTTTCTCTAGAGAAAAAAAAAAAAAAATCATAGGTCCTAGGTCAGTAATTCCCAAATTCTTTACATATTAGATTTGCCTCAGAAGTTATTAAAAAAAAAAAAATCCCAATATCCATGTCCCACCCAATACCAATTAAATCACAATGTGAGGGTCGGAGGTAGGCATCAGTATTTTTCTTTCTTTCTTTCTTTCTTTTTTTTTTTTTTTTACAGGTTTTTTTCTTTCTTTCTTTCTTTCTTTTTTAAGATTTATTCATTTATTTTAGAGAGAGAAAGCACAATGGGAAGGGAGAGGGAGAGAGAAACCCAAGCAGACTCTGAGCTGAGTATAGAGCCCCATGCAGGGCTCAATCTCATGACCCTGAGATCAAGACCTGAGCTGAAACCAGGAGTTGGACTTCCAACCGACTGTGCCACCCAGGTGCCCCTGATAATGATTCCTGACTGGTCCCAATATACAGCAATGGCTGGGAACCAATGGCCCATTCCAGACAGTTAATTTAAAGAACAGGGAGGATATTCATATTCTTTTAGTACTCAGAAGCAGGTAACTATAAAACTTGCAATTTTATGTGACAAAGTAATGTACCTGTTACTGATATTTGAGAAACTAATAGTTTTTCTCTGAACAAGGAACTGTAACAGAGATTACTGATTATGTGGAATAAATTTGGAGTGCATATTTTCTTCCTCTACACTAGACATCATTTTTACCAAAAAATATAGGATGTAGGAAGAGATATGTTTGAAAAATAAGATGAGTAAATGAAATATATATATTTTATGGTGGTATATATAATAACAGTTATTATAGAAGATAATTGTTTGCACTGAGGTAACCCAAATTGGCTCACTTGACAATAACTAATAACAGTAATTTATATTCAAGAAAAGGAATCAAAATTTTACTTTTCATATAAAAAGTATTTTGATGGTCTTGTGAACTCTCAAAAATGCATGTAAGTTTTCATTCTTGCCAGACTCATAAAGAAATGTTGTTAGGATTAATTACTTAATGATTATTAAACTATGTAGGTGAGTACTAAGAGTTGTTTTTCATCTCAGAAGAATCAGCAGAAGCTTTTTGCTGGAGGCAATTACTGTATTACTTTGTTTTTCTGAAGTGAGACCTCCCATTCTAATTGTTTTGATTTCCTTTAACAGTTTAGGGAGAAAAAGGGAAAAAAAAACTTATTAAAGACATCTCTGGAGAATAAACTATAAAAATGTACTTAATAATGTTAAGCATTCTAAAATCCTTGAAATTGAATATGCCAAGAAAATGATCTCTATCATCTATCTATCTATATCTATCTATCTATCATCTATCTATCATCATCTATCATGTGTTTGCATATCATCCATCAAAAATTGCCGCTCCCAATTTTAGCAAATGCGGGCAGTGGTGACCAGAGGAATGTGACTACTATTATCTCATCTAACTTGAAATATAAATTCAAAGTCATTGTTTAGAGCAAGATGGCCTTAATGTTCCCCTCACCTTGACAAAACTTTAAACAGAGTTCTTCCTGACTGCAGGCCTCTGACCTCCTATTTCTTAGAGCATTTACATGAAAGATCTAGCAGTTGTAAATTCATTCTCTGCCCTTTTGAAACAAATGCAAATCGCCCTGCCTCTTGCCAGTTTTGCTTCTCAGGAAATGCCTCTTTGAAGACTGGGAAATTAGTACTTTAAAATTCAGCAGTCAAAGACAAAGTGTCTCCATCTCCCAGTCTCTCAAACTTCAGTGAGATCCAAGTACCAAACACAGATACCCTAACCACAGATAAAAACATTTGCAAACTCAAGGATAATTCAGTGTGATGAATGTCTCCCATTGGTCCACCCTCCCTGAATGTCCCCCAGGACTTTTCTGCCAGCTCACCTCAGGTCTTAAAAACCCTTTCTTCTTTTGTTTCAGCAGAGTTGAGTTCAGTCTCTCTCCACTATTGCAATAGTCTTGACTAAGGTCTTGCTTGCCTGTAATATTTTGTCCAGTGCAATTTTTACTTTAACAGTCTAAACCAAAATCCAACACTTTTTATAAAGTGCCTGGGGTACACTCACATTTCTACCAATTTTCTATGACCACATCAGGAAAATACAAATATTTTCTTATAACAGATATCCTTCAGAAAGAGCAGTTCCCCTGACAACCTAATGAAGAGGGTGGCAAAATTTGATTTCATGAGGTGTTGAATACCTGCTTTTTGGTGATTTTTTCCTCTAGATCTTAGGCAGATAATAATTTGCATTTCTGTGTTAATGTCAAGTTTTTGGCATTTTTCATTTTTAGCATTCCTTAATGTCCTGCTATTTTTCTTTCTTTCTACATCACATTTAAGTTTTCATAGTCATACCATTTTCCTGTTAGAATGGCCATGAACAAATGGATTTCCCCATTTTGCACATAAGATTTATTTTCTTTTCCCTTTTTTTTCTTCTCTCCTTTCCTCTTTCCTTTTCCAATGTTCATTAATGCAAAAAATAACTACAGATCTTTGTGCTGTGGTCTAGAAGTCACTAGTGATATAAAGGATTACATTTACATCTGTAATGCAAATTTCCATTATACTCTTAGGCTTTTGGGAACAGATAACAAAAAACATTTTCATAGAAAAAGATTTATCATGAAGCCAATATAACTTAAACTTCAGGAATCTTCACTTGCAAGGACTCCTTTAAAGGCACTACATGTAATTTTGTATTTGTAATCTCGTATTATTTTTTTAAAAGGGGTTGCCAGAAAGATATGAGTTTGGAGAGGAACAAAATTTGGTTTAGCTTTTGTTTTTCACCATCAACAGAAATGAGCCCTTAGTCTATAGTCCCAGGCACAAAACATTTTTAGTCCAAAAGGACTCTTCTTCTCCCACTGTTCTTAAAGATATTTCCCTGGTTTTCTTTAGCTGAAATGTGTTATCTTTGTTTTACAACACTGTAATATGCTAATTTTGAAGTTACTATCTTTGTGCAAGGTAATAAGTGAGTGAAAAACTCAAATGCTAACATCTGCTGTGGCATTTCAATTTTAAACCAAATGTATGTATAATATTCTCTTTGGTAAGTGAATTAACATTTTCACATAACCATGAGAGATAAAATTTTAATAATCTCCCTTGGAGTTGTCCCTTTGAAGTCATGTGCAAAATATTAAATTAGAATTCTAATAGAACACCATTCCTTCTTTAAGATTTTTGAAGCTTTCAAAGGCAGAGAATGGCTACCATGTCCTCTCTCTGTTTACCTGGTATTACCATCAGTTACAGAGGCAAAAATTTATTTACGTTAGAGTAGATTGAAGGCTACCAAGGAATGCATCAAATTCCAGAGCACCTAAGCTTCTCAATCATTGGTTGGCACCGCTATATGGAATTCCATTATTCTGTATACATTTTTCATTACCTGAAAAACATTCTTTTTCTATAATGTCTTTTAATCATCTTTTAACCCTTTTACACTATCTCTTGAAAGAACAAAATCATAACTATTACATGCTAATGTCCTAATGCAAAGTATTTGATTTATCACATTACCATCCTCATTGTCAATTTAAGTGAGTCTGGCTTGGATTCAAGTAAAGAAAGTCCATGGTGGAATGTTTTGGGACATTTTCCCATTTAAGTTTCTACCACTAAACAAATTTTAAAGGTAGCTTTAGAGGAGGACTCTTTGCCATATAAAAAGGCAGGTATTTTCATCTTCAAAACAATTTAATGATTGCATACCCATATTTCAATTAATTATCCTCTCTTTTTCTGTCTTATTCATCTGTAAAAAAATGTTAATAGTACAATTCCTAATTTTAAAAATATATATTCATTGGGCGCCTGGGTGGCTCAGTTGGTTAAGCGACTGCCTTCGGCTCAGGTCATGATCCTGGAGTCCCTGGATTGAGTCCCGCATCGGGCTCCCTGCTCGGCAGGGAGTCTGCTTTGCCCTCTGACCCTATCCCCTCTCATGTGTTCTCTCTCATTCTCTCTCTCTCAAATAAATAAATAAAATCTTTAAAAAATATATATATATATATATTCATTGAAAAAAAATCTTAGAAAATATGAAAGAGTAAAAAAAAACCTGTATTCACACTGACCAAAGATAATCTTTTTTTTTGGTGTACTTTCATACGCATATATTCATGAATTTTTGTATATGACATATATGAAAAACATATATATGATTACATGACACACATATTTTTTAAAATGTGTCTCAGGATATACCAGGATAATTTTTTATTCACTATTTATTCATTTAATGTGTTTATTCAAAAATATTAACAGCTATTATTATTACTTGTCATGTATACTTTCAGGCCCTGGGGGATAGAGCAATGATCAAAACAGAAAATGCCTCTGCTCTCTTGAAGCTCACATTCGAGTGGTGTGAAATACACGATGAAACAATAAATAAATACACAACTGCATAATGTTCGAGCCAGGAATAAAATATGGCAGGGTAAGGAAAGAGAGATTTATGGTGGGTCCAGGACAACAGAGGATGTGTGAGGCAATCCTGAAGGAGGTAAGGCATTCAGCCACGCCAGTATGGGGGAAGAACAATTCAGAGGGAACAATGACAAGGCCCTGGGAGGACCTTCTTCTAAGTTCTGTGTTTAGGCAGCAACCAGGAGGACTGAGCTGCTGGAGGAAATGAAAGGGTGGTAGGAGACAAGTCAGGAAGGGAAAGGGGCAGAATGGAAGCCATTGCAGAGCTCCGAGCAGATAAATAACGTAGTTATGATCATACTTAAGTTTAGAAGATCACTCTGGTTCCTTGGAGGCTAGATTATGAGAAAGCCAGAGTGGGTGCAGAACGGACTGTTTAATTATTCAAGGCACGGGAGGAGAATGGCTCCAGCCAGGTGGGAGCTGTAGAGAAGTGAGTGGTGTCACAGTTCTTGGAGTTCTAGGCAATAGCCAACAGGATTTGCCAAAGACAGGGAAGACTAAACAATGAATACAAGATCTTCTGCTTAAATAATTGGTTAAATGGATTTGTCATATTCTGAGACAGGGAAAGCTATAGGCTCCGCAGGTCTAAATAGAGGAATGAGTTTGTTTCAGGGTGTGTTAACTTTCAGATGCCTATCAGGTATCCAAGAAAGAGAAAATATTGTTAAATGAGAGGAGACTTGAGGGGAGATGCCTAGATTAGAAATATAAATCAGGTGGTCTCCAGCATACAGATGGTATGCAAAGTCACTGGGCTGAAGGAGGCTACCTAGAGACTGAGTGTAAATCTGGCCTGAGCAGAGCCTCACTCCAGCATGGAGACTATAATTTGATGTTTATGTCTCTGTTAAGCTACAGAGCTTATTGCCAGACTTTTATAAAAAACTTCCTCTTTTTAACTTTCTAACCTTGAATCATCTCCCATCCATCTGTAATTCAACAAAATTTTTCTTTGGGAAAACTAAACCGAGACTTTTCATAACTGAGAAAATCTTTTGGTTGCCTTTGCAAATAAATGAATATTTGGTTGAATTTGTAATATCACCATTTAAATATATTTTTCCTCAACTCCATAGCATTCTCTACAGAATAATAGTCTAAGGACAACTAGAATTTTGTTTCCATGCATGTAATCTGTATCTTTTGTGTGTGTGTGTGTGTGTGTTTGGATGTTTGCAAGATTATATATACATGCATACATGCATACATACATATAAATCACAAGCTGAGTAATGACTCCCCCCCAAAAGCCATCCACTTTCTAATCCCCGGAACTTATAAATGTTGCCTTATATTGCATGAAGGAATTTTGCAAAAATGATTAAGTTGAAGATCTTGATGGGGAGAGATAATGGATAATCCAGGAGGGCACTAAATGTAATTACATGTATCCTTGTAAGAGAGAGGCAAAGGGAAAGTTGACACAAAGAAGAGGAGTAGGGGGGCACCTGGGTGGCTCAGTCCGTTAAGTGTCTGCCTTAGGTTCAGGTCTCAGGGTCCTGGGATCGAGCCCCGCACTGGGCTCTCTGCTCAGTGGCGAGGCTGCTTCTCCCTCTCACTCTCCCGCTATGCTCTCTCTCTCTCTCAAACAAATAAATAAAATCTTAAAAAAAAAGAAGAAGAAGAAGAGGAGGAGGAGGAAGAGAAGGCAGTGTGGCTTCAGAGGCAGAGACTGGAATGATTCAGCCGCAAACCAAAAAATGCCAACAGTCACCAGAAGCTAGAAGAGACAAAGAATGAGTTCTTCCCTGGAGCCTATGGAGGGAAGGTGACTTCGCTGTCACCCTGGTTTCGACACAGTCAAACTGATCTCAAATTTCCTGTTTTGTGAACTGCGAGAGAATACATCTCCACTGTTTAAGCCATTAAATCAGTGTTAACGGATTGCAGCAGCCATAGGAAACAAGTACATACCCGTAAAATTTCACCATGATATATTTAACTACTATTTATCTAACATAATTTCCCCTAGGTTTCCAAAGCTATTTTCAGTCTGCTAGTTGAAATCTATCTTTATTGGGTGAAAGTTTTCAGACTCATGTCCTTGTGATTTGTACTCTGTGCATTCTGTCCTCACCTCCACGGTATATTATTACATGAGTCTGATTAACTGATCTGCCCCACTTCAGACTCACTTTCATTTTTCTTGATTCCTCTCCTCAGAAATACTCTGATTTGGGACATTTTCCCTCCAGTGTTTGTTCCTTCTCCCAGATTTGTCTTCTATAGCTAATCCATCATTTTTATTACCACCATTATTTTCATTAAATTGTATAACTTTTGTTTTGCATCCCATATAGTTTTTCTTCACCTTTGTCTTTCTTCATGATTCATTGTTATAATTTCACAGATGCAAAAAAATCCCTTTAGTCTTTTTAAAAACAGATTCTTTTATACTCATAAATATTCTAAAAGTTCTTATTTCTTTTTTTTTAAAGATTTTATTTATTTATTTGAGAGAGAGAGAGCCCAAGAAGGGGGGAGGGTCAGAGGGAGAAGCAGAATCCCTGCTGAGCAGGGAGCCCGATGTGGGACTTGATCCCAGGACTCTGGGATCATGACCTGAGCCGAAGGCAGTCGCTTAACCAATTGAGCCACCCAGGCGCCCCTAAAAGTTCTTATTTCTTTACTAACAGAATTTCAAAAGCAGGTTATTTTTGGATATAGACATTTTTAGATGAATTCTTTTTCTTTTTTAATTTTTTTTAAAGATTTTTATTTATTTATTTGAGAGAGAGAGAGAGAGAGCATGGAGGGGGGAGGGTCAGAGGGAGAAGCAGACTCCGCACTGAGCAGGGAGCCC
Source organism: Leptonychotes weddellii (assembly GCF_054177405.1). Lineage (NCBI taxonomy): Eukaryota > Metazoa > Chordata > Mammalia > Carnivora > Phocidae > Leptonychotes > Leptonychotes weddellii. Next base: position 103,412,820 of record NC_138369.1, on the reverse strand, counting down.
AATGTGGGACTTGATCACAGGACTCTGGGATCATGACCTAAGCTGAAGGCAGTCGCTTAATCAGCTGAGCCACCCAGGTGCCCCTAGATGAATTATTTTTCTATTAGTCTATGCCAACACAGTATTATGTGATATAAATGTTGAGATAAATTTTGGCAGGAATAAGTAGGTATTCCTGGTTTAACCCTCCAGACACAGACAGAGGAAGAGAAGACACATTATATTTTAACATAATTTTAACTCATCAGTGTGGAAATCTGACATCTGGTAGTGCCTGAGAAGAAATTCTAGTGGAGGGCCCTGCTGCAGAAAGGATATTTACCTGGATTCCAGAGAGTTTTTTCCTCCAAGATAGGTGTGATAGAAAATTGCCTTAGTAATGTCCCATTCCAATTTTTTTTTCATTTTACTTGTTTGTTTTATTTTCCATTATTTTAGCCTTCCATGGCTTGGGATGCGCCAGGATTTTCCTTCAGAGGTCTGTTTACTCTTTGCCTGGCTCAGTTTTCAGTATTTGAAATATGATTAGTTTAAGTGATAGAGTCCAAAAGCTGCTGACCGAGAGAGGTAAAGATTTTAAAAATCCTGAAAAATGTAAAGGTTTAGGTTGGAATTCTGTGTGACACCAGTGCAGAATTTCCTATGCTGGAAAAAGAAGAGAAGAGATACATCCTCAAAAACTATAGAGAGATCAGGGTGTCAAAACTTTTCATCAGAATCTCAAGGAGGCATATAGTCTGAGAAAAGTAAGTAACTTGGGTATAGTGATATCAGCTGATCACAATATTAATATTAATTGTTCTACTAAAGAAATGAATATCAACACCATCAGATAAGAATATAAAATTATTTTTACTGAATCTCAGCACTGCAATTTTCAGCTTGAGCAGCACTTTTACTAGTGATTTTATTTCTTTGCAATAGGCTCCATAACTCTCAGAATACAATATGTAATATGCTTATATGCTCAGTAACATTTAAAGACTCCCAATTGTTTTTCACCGAGGTGTCTTTTTCAATTAAGTGTCAAGAGGCTTGGTGCTGCTAACCTCAAGTTGGAATAAATCAACTCTTGTTGCCCAGACATATTAAATGCATCCAGTGCTGCTTCTTTTTAATGTTTTAAGATAACCTTGTTGATAAAAGCCAAGATGAACATGGGGGGACCATTAAGCCAAGAGATTTTAAATGCCATCATTAAATGTCAAAATTTATTTTGAATATAATAATTTATTTCAATGATAAACTAAGGAAATATTGCTCTAATATAATGTCTTAAGAAAAACTCCTGCCTCACATAAAGTTTCAGCAAATTGTTGGTCCCAGAACTGAACTCATTGAAATTAAGAAACCAGCCCAGAATTTATAGGAAATGCTAGAATAAGAGGGAAGAAAGTGGGGAAATGAACAAAAAACACTAGGGAATAAAAAGATTTCATGGAACAGGTAAAAATTGTGATCAAATATATTGCCATTAAATTAAAAAATCTTAATGAAGCAAAAAATGGCATAATCTATAGTTCAAAGCAGAGATACAAGAATCCAGGACAAATGTGTACATAACAGAGAAAGATAGCATATAAGTTAGCAAACCACAGGAAAGAAGTAAGAGGAAAAAATTAAACCTCAGGTATAAGGCCCATATTAGAAGCAACACAGAAAAGAACTATCGCAGCTGAAAACACAAAGAAAACGTGATAGGATTGAAAAGTAAGTGAAATAAAATAAAAGTAAGTAAGAGTTTAAAAAAAAGACAAAGTTAATAGGAAAAATTTATAAAGGAGATCAAACACAATCAGCTTGCTAAGCTTGAGAACTGAAATAGGAAAAAAAAGAAAATTAATGTAATTCAAGAAGACGTTTGTTAAATACAACCTTTTGTGTGTAAATTGAGAAAGGACACTTTCTCAGGGGAAGAAAAAAAGTAGTACACATATCCTAGGAATTCTACAAGACTTTTAAAAAAATTTTAGATCAATAAGAACACAACCTAAATGTCCAATAACAAGAAAGTATTGAAGCTAATTTGGTTTATCCATAAGATGGAATACCATGAAGCAGTCAGAGGGGTAATTTTTATGTGCGAATATGGAAAAATCTCCAAGATTTTTTTTCAAGATTTTATTTGTTTATTTGAGAGAGAGAGAGAGAGTGAGAGCATGAGCACGAGGTGGAGGGGCAGAGGGAGAGGGAGAAGCAGACTCCCCGCTGAGCAGGGAGCTGGAGGTGGACTCGATCCCAGGATCCCTGGGTCACTACCCAAGCTGAGGGCATATGCCCAACAGACTGAGCCACCCAAGTGCCCCTCCAAGATATTTTTTAATTGGAAGAAAGCAAGGTGCACAATATTATAGATGAATTATGATTCCTGTTTAAAGCCAATATGCATGGGATGTCTGCTTGAATGTACATTAGGTTATCTCTGGAAACACATCTAAGCAGTGTAACAGTGAATGCCTCTGAGGAAGGAACTAGCTGGCTGTGATAAAAATGTGGGACTGAGAATTAGTTTGTATGTTCTATCTTTGAGCGCCTTTTATACCTTGGAGCATGTGCATATATAATCTACTCAAAGCAAATAATAACACGTACTTTTAAAAAGATAGCCAAGCCTGTCATTTAGTTATTGTCAGGGAAGAAAATACAACCACAATCAAATACCCATACTGTTGCTTTTGGCAGGCATTGTTCAGCAATGTAACGGAAGATATTAAATAATCCCATCCGACCTGTTAATACCTTCAACTACTTAGAGTGTCCTTTTGCTGCAGACTAATCCTGGAGGACCCATGAAGGCAGTGATATTCAAAATTCTACATTTGGCAAGAGATTTACTAAAGTTCCTCAATATCTACGAATCAGTAACAACTACCTTTAACATTTCCATGCCAGAATGGCTCTTCCATGATCTGTGGCACAGAACTCTAGAATCTCAACCTAGGTATTGATTCTTTTACAGGGAAAAAAAAAAGGCAATAAACTCCTTAAATAAAAATACAATTTATAGTTTTTAATTTCCATAATGGAATGTTTAAATAGGCACTTACAGTTTCCCTCAATCAATATCAGAATGTATCTACATCATATGCTGTTGGAATAAATAGTTGGGAGGACCTGCCTGCCCCAGGCCATTTCCCCTTTCTCTCACAAGATAAAGGAAAAGTAGCAGCAACATTTTGGTGTCATAACCTCACCCAGACAGAATTTCTTTCATATTCATGTTATGCATATGCACTCCCTTCCTCCTGTTTTCTGTTGATAAGAAATAAGAGAGGGTACTTCTAATATTTCAAGTAAATTTTTTGTATCCTCATGTGTAAATGGGACTTGACAAAAATCAGGAATAGCAAGCTTTCTTTACTTGTATTTTCTAACAATAAAAATGAGATTTTCTTTTTCTCCTTTCAAAAAAAAAAAAAGAAGAAATTAGAGGGTAGCAAAGGGAAAAAGTCAGAACACATGCCCAGACAGGATTTTTGTCAGACCATCAGTTCTTTTTTTTTTTTTTTTATCATTTTAGAGAGAGAGAGAGAGAGAGCAGAAGGAGAGGGAGAGAGAGAATCTTAAGCGGACTTCACAGCCAGAGCAGAGCCTGATCTCACAACCCTAAGATGATGACCTGAGCTTAAATCAAGAGTCTTGCTTAACTGACTGAGCCACCCAGGGATCCCCCACCCCAATCAGGTCTGTTTTCTTATCAAGATAAAACTACTGCTTCCTAGAATTTCCACCATACTGGCTATAGTGGCTGAATAAAGCAAGTATGACTCTTATACATAAGATATAAATGAAGGGTACTTTTTATGTGCAAATGTGGAATTCATCAAAAAATATAGTTGGCATTTTTTTGTTACACAACCTCCTTGATAAAGAAAGCAGTACATTGTTTTACGTCCTGTTGCAGTTTCTTTTTTCCCATTTCCAACCACTCAGAAGGTTTTACTTAGATGAGCACTGATAAGGTACATCTGGATGATGACTAAGGTTGTTGGTCAAAATGCTCCCCCAAGTCAGTGATACCTAAATCTGAGATGAAAATAGCAAAAATGGGGGTGGGGGGGGCTCCTGGGGGGCTCAGTCATTAAGCGTCTGCCTTGGCTCAGGTCATGATCCCAGGGTCCTGGAATCAAGCCCCGCATCGGGCTCCCTGCTCCATGGGAAGCCTGCTTCTCCCTCTCCCACTCCCCCTGCTTGTGTTCCCTCTCTCGCTGTCTCTCTCTGTAAAATGAATAAATAGAACCTTAAGAAAAAAAAAAAAGAAAGAAAATAGCAAGAATGGGACTGTCATGAAAAAATCTGAGAAAGAACATTCTAGGCTAGTGCAAAGACCCCAAGGCAAAAATAAGCTTATTGTGTTTGATGAAAAGATAATGAGTTTAGAACAGGTAGCACGAGTCACAGGAGATCAAATTGAACCATGTAGGGTTTCCTAAGAGCATTAGGACTTTGCATTTAATTCTAGATTCTTAGATAGAGAGCTCTTAGGAGGGTAAAAAGCAGAATGATGTGATTTGATTTAAGTTTTAAAAGATCATTCTGTTGTGTGACAAATGGATTCCCAGGAAAGGTAGTCCAGACAGAAGCAGGAAGACCAATATGGAGGCTATTATAATAATCCAGACAGGAAATGACTGTGGCTTGAAAGTGAATAATAATGGTGAAGGTTCAGATAAGAAGATGGAACATGCTTTGAAAGTGAAATCAAAACTTTTTACTGTTCTGATAGGGGGTGTGAAGGAATAGAAAGACTTCAGAATGTTGGGGCGCCTGGGTGGCTCAGTCATTAAACGTCTGCCTTCAGCTCAGGTCATGATCCCAGGGTCTGGTTCCCTGCTCAGTAGGAAGCCTGCTTCTCCCTCTCCGACTCCCCCTGCTTGAATTCCCTCTCTCCCTGTGTCTCTGTCAAATAAATAAATAAAATCTTTAAAAAAAAAAAAGAAAAGAAAAAGAAAAACTTCAGAATGACTCTACGATTTTGACTAGACTCACTCAATGTCCTGTGGTGCAGTGAGATGGGGCAGCTCAGGAAATGGGACAAGTTTATTAGTAGAGTGTGTGACTCAAGTGTTCTATTCTGGACATGCTTACAATTTGCATGGCCTGTATTTAAGTAAACCCCATACTCCTTAGGATAAATCACTAGATCATGCCTGATCCAAGACTGTCTGTCCAACCACATCTTTAGTTATTCCCAACAAACATTCAGAAATCCCATTTTCCAAAACAAACCTGCTCCTTCATTTCCCTTTGTCTGAACTACCTACATCTGCATACTTTCCAAATGAAGTGCTACATACCCTGTAAACCCTAAGTACATGTCAGTTTCCATTACTTTCCTTGACCCATTTCAGGCCCAACTGCCTCTTCCTCAGCAGGATTACTTTACTTTATTCATACTTTTTAGTGAAAGGTGTCACACTGACATTCTCATTAACTCCACCATGAGTTCCTCAGGGTGAGTCTATCTCCAATTCATATTAAGATTCCTGGAAACCAGCCCAGTGCATAAATTCTCACTAAAGACAAATTTTCATATGCACTCATGCTGAAAAATGGCTCACAAGCACTATTTTCATACTCACCCACATACATATAAATAGTCACTCTCTCTAGATACATCTTCAAGTTTGAAGGTCAAAGGTGTGATCGGAAAATCAAAGATTAAACTTGAAAATTAATAGCAAATACATGACTTTTATCAAAGAAAATCTCTTTTTAAGTGTATTTTTTAAGTTTGTTGTAAAAATGTTTCATTTTGGATTGGGAAGAAAAAAATACTGTCTTCAGGTGTCATAGTTTCTACTTTTTTTTTTTTTTTTTGGTAGCAAATATTGCATGAAGGAACACATTATTTCCATGCTAAATTTGCACATTTATAATTAAACCAAAATGGTTTCCTTGCAAGTTGCAGATAGGGGTCAAGAATCTGACAGTGATTCAGAGGCTAAGAAGCAATGATAGCCATGTGTCTGGCTCAACCATAGGGCCCATTGCAGAGAAGGATGAGTGCCAGTCGAACGAGTATGTGCTCTCTCTTTGCTTCTTTTAACAACCGTAGGGGTCTGCCAAAAATTTGTAAATTGCTGGCTGGCAGGCAAAGCCAGTCCAAGCACCTGTGTTACAAACTGCAGCAATTGTGTGATTGTCATTACTGATCCATCTGTGAGACTGGTACTTGCCACATGTCAGTTGACTCACATATGGTGGGTTGGAAAAGAAATTCCATTAGATAAGGAAGACAGCAAAATTAATATATCGTTTGTTCTTTGTGAATGAAAAAATATAGCAAGCATTGATGGAAAGTGAGAATTTTATAAGTGATTTGAACAGATTAGTAATGGCTATTACATGACAAATGGGAAACCTTTAATTCAAAAAGAAAAAAAAATATTATATAATTTTAGGAACAAAGCCTTTACTCTCTTCAATGACTCATTACACACAAATGGAGTACCAGAGTCACTGGTCCAGAATAGTGGTAGAAGAATGATGTCTTACCAAAGACTACAAAACACCAGGTGAGGTTCATTATCTTAGATTCTCAAATAAGAAAATCTCATTTAGCGAGGCTCAAAAAATCTAGACTTTGTAGTGTCAGAACTTGTCTAAACTAATGATAGGACTGCATTATCAATGAAAAAAGCATAATAAAAATGTCTATAGTGTCAAAAATATTTGTGGGAAAATGTTGAAACTTCTTTTGAGTACAAATGATTTTTGCATATTTTACTCTGTCAATATGCCGACAGTATACAAATCAAAAATAACACACTAACAGAAATGATCCCTTACATTTACTGAGCTTCTGACATGTACTGGATGAGGTGTACAAGCATGTTATATTACTTCTTTTTTTTTTTTTAAGATTTTTATTTATTTATTGAGAGACATAGTGATAGAGAGAGAGCATGAGAGGGGGAGAGTCAGAGGGAGAGGCAGACTCCCCGCCGAGCAGGGAGCCCCATGCGGGACTCGATCCCGGGACCAGAGGATCATGACCTGAGCCGAAGGCAGTCGCTTAACCAACTGAGCCACCCAGGCGCCCTATATTACTTCTTTTAAAGTTGTTAAGGTTCAAGAAGTAAGGCTCAGAGAAGTTACCTATCTTAACCATTCAACAAAATGACCTGTTTAATATTTCTCAAAATGAGTTTTATTTCCTTTATGTTATCTTTGTGGCACTATTCATGGTGGTGCCTATTAGGCAGTACTTGATAAACATCTCAGTCCCTAAGCTATTCAGACAGTACAATCCAATAATACTGTATTATGAAATACATGTACAATATTGTACTAGCTGAGAAAATCAATAGAACATAAACTACCCATGGAATAGGTCAATGAGAAATCTGAAGGATAAAAACAAATATTTGTCATGATAAGGTGCAGGTGGGAAATGATAAATTTGGATTTTAAAAAGCCGGGTTTCTGGACAGATCTATTAAATGACAAAGATAATACATGCTTCCCATATGTTCGCTTTAGTGTCTCCAACTTTTTAAAGGGCATTTATTAAAGCAAATTCTAGAAGACTGTACACCAAATATCTCTGAGTGGTGAGTACACAGACAATTTATATTTTCAGATTTTGCTCATATGTATTTCTGAAAGACATAATTATTCATTGTGGAGTTAAAAACTTGAAAGGAATAATTAAGATGACCCATTGTAAACAGTAAGCCTGCTACACAGGCTTGAACTTAGAACTCACTCCAGAGGTAAGTGAGTTTAAAGTAATGTAAAATACTATCATAGAAATAGTAGGAATAGAGATTCTTCTAGATTCTCAAATGCATAGAAATATTAATTGAGAATGAATTTTTTATATTATGAGGTGCTAATTCAATAGATAATTTATTTTTTTCCAACATTTCATTAGGAAAATTTTAAAAATACAGAAAAGTTGGAAGAATTTCACAGCAAAAATTCATATATACATGATGTCAGTGCTGAAATTAACGTTACTATATTTGCTTTATCACATATCTATTCATCCATATTCATCTACACATCCCCATGACCATTGATTCATCTATCTTATTTCTTGATGCATTTCAAACAAAGTTATAGAATCAGTATATTCCCACAAAAACTTCAACATACACATCATTAACTAGAGTTCAATATTTGGTTTTAGTGCTTTTTTTGTTGTTATTTTTGAGGTGAAATTGATTTACAATTAAATGTATAAATCCTTAGTGTCCTTTCAATGAAATCTGAAAAGTACATTTAGATGTCAGTTTTAAAAGGACATGGACTCATGGTAAGCTCATTTTCTTATTGTTATTTTCTCAGTAACTTTCCAGGTTGGTGGATTGAGGGCTACAAATGGAAATCAAACATTCAGCATTAATGAATTGTATTTTATGAGTACTTTCACGATTGGTGAGAGTTTCAAGTTGTAAGCAAGGGAAACCAACTCAGGTATATCTAGATCTTTTACACCTAAGTAGAAAAGAAATTTATTGAAAATCTGTTGTCTTGGGCGCCTGGGTGGCTCAGTTGGTTAAGCGACTGCCTTCGGCTCGGGTCATGATCCTGGAGTTCCGGGATCGAGTCCCACATCGGGCTCCCTGCTCAGCAGGGAGTCTGCTTCTCCCTCTGACCCTCCTCCCTCTCATGCTCTCTGTCTCTCATTCTCTGTCTCGCAAATAAATAAAATCTTTAAAAAAAAAAAGAAAATCTGTTGTCTTTATATATTTCAATTAAGAGCATAGAAAAAAGCACTAGCAGGCTGGAAGAGCCAGGCTTTGAAACTAATGGAAACATGGGTCAAAGTAACAAGTAGGATCATCTCACCTGGCCAGTGTTCTGCCATGGCCCAACACAAAATCCTACTCATGGCAACACTATGCCTCACCATGTGCAATCCCTGGTGAATGCCCTTGTGTAGCCCACGTAGGTCACATGTTCATGCCTAAGATGGTAGGGAGACTTGAGATGTGAGAATCTAGCATATTTAACTTCTATAGTGTGTGTAGGGAGCTTAGCTTCCCAACAAGAACCACAAAGAAAGAAATTGTTTAAATATAGCGAAGAAGCTCATAGGACTGGTGCCCCCCAAATTGCAAATACTACTAACATACAAAATTTCATTTTCCTGCTCAACAGTTCTATAAAGTCTTAACCAGGGCGAGCAAAGCATTCTTGTTTTATGGATGAGACCGTTCTTTAGACAACTGATACATTGTTTATTTCTGCCTTATTACCAGAAAATTTTCTGGTTTGGCTAGTGAGTACTGGTCAGACTAGAACAATGATCATTCTGTTGTGTGACAAATGGATTCCCAGGAAAAGTAGTCCAGACAGAAGCAGGAAGACCAATATGGAGGCTATTATAATAGTCCAGACAGGAAATGGCTGTGGCTTGAAAGTGAATAATAATGGTGAAGGTTCAGATAGGAAGATGGAACATGCTTTGAAAGTGAAATCAAAACTTTTTACTGTTCTGATAGGGGGTGTGAAGGAATAGAAAGACTTCAGAATGTTGGGGCGCCTGGGTGGCTCAGTCGTAGGGCCACAGGACCTGCTGTGGTCAGACTAGGAGCGGTACCTTCCTAACACCAACAGGGCCAAAGAGTTCCTTAGCAAGAAATGTAGACATTTAGTTTCTATTATGGCACCCCTCTTCAAAAGAAGATTCTAAACTTGAGAGCTAATGGCCACCATTTTCAGCAACAAGAGAATGTTGGTCAGTGGCACAACCGAACAAGGAAACAGCCTAAAGTGAAGATTGAGAGAAAGCCCTAACAGTAATCACGTGGTGGTTCCAGTTTCTTTCATAAGGCCTGGCCACATGAGTCCCTTATGAACTGCGAATTACCTTGATATTCCATCCCACTGATACATTTTCCTTTTCAATAAGCAATACTCAACAGGTTTGTTATTTGTAGTAAGAGTTATAATCACTATGTTAATTATAGGCAGATGATCCTGATCTGAAACCTCCTTTCACCCACATTGCAAAGATATACCACAATTAATTAAACATGGGCCTCATTATTTTCTAACTCTAATCATCCATGTAACTAATACTGAATGTATTCTCTCCTTAATGAGTAGTGCCATAGAATAATGAATTTTACTTAAAACGAGGAATGCCTGCTTGTACTTGGAAATAGCTGAGAGACCAGAAAAGGGCCAAAAAGTCTTGAAGAACCATCTCATCTTCATTTAAATTATTACCCATTTTCTCTTCTCCACCTCATTTCTATAAAACATTAATAAGGCTGTAAGTCTAAGCTCTTATGTCATTGTAACTGTGTGTAGCTTTTGGACTTTACAAGAGATTGACTCCAAATATGGTATTTTCTTGCTACAAGTAATGTGCATATGAGAGGCAATAACTCATCTCTGCAAGGTCTAATTCCATAATAATTTATTCCAAGGCCTTGGCAGCTAATGCTTCACTCACTATTAATAGAAAATTGTGCAAGTGGTGTAGGTGGTACTTTCAGTTTAGTGATGCTGTAGTTAATTTCTTTAATTTATAAAGTATTTATAAATCTCATCTTTGCAAAGCTGCTGAAACTGTGTAGGCAGAAACCAGTTATCTCCTTATCTCACAGCCTCCAAATTGTATCCACTCCTATAGCCTACATAATCATTTACACTCCTCTTACTAAATCTGTTGCATGACCCCATCTGTCACTTTGTATCATGTGAAAGAGCTGATTATTTGCATGACTCATGATTAAGAAATATCTTGTTGTTGCAATTACTCTACAGCGGGTTTTGTTATGGAGGGTCTGAAGGCTTACCGCCCTCCAGATTCCTGGGCTTTTGCTCAGCAGTGCCTGCAACACTTTCAACTTTTACCTTTTTGAATTCTCCTTCTTTGTATCTGGCAAAAACCCTCACCATGAAGCCTACTTTCTCTGATACTAAGAAAACCCTATCAGCTTTACCATGCATGATGTATCTCTTCTCATCCTTTTACTTTGCTGTGTTATAATAAAACTTTATGGTTTCTGAAGTTTGAATTTTATGTAACTTTTTGCTCATCACACAATATTTTCTTCTTTTCATGTTTTCCCTACCATTTATAATGTAAAAACCACTCTCAGCTTGCGGACCATACAAAACAAGTGGTGAGCAGAATGTAGCCTTTGGGGCATCATTTGCCAACTTCTGCTCTACAACCACACCATCAAGTTAATCCTCTTGAAGATGTCGGATTCAATATCTATAGTTCATTTTTATTTGTTCGATTGATACTAATTGATTATCTAAATTGGGCAAAGTATTGCAAAATTGCAAAGGTCAACAAATAACTCAGGCAGGACTCTGATTCTAATAGGGAAAATAATACAGATAAATATATAGAAAATTCAATATTAAATGTGGTGAGTGACAAAAGAGCATTATGTAGAATACTAGGCAGTGCTTTGAGGTTTTGTTGAGGTGGAATTTAAAAGCAATAAAGTGCACAGATTTAAGTATATAGCTAGAGGAGTTTAACAAATGTGTACTTCTGTAAAACTATCCTCCCAATCAAGAAAATAAGTATTTTTATCATCCTGAGAAAATACCTCTTGCCTTTTACAGTCAAACCCTCACCAAAAGCAACCATTATTGAGATTTTTCTCAGATTAGATTAGCATTTTATGTTCTAGAAATATATATAAATAAGATCATACAACATGTCCAATAATAATGATGGATTTCTCTAGCTATCCCTTTTGTTGTAACAGTTAGTACTTCATGTTTTGTTGAGATCTGTTAGTAGGCACATACAGGTTTAATATTTTAGATCCTCTTGTTAAATTGACCCTTTTATCATTATGAATATTTCTTATACCTGGGTAATACCCCATGTCCAGAGGTCTGCTTTATCTGATATTAGTATTGTCACATCAGCCTGTATTATGCTCTGTGTTCACATAGTGTATCTTTTCTGTTGTTTTTGCTTTCAACTTCCCTGTGTTTAAAATTTTTAGTTTTTATTTTTTTTTATTATGTCATATTAGCCACCATACAGTACATCATTAGCTTTCAATGTAGTGTTCCATGATTTATGGTTTGCGTACGACACCCAGTCCTGTGTTTAAAATCTCTCGTAATCTCTTGTAAACTGCATATAAATGAGTCTTGCTTATTTATCTAATTTGACAATCTCTGACTCCTCATTGGCACAATAAGTCCACATATATTTAACATAATTAT
>NC_138369.1:103372175-103400155 GCF_054177405.1 Leptonychotes weddellii | reverse complement strand
AGAGAGATACAGCGAGAGAGGGAACACAAGCAGGGGGAGTGGGAGAGGGAGAAGCAGGCTTCCCGCCAAGCAGGGAGCCCAATGCGGGGCTCAATCCCAGGACCCTGAGACCATGACCTGAGCTGAAGGCAGACGCTTAACCGACTGAGCCACCCAGACGCCCCTGTTGGTGGATCTTCTTTATCCTGTGAAGACTTTGTTTTGGTCTTTGTTGAGATGAATCTGTATTAATTCTATTATTCCTATAATGTAGCTCTTTATTTTCAGAAAGATCCTTACTCCTAAAACATTGGCGCATCTGTGTTTCATTGGAACTCCTGAAGTGTTTGCCAAATGTCCATACGAGCTGTCGAGGCACCTATAAAAATTTGACACACCTTCACCAATTCTGTAAGAATTTTTTTACATTCTCATGTAACAAGAATTTCCAGGCTAATCTTTTGACTTTCCTTGTCCCATATTTAAAATCACCTATTGTCCTAAGGAGTTCTGGTTTATTTTGGTGATTAATCATATATTTTTTAAGATTTTTATTTATTTATTTGACACAGTGAGAGGGAACACAAGACGGGGAGTCGAAGAGGGAGAAGCAGGCTCCCCGCCGAGTAGGGAGCCCGATGAGGGGCTCGATCCCAGGACCCTGGGATCATGACCCGAGCCAAAGGCAGACACTCAGTGACTGAACCACCCAGGCGCCCCTTAATCATATTTTAAAACAAAGATCTAGGTACTGGGTATCCTTATGTCTATGATATATCATTATTTCTGGGCCTTTTCAGTGAAAAGAAATAGGAAAATTACTTTTTTTTGTAGCTTCAAGGGCATTTCACTGGTATGAGAATGACCCTGTTTATACATACATATATATAGCAACAGGTTTCAGACATTAGACAACAGCCAACACAGGACTGTCATCCCTGAGAGAAAGGAAACAAATAAACCAACATGATGATTAAAGTAGGTTATTTTCTGAAGGCAGTTTCCAGGCTGTCATCCAGGGAAAGAGAAACCAAAGAAAACCAAGCAATCTCAATAAGATGAAGAGCCAGGAGTCAGAGTTAAAGGAGGTGAAGAAGGCTCAACCATGCTGTGAAGACCACTGGAGAAGGAGTCAACAGCTCAGAGAGAGAGAGGTACATAGAGGTCTCCTGGAATATTTATCTTATTATCCGTCTGCAGGTGAAAAGGGTGAAATTCCATGTGGGTGGAGTAACACCAATCTAAACAAATCCTTGAGTTGAAAAAAATGTCAGAAGCAGAAATACATTTAAATTTATGGGGCCTCAGGGATAGTTCACAAATGGGTATCACTTTAGAAATTGAGCCAAATTAGCTCTGGATTACTTCTTTGAACCCATCCTTATCATGCCTTATAGCTGCCCCCAAAGGATCAAATTGACTACAAGTAACTATGCCACATAAAAGTCCAAACCTCTTGAATGAAATAAGACAAAATCCATCACTCAACAATGTAAAATGTATAAGGTCTAGGTCCAATACAAAATTACTAGCTATATAAAAATATGGCCTGTTAGTAGCAGAAAAATGAATCAAATGAAAGGGATACAGAAATGACAGAGATAAGGGAATTACCAGACAAGTGTCTTAAAATAGCTATAATATATACCCCCCAAATACCCAAGAATATAAACAATACTACGAATAGGATGAAGAATGGACTAGAAGATAACAATGGTACGAAAACTTGTAAAAAAAAAAAAAAAGAAGAAGAAGAACACAGAACTTTTAAAGATTTTTTTTTTTTTTTTTTTATTTATTTGAGAGAGCGAATGAGAGACAGAGAGCATGAGAGGGAGGAGGGTCAGAGGGAGAAGCAGACTCCCCGCTGAGCAGGGAGCCCGATGCGGGACTCGATCCCGGGACTCCAGGACCATGACCTGAGCCGAAGGCAGTCGCCTAACCAACTGAGCCACCCAGGCGCCCAGAACTTTTAGAGGTGTAAAGAATATTTCAAACAAATCATACACTGGATGGTATTACAGCAGGTTACATGCTGCAAAAGAAAAGATCAGTGTGCTGGAAGACAGGATAACAGAATGAAGTACAAAGAGCATATGATCTGAAAGGGGAAGAAAAAATATTTGAAAACATAATGGCCAAGGAATATCCTAATTTGATTAAAACTATGAGCCCACAGATAAAAGTTCAACAAGTCCAATCAGAATATAGAAAAGCATACCAATGCACATCACAGTCAGATCTTGATAATCACTGAAAAAGAAAAAAAAAAAATCTTGAACCTTTCACATTCAGTATTAATAAAGATTTAGTGAAAACTTTTAAATGTAGATTGATTATGTTGAATCTTTACTAGGTCAGTTTGTTTGCCAGAAAATAACAGAAGGGCCGAGGTGTAAAACAAGAATTACCAGATCAAAGGATAAGAAGTGAACTACTAAAAATAAAAGAGATGATAACAGACAACTGATAAGGAGTTATTGACCAGTAATTGTACTGCCTAAGGCCGTATCTGTTTTGCTCATACTATTATTTATATTAATGAGCTTTTTAATGCCTTCATCTTTTACTTCTGAGTACCTAGACCTTAGAGAACTCTGTGCACATCTATAATTTAATGACATACTATTTTTAGCATCTCCTGAGATGTGGTAAAATTAATAATGCCACATATATGATATAGAGAGTCTTGTCACTTTGAATTTGCTGCTCCAGCAACTTTGCTTTTAAAAAGTATGTAAATTACACAGTGGTATCTAATGAGTTGAGATATTTGCAATGATATTAAACCTCTAAAATCATTTATTCAGAAAAAGGGGTTTTCTAAGTACATTTCAAATCTTCCTGAGAACAATCATTTTTTTTTTTTAAATCTGAATACACATCTCTTTAACTACCTATCTACCTACCCATCCATCAATCTACCTTTTTGAAGAAGCTACATCACTTATGAAACTTAATTACTGTGGAATTATGGAAACTATTCAGAATTAACTGAGAAAATATAAACATTAATATTTCACTTAGGAGCAGTCTAGTAATAATTGTGTCACATTTACATGATGTTTTATACTTTATAAAGTGCATTTATACATATTATCTTATTAGAATTTCACAGCCCTTTGAGAGGAGACGAGAGCCAGTATGACATCCATTTAAAATACACGAAATATAGCATGCAGGGGAAACAACAGATTTGCTCACTGACACGTGGCTAGTGTTGGACTTGAAGTCAGCTGTTTTGGTTGCTGTTCCAGTGCTTTTTCTATTGTAACACAAAACGTCTTTAGAAACTGATGCAAGTTGCATACTGCCCTTACATTGATTATGTTTTCACTAATCGTAAATACAGTGTCATTATTATAATTCTTTAAATTAAACATACAATTAAATTTAATTAATTAAATGTATCATTTTTCTATGTGGTTAAATCTCTTACCATTGAAGTGTAGTATGGGTAACTAAAACCACAATAGTAATGAGCATTGACTTGGTGTGTTAGATTTCTACCGCTGCATAACAAGTTACAAATATAGCGGCTTATGACTACATTCATTTGTTATCTGACAGTGTTAGTAGGTCAAAAGTCGGGCATGGCATAGGTGGATTCTCTGCTCAGTGTATTAATTAGAGTGTCAGCAGGTCTGCAATTCAATCTAGGGTTTCGGGTCCTTTTCCAAGATGACTAGTTATTGGCTGAATTCATTTCCTTATGCTTTCTACATGGTCTCCTCCATGTTCAAGCCAGCAACTGGTGGAGTCCTTCTATGCTTCAAATCTCTCTGATTTATCCTTTACCTGCATCACTCTGACTTCCTCTTCTGCTTTGAAGGGCTCATGTGATTGTACTGTGCCTACCTAGATAATCCAAGACCATTTTCTTAACTTAAAGTCAACTGTTTAGTAATCTTTATTACATCTGCAAAGTCTCTTTTGCCATGTAATGTAACATAGTGTTGGTAGGACACTAGGGGTGAAGGTGATGGGCACTAAATTCTATTATAGAGATATTTTTGATAAGAAAGATAGCTAATAAATTTTTGTCTGGGAATAAAGTTTTATCTACTTAAAATTAAACTTTAAATGTTAAAAAGCAAACTGACACATCAGGTTCCTTGCTCAGCGGGGGAGCCTGCGTCTCCCTCTCCGACTCCCCCTGCTTGTGTTCCCTCTCTTGCTGTCTCTCTCTGTCAAAAATAAATAAAAATCTTTAAAAAAAAAAAAAGCAAACTGAGTATTCAAGAAGCATTAATTCGGTGCATAGTAACAGACAGTCAAGAAATATATACTCAACATGTGCTATAAGCCAGTACTACTAGAATCAAGACAAAACTCTATCTTAATATCTTTTTGTCCCTCGTGTATTGCAAAGTATCTGACAAAAAAGTATGCTGGGCATACATTTCATAAATAATCATAGGATAAAAATGTTATCATCTCTGGCCCCAGACAACTAACAGTATATAAAGAATAATTGGCATGTAAATTCTAGTGAAGGGGAAAAACCAGTATCTCAGTAGCTAGAGACCTTGGTGTATAAGGGATAAAAGGGCAAAGAATAAGCCTGGAAAACAAGAATCAGATCTTTAAAAGAAGGGTTTGAAAAACTTACTTTAAAAAGTGACCATGATAAGATAGTCTGAAGGCTTTTTACGGTCTTTTGCTCTTTTGTGTAAATTGAGAACAATGTATTGTCTCTTCTAAGCCATATTGGGGTAGGGGATTAGAGGAATAAGAAGCTATCATTAGTTTCTATTTGTCTGTGAAATTATATAATGTAGATAATCACCTGTTCTATCTACATGTAACTTGAATCTCATGATTCATTATCAGATTCATGAGCAAGTACACATTTTCTCTGTGACCCATGATTAGACACCAAGAGTATTCTCTAAGATTGCAAATTGAGGAAATCATCATAATCAAACATATTTCATAATTAGACACATCTGACCACTTCTTTCCTTTGCTCAAAAGTCTCCAGTGCCATCCTACTGTACTTAACGTTAATGTCAACTTCCTCAACAAGCCCAGGAGACTTTCCCTTTTCCAACGTCTGCCTACTTTTCCAACCTTTTTTCATATCGGTTCTCTACCTTTACTGTCTTTGCTACTTGAACGTTGTCCTTGTTTAAAGTACACTATAGTACATTCTTCCGTTTACCTCAGAGCCTTTTAACATTCTATTCTTCTACACAAACTTCAGCCTCGTTAGCTCGTAATAATTATGTCAATTGCAAATCAATGGCTTCCTTTTTTCTTTTTAAGTCATGGTTAGGTATATGTGGGTTTTTTTAATAAAAATATTCAAAATATTTTTCTTTCATTTCCTAAATTATATGTCTGATCCTTAAATTTTATGTAAAGAAAATGTACTCCACAGGTGATCAGTTTTATTATCTTCATTAGTAAAGTAACCAACAAAGAGATATTAAATCAAAGCTCATGAGGATCCTCATGTGACCTCTACTGAAGTATTATGAATAAATGGCCCCAAATCTTCACCCTTGTGTACAGGATGTGCTGGATGTGCTGGATGGCTGGTTTGAGCAAGCACACCCTGAATGCCCCTGATAATCACTATCTTGAGAATATACAGATCCTGTCTTCCCTCTACTTTCTCATCAACCAGGATATGTAGAGAAACATGTTGTTCAGCATTCACAGTCAGGGACTTTGGGGGTCGCCAACCCAGAGCATCTTCTTTGTATTGAAGAATGTCCAGATCGCAGGCCTTGATCTCCTTGGAACACCTGTCATGTAAGGAGGGAAAAGGCTACAGAGAGCTGCTAGGCTGCTACACTATAAAGGCTTGCTGCAGATAGACCCCGGCAGCAGATTCTTTGTCCAGTCTGCCACTCCTGGACCGACTGTATAGAAGTTCTTCCAATAAACCTAAGACTTGATTGCTGTCTCCAGGTCATTTTTTCTGTCTTGCTGGGCCACCAGCCACCCTTGGTTTAGAGTCTGCAGAAGTGCGCTAGCACTTCGCCATGACCACATAAGGAGCATGGTGTCCTTTTCTCCCCCACTGACTTCAGGCTTAGAAATGATTAGTCTAGCTAATAGGAACCAGAAGAAAGTAGCAGCGAGCCAGTTCTGAGTTTACACATTAAGAAAATGTATGGTTTCTTTTTTTTTTTTTTAAAGATTTTATTTATTTGCGAGAGAGAGAATGAGAGACAGAGAGCATGAGAGGGAGGAGGGTCAGAGGGAGAAGCAGACTCCCCTCTGAGCAGGGAGCCCAATGTGGGACTCGATTCCGGGACTCCAGGATCATGACCTGAGCCGAAGGCAGTCGCTTAACCAACTGAGCCACCCAGGTGCCCCCAAAATGTATGGTTTCTTGAGAAGAGATTCCCCAAGTATAGTAGTGAAGGCTCTCCAGAGAAACAGAACCAATAGGAGGGATATATATACATACATACATATATATATATAGGCTTATATGATTTTGAAGGCTGAGAAATCCTGAGATCTGCAATCATCAGACCTGCAGACTCAAGACCCAAGAAGAGCCAGTGTTTCAGCTAGAGTCCAAAGACAGGAAAAGACCCAAGTCCCAGCTCAAGGCAGTTAGGGAAAGGAGTTTCTTCTGACCTACCAGGGTGCTTTTTGTTCAGACCTCCAGCTGACTGGGGATGAACACCACTCACATTAGGGAAGACAGTCTACTTTACCCAGTCAATTCAAACATTAATCTTACCTGAAAACATCCTCACAGACACCCAGAATAATATTGACCAAATATTTGGGTACCCTGTGGTCCAGTCAAGCTTACCTAAAATTAACCAGCACACCTGGGAGCTATTACCTCTATAACCTAGTTCCCAAGACAAATTCACCTAAAGTAGAACTGTCCTAGTTAAGCTTAACCAGGCCCACAGTTTTAAGCAAAGCATAGTCTATATCAACAAACTCTGAGAATCCACAAATGCATGAGGATAAGTAATTTTTATGTTAAGCCATTGCATTTGGGATGGTTGGATGGACAGCAATAATTAATCTATACATCTAGCATTTCCTTGTTAGATAATTGAATGGCCAAATATATTTATGAGAAGAACAAGCACAAAGTCATCCTAATATGTTTAATTTGAAGATTAGTACTGATATCTGTACACACTTTATTTTGAATCATTACCACATTGGCTGTATTAGAAACAAATGCGTGATTTTAGGTAGGAAACTAGTATAAACATAAACGTCAGTGTCTATCCCACAGGTGATTGAAAGTGTGTCTTGGGATGCCTGGGTGGCTCAGTCTTTAAGCGTCTGCCTTCGGCTCAGGTCATGATCCCGGGGTCCTGGGATCGAGTTCCGCATCGGGCTCCTTGCTCCGCGGGAAGCCTGCTTCTCCCTCTCCCACTCCCCCTGCTTGTGTTCCCTCTCTTGCTGTGTCTCTCTCTGTCAAATAAATAAATAAAATCTTTAAAAAAAAAAAAAAAGAAAAAAAAAGAATGTGTGTCTTAAAATGAATAACCAAAATAAGTTACTGAAGCAATACTGAAGCAATTTTATTTTTTATTTTGAGTGTGGCATGTCTTTGTGAGCCTTTATTCTCTGCACTTGGTTTTCTAATATAGATTCCCTTATAATTTATGTTAAACTAACCAATTTTCTGTTCCTGTACTTGTCATCACGTAATGCCTTTCCGATAAATGTGTTATGACAACCACTTTCTAGTCTGCAGGAATCTGATCTGTCACTAGTACACTTCTAAAAATATCATTTGCAACTTCCCTAATTTCGGCAGCATTTACTACAGAGTCTGCGGTTGTGTATGCTATGTGTTTCCAACACAGAGCATTTTATTTTCCTAAAGAACATTTGATGATACCTGAATGCTACTAGAAGATATTTTGTAAAATGAAATAAATTTTCTCTTATCTAAATTACTCCCAACCTCCACTACAGATAGCTCAAATTCTTCTTGGGATAAAGACAAATCTAGTAACAATGAAATCATATGTGAAACCAGATAGGCATTTGGATTTGAATGCTGTGCCCACTACTTTGTCATCACAGAATGTCAAATATATGACTTCTGTCTCCAGCCACGGTTTCCTCAGCTTACTGCCTAGCTTACAAGTATCTTCCATGGATTATATATGAGATTATACATGTAGCAGGTAATTTAGAAGTGGTAAGTAGTTCAGCAATGGTATTTCTTTTATTTACAGAGGACTGTGTTTATACGAGGAGAGGCTACTTAATGCCAGTTTAATTGTGATCTCACTTTTAAAAGAAATTTTTAATACTGAAAATGTCAAGTGGCATCAAACTTGCAATAATAATTTAATAATAATTAAAATAATAATAAGAAGAAACTAGCAGAGTCATGAGACCATAATGCGTATATATGGAAATATACAAAAGAAGTGCTTTTAACAGGTAAACAATAATTTTGTTATTTATAGTCATTAGAATTCTAGTCCAACTGAGAAATTGCTACTAATTTGTTGACAAGTACAGTATTACTATTTTCTTATCCCTCAGAGAAAGATTTACAAAAGAATATGTGTTAAAATTGGTTGTATTATTTTCTTCTGCTAAGTGCTAGGAGTCAGAAGTTTTCTGAATTCAAGATATATCACAGAGTATTTATGGAGATAAAAAAAGAAATCCATGTATTTATATACAATAAAAATAACATTTGTGGGGAATTCCTTACATTTTTGATATTTGCTAACCATTTTACTTACTAATTAATTTAAAACACAAGCTAGCCTGTGAAAGGGCTGTTGTTATTATCCCCATTTGAAAAATTGGAAATATAAGTGTCAAGAATTTATATAACTTGCCTAACGTTGCACAACTGGAAAAAGAGATGGTATCAATAAAATAGGTGCAGCTCACTTCCATCTATAGCCAACACTTAAACCTTAACATTACCCTAACGGCAATGTGGAAATTCAAATCTAGCATTCTACATTTGGGCCAAAATTTCCTAATTTTTTTTAGCTGTTTCAACAATTCATATTCTCCTTACACTTCCAAATCCATGCTGTTGAACCAAAAAGTAGAAAAAGTCCTAGCCTCCATGTTTATCCCTACATAAATCCAGGATTCCTGAGTACCATTATGAGTGAAATCTTTCCACCATGTTTCAATGTAAAACTCCATTTGGAAGTGGAAAAATAAGCACTTCACATCCCCTATTCCAAGCCATTACCAATCTCCTGTTGCTTCAGACTTGAGTGCTCCCACCATCTTCTCCCAGGCATCAGAAATGTTTCATAATTCAGAGGAAATCAATTTTCATCTTTAAATGAATAGTAACTCCTTATCCTCCCCCCAAAAACCTGATTCTCTTTAACTGGTACTCAACTCAGAATAGTATTAGCATATATTCACTTTCTCAAGACAGAAAACTAGAAATCATTGTTTCCACTTCGACATTCTTTCATTCTCTACATCAGTCGGCAATTCTGGTGAGCTTATCCCTAACGGATCTCCAGAACCCATCCTCTTTGCTTGATCTCCACATTCTCCTCCCCAAAACAAGCTGCTATAATCTCCTATCTGGGTTATTGCAATGCAATTCTATTAACTTCTCCCTCTGCATCCACTCTTGCCGATTTCTACTGAGGCAACCAGTTCACAAAGCAAGTCTAATCAGGTCAAAATCCTTACTCAAAAAGCTTCAAATTTTTAACAAAAAGATTGAATAAACCCTCATGGTGCTATATTACTTTTAGTGTCTATGTTCTACCACACTGGCCTTTCCTTTGCTTAATGGAACCTCATCTTTCACCACTGAGCCTTTTACATGTTCCTTCACTTTGCCCTCCTCTATGTGTTTATTTGTTATTATTCCTTCATATCACAGTTTAATTTCTCCAGGGAACCCTTCCCTGGTCTCCAATAATAAGGCTTTACCCTCTCATAGCTCTGAGTGTGCTTTATCTTCATAGATCTTACTCTGTTGTAATTGCAATGTTACATGTTTGTGATTTTATTAACATCTGCCTCGTCTAATAAGGAGCTGTAAGTTCCACAAGAACAGAAATAGTGTCATATATTTGAGCCTTGAAAATAGAAAATCCTTAATAAATATTTGCATATTAATGGTTGATTGATATCAGTGGTAGAAGGGTCCTTTATTCTATCCAAAATTAAATTTCTTCTTTCTTCACCTATCCTCTGGAATCTATAGTGTATTATTTCCTCACCAACTTGCTCCTTTGGTTGAAGCTTTTTCTTTCAAACTTTCTCTCTATAAGTCACTTTCATTTAACAGTTAATATGGCTAACACTCTCCCATTAAAAAAAATAATAACAAGAGAATAAAACACTTCATTTAATCCTAAATGACATGTAGCTATCTCTCTACCTCCTTCACTGAGGAGTTTGTCAGTAGGGTGTATATATATATATATATATATATATATATATATATATAATGTTTAATATATATAAAAATATGTATCATATATAGTATTATGTTTTATCATATAATATATAATATCTGTATCTGTAGGAAAGAGTAAAGTGTTATCTATTAGAGATCGCTATTTTTTTGACTAGATGAATAAATTAATACATGAAAGAAAGTTTGATAGTAAGGAAAACCATGAAAAGTAGGAATATAGTGAATTTGGCTTATTGGGAGGGGTCTACTTTTTCTGAAACTGAAGATTTATCCAAACATGTAAGTAAATAAAAAGGTGAACAGGGGGTATCCATGAATACAACTGACCTCAAAATTATGACCTCTATATTTCTTTCAAATTATAAGGTAACTATTTAACCATGTTTGTTGGAGGGGAGGATATAATCTGGTTTTCGTCATAATGAATTCAAGTGGACAGCATCTAAATGGAGAGAGAATTTGGGTCTTAAGGCTCTGGACTAATATTATGGTGGTGAAAATGTCTTACACATTTTTTAAAAGGAAGACATAGAAGGGTGTTATCCATCAGATATATGTGCGTGTCAAGGAGGAAGAAAGATTTAAAAAAAATAAATTGGAGGTTTCAGATACAAGATAGAGAATAATGGTATAAAAAATGGAGGTGTCCAAAGAAAGTGTTTGTTTTTGGAAGAAAATATAATATTTAGCAGTTAGGCTTGAAGTATCAATATAATCATCTCTATTCTGCTTCTTGACCCGGTAAGATTCCTGAATATTCAGGTTGAAATTTTAGAGTTTTCTTTCACATAGGATTTAGAGCAATCATTCTAAAATGCCAATGGTCTTCACTTGGTTCATGTGACAAACTAAAACTTCTCAGTATATAACACAACCTCTTTCACGACTTGAATTTTGCCTACTTTCCCAATTTTATCTTTCTTCTCTTCCTGATATGCATTACCTTTGTCCTTTAATGTGGCAGAGGTTCCTTACATATGCGAATCTCTGCATTATATTTGCTGTTCTTCCAATATACGTTCATTTCCTATTTTTTGCCAAATTCCAATTCTTCCTTTAAGACTCAGTCCAGTTTTCACCTCATTCAACAATGGATTCTGGACTATTTTTTCTAAAACTTCCATAATTCACATGAACACATTGATAGAATTTTAAGACCCTGAAAAAAGAAGCATATTTGTTTTATTTATCAAGTAACTGTTTTTCACATTTTCTTTTTCCTGCTCCTAAAGGAAGATATTTCACATTTTTTATTTCCTGCTCCTCCTAAAGGAGGATATCTGAGGTCATATTCCTCTTGGGATGGAAGTTGATGATGGTCAATACGGAATTAGTGGTCACTGTTTTGCTGCAACAGACCCCATAGCACCATATGCTTATTATATCTAGTGGCATGCAGAATAGTAATCTCGCAATGATGTTCACAACCTAACCCCTGACACTTGTGAATATGCTACCTCGAATGGAAAAAAGGACCTTGCAGATGTGCTTAAGTGAAGAGATGGAGAGATTATGTTGGATTATCTGGGTTGCCCAGTGTAATCTCAAGGTGCCTTATAAGTGAAGGAGGAAGCCAAGAGATTCACAGTCAGAGCAAGGAAGGTATGAGGAAAGGAGAGTGAGACCAATGCAGTGTGAGAGAGTCTCTACGGCCATTGCTGGCTTTGAATTTTGAAGAAGGCAACATACCAAGGAATGCAGGCAGTCTCAGGAAGCTGGAAGAGGCAAGGAAATGGAGTCCATCCTAGAGACTACAACGGTCACACACAGCCTTTCTTAAATCCTGACTTTACCCCACTGAGACCCATTTCTGACTTCTGAACTTTAGGACTCTAAGATAGTAGATTTGTGTTGTTGTAAGCCACCAAGTCTCTGGTGATTTGTTAAAGCAGCAATAGGAAAACAATACACTGGCATGGTACCTATAACTGTAGAACTTCTTTATAGCACAGAATTAGAATTTTCTGTTTGTTTCGCCCCCCACCAGATCTTACCTCCTAGAAGAGAAGGACCTTTCTTGAATAACCTGAGTAGCCTGCACAATGTTTGGCATATAAATGGATTGTGTGAAAGAAAAAAACTCTTCTTCCAACAACGTAGTAAAAGGGAACATTCAGGGAACGTCCTCTATGACATAATGGCTAATTTTTGTTACTATTACATTTTGTGTAATTTTTGTGATTACTACAGAGGTTGTTGACATTTCTTTTTGAAAAAACAGAGAACTAACTTCTCTTGAATTCTTTTTTCTCCTTCATGGTAACAGATGTTCACTTTAAACCTAGCCTTGAATATTGTTTCACATTCTAATGGCAATATAAATCGATCATTAAGAATGGAAAAATATTATTGATTTTTTTTCCTAAAATAATAGCTTTGGGGCCATAGTTTTGTTACTTTTTCTGATTTTTAGAATCCCTCTTATCTGAAAAGGTTATATATTTCTAATGGTTAGTTCACTGAAAAAAATTTCTAACGATTAGTTCACTGAAAAAATCTGGCAAGTGGGAAAGAATAAAATACATTCATGTTTTAAGAAATGTGCTGTAAGTTAAAACAAAAATATTCAGTCCATTAAGCATCTGACTTCCGCTCAGGTCATGATCCCAGGGTCCTGGAATTGAGTACTGCATCTGGCTCCCTGCTCCGCAGGGATCCTGCTTCTCCTTCTCCCAGTGCACCCCACCCCCGGCTCGTGCTCTGTCTCTCTCTCAAAAATAAATAAATAAATAAAATCTTTAAAAAAGATATTCAGTTGTGGAGTTAGTGTTTTCTTTAGTGTGGCCCCACTGACTGGAATTGCATGATTTATAGTAACCATATCCATATGCAGTTTGGGAAAATTGAAATAAAGCAAGAATCTAATGAAAAGTAATCTGAGTAAAAAATCCTCATAACAAAAACTTTAAAATTTTTTACCGTATCTTTTACCATTTTTCATCAATACCTAAATTGATAGCAAAGTATTCAGAGTCACCTTCATCCTTTCCTAAACATTTAAAGAAGGTTGTACATAAATGCCTTTCATTTTGTTCTGCTTCGTCTGTATATGTAATATTTCATTAATTATAAAATTATGATAAAAATTTATCTGACATAGCAATTTTAAGAATAAATGTAGCATGTGGTAAGCATACAACCCAACTAATGGGAGGAGAGGAACATGGGGCTGTGTCTTGACGATCACAGAGGGACAGTTAATCCAATTAGTTAAATGAAGTTTGCTTAATAGAGCTACTATTGTATATGTTTTTCTTAATTTTACTCTCTTTTCCATCTGGGAATTTCTTATTCCTCTTTTAAAATTTAATTTACGTATTACCTCATCCAAGAGGGCCTCTGACATTACCAGACAGAGTTAAGTATGTCTCTGTTCTCTCACATTATTTGTGGTACTTAAACTTCAGAATAGTCAGTGCATTATTTGCTCCTCTGTTGTCGTTTCTCTGGCAATTTCTCTCTATTTCTGTGATCTTCGAAGTACAGGGATTGTATTCTGTTCATCAGTGTATCCCACTGACAGGCATAAGACTGCTTCTACACTGAGATAATTAATGATTTTTTTGTAGTTAGTGAGTGATGTTTCACATATTAATGTATACTAGATAAAGACTAGGTCATGTTTCAAGAAATAAAAATGTTAAAATTAGGTAAACATAAAGGAAAGGCAACTGGATATTTCAGTGAATAATGGATATTTGAGTGAAAGAAAACAGAAGTTTGAAGGAAAGCTTTCATTTATGCCCACATTGGTGGGTGGTATATAGGATCAGTACTTAGGAAGGTCATCATAAAACTGTCCAGAGACATGGGAGATAGAAATAAAACTGAATGAGACACTGTGAGGTTGAGAAGCTGAATTATTCCTGCAATTAGTAAGCATTTTTGACAGCTGACTTTTGCAGGTCTTGATAAGGCTGTGAGTTATGTGGAAGTAAAGAAGCCTTGATTATAATGTACATAATTTTTAAGGAATTAAATTTTTCAGAAAAGAAATAGTGATATTTCTTGAGTCTTTAGTTATAAAGACTGATCAAATATGCAAGAAAAAGTTCAAATATGAGTCAATCAAATATGTAAACCAAAAAATGCTCAAATTAACCCCCAAATAAATATAAACTATAGATAATACCAGATATAATACTCAAAATGTTTCAGAAGCAGTACAGCATGGATGGACACTGACCAAATAGAAAAGACCCAAATCAGTTTATCCAACTGGAGCATATCCACTCTTTAGTAGACCTGGATACAACACATTCTTCCCAATAGACACCAATTTATTTTCAAGTCTTCAAAAATGTTTGGAATAATTTCAGAGTTTATTCTTTGAAGAGTTAAATTCTTAGCACTCAGTGTCTTCTTTATTTAGCCCATTATTCTATTCTTCCCCTAAGCCAGGTGTTTAGTCACCTACTTACATTTTGTATTTTCAGCAGTTTTTTAATAAAGCTGACTTTTCAGAGTTTTTCACTGTAATTTAAATTACAATTTTCACCAGTATTTCTTTTCAGCATTATAATGTGCTTAGTGATATTAAGAAATATAATTGCTCTTTGACTGAAAATGCATGGTCTAATAAATATGAAGACAGTTTTATTCTGCACTGTCAAAAACAGCTTTTGAGTATAACTACAAGTATATCATGTTTTTTCCAAAAATTTTTATATAAAGAAGTGATGTGTATATGTGTGTATTCTCTCTTTTTATCAACAATATAATCTATTGATATCTTTCAAATATGACATGCATTGTCTTATTTTTCTATTTGTAAACATGAATTGAATAGATTTCCCCCATCTCTTTTTTTTCAGTTCCTTCAAAAGAACAGACAAAATCTTTTGAACTAACTTATGCTAAATGTAAGCTCTTATTAAAATATATGGTTTTGAGTAAAATAATAAGTAATTAAATAAAAAGATAAAAACATGAACTCTACTAAATAAAAATTTAAAAATTCATGCTACTAACCAACCCCACAAAACGTTCTATATAGATTTACTAATCCTTCATTCATTCAATCATTCAAACTATGTTTATTGAGCACATGTGAGCCAGGTATTGTTCTAGACATTAGTGACAGACAAAAGATAAAGTTCCTATTCTCATGCATCCATATTCTAGTAAAGGGACACAGTACAAATAAACCAATGTGCATTCGGATTATAAGAAGTTGGTAAGTATTACGGAGATAAAGAACACTGGACAAAGAGGTGGTAGGCAGTCTCTACCTACATTGGCACCCAATGATCCCTGTCTCCTGTTAGTCACACCCTTGTGTAACCCTCCCTGACTGCCTAGCTTGATGCATTCCATAAATCATGACAATAATTGAATATAACATATAGTACATTATTACCAATAGCATACAGCAGAAATGATGGTATGTCACTTCTAAGATTAAGTTATAAAAGGCTCCAGCCCTTGCTTGGGTATGCCCTCTCTCTAGGATGACTTGCTCTGGAAAAAGTCAGTTGCTATTATGTATATACACTGTAGAAACTTGTAGAGGCCTTTGAGGCAAGAAACTAAAATCTTTGACCAACAGCTAGTGAAATTAAGCTCACCAACAATCACATGAGTGACCTTGAAAGTAGATCTCTTCCAAGTCAAATTTTTCAGAGGAGACTGCAGTCCCAGCTGACCGTTTGTAACCTCACGAGAGACCTTGAACCAGAACCAACCAGTTCAGTGGTTCCCAGATACCTGACCCATAGAATCTGTGAGGTAATAAATGTTGTTTAAGCTACTAAATTTGGGGGTAATTTGTTTTGCAGTAATAAGCTAATTAATTAGTAATAGATATTTATGCAGTTGTCTATTTAAATATAGTTTAATTAATTTTTCCGATTATAAAATTTAAACATTTCAGATGAAATTGCATCCACAAGATACAGAGTTTGGTGACTATTTCACCAGATTTTTTGTTTATTCATCTTTTAACACATCTTATATGTTAATTTATTTGATCCCCAAATAAAAGTGGATCATGTTATGTATTTTATTATTAAATTTCCTGATTTACAAGTATCTTGAACAATTCATACAGATATAACCCATTTTTTCCAAATACTCTACTACACTCAACTCTATGGATTGGATTTAAAGGCTTCTCTCCTGATGAAAACTTGGGTTAATTTTAATTATTTTATATTTCAAGACAATATTTTGTGAAATTTTGCAAGTGTTTCTTTAACAAAATATAAATCATATTCTTTAGAAAATAATAGATTTGTAAATTGTACCTTGAAAAAAATGAGTGAATTCATTTGACTAGTTTGCTTAGAGATTTAAGTTTTTTAAAAAAATGTTTTTAAAGATTGAATTGATCAATTTAATTGAAATGACTCAGTTATTAAAGACAATAAAATGCATTTTATTCTAAATTCTGTGCTTTTCCTTAGCAAAATAGTAATTGATTAATTGAAATTTTGGTTAAAATATTTAATAAATTTATAATTTATTTTTTATCTGTCTGCAACCTCACTCTCCCATCCAGTTCAAAAATAAAATCAATATCTAATGGATAAAATCACAGGTACGTTAAGTCACCTTAAAAAAACAGAATGGCTATAGAGTTAGCTGACTTTATTATAAATTGTTTTCGTTTTGTTTTGTTTTAAGATTTTACTTATTTATTTGACAGAGAGAGACACAGTGAGAGAGGGAACACAAGCAGGGGGAGTGAGAGAGGGAGAAGCAGGCTTCCCACGAAGCAGGGAGCCCAATGCGGGGCTCGATCCCAGGACCCTGGGATCATGACCTGGCCCAAAGGCAGATGCTTAACGACTGAGCCACACAGGCACCCCTAAAAATTGTTTTAAAATGTAAATATATTAAATGCATTATGCCAGTAGAAAAGGGGATAGTCAGATATCAAATTTGGAGTAAAGCGTAAACAATGTCTACTCCAGAGCTTTTTTAGAAAAGGAAGAATTAGCCCCCTTCTTTAAGCTGTTTGAATCATTGATAAGTTACATCCAATAGAGATTGTTGAAGCAGCCTATTTTATCCCATGCCATTAAATAATTAATCAGTCTAACCAGGACAAAGTCATCTACAATTCACCAAATATCTATATGCATTTCCACATTTCTCAGCCCTTTTCCTAATAGGCAATGTGACTAATTCTGGCCAATTGGTTGAAAGCCAGAATGGTGTGTGTCACTTTAAAGTGAATATTTGAGAGTCAATGTTTATACTTCCACATCTCCAAGAGAAATTAACCCTCATTAAATTATGCTACTGAGATTTTAGGGTTTAACATGTGACCATAGTATAAACTAACCTATCTGCTTAGTGCACTAATTCACTTTATAATAATTTTATATTCACTGAACAAACAATATAGTTTTGTTCTGCACATACCCTAGTTATCAAAAAAGGATGTGTGATGAGGCCAATGTGAAAAAAAATTTTTTTAAAGATTTTATTTATTTATTTGACAGAGAGACAGCAAGAGCAGGAACACAAGCAGGGGGAGTGGGAGAAGGAGAAGCAGGCTTCCCGCTGAGCAGGGAAATGCCACTTAATGACTGAGCCACCCAGGCACCCCCAAGATGAAAATTCTTATAAATGTGACAGGTACATGTCCCACTGTCAAATAGATTGGTAGTAGGATTTTATGTAACAATCTTCTTATTTTGGCTAATCTTAGTCTGTCAAAAAGGTAACTATTTCTCCTATATAAAAAATAAAGTTTTAGAGCCTAAAATACTGAGTTCCTGGGGTTGAAATATAGTACTTTCTCCATGAATGGTACCCTGAACTTGTACATACAAACACTCTCCTCCATCCTGGTAAAATCTTTTGATATACATTCATTCTACCATTGCCACTTGTATTCTTCATTTAACCACTTTTTGCAATATACATTTAGAAAAACATATATAAAAATCATAGAAGGGTGTGCATAGAGATAAAATAAATAACACTTTTATAAAGACATAAAAAGAAATACGACTTTCTTTTATCCCAGTAACACTAAATATAATTCAACATGCTTGGGAGTTTAGACTCTTGCCCTCAAAATGCTATAAAAGCACCAAGCTCAGAAATGATTCAAGGGTATACAACACAGTTCATCTTTATGTTTAACCTTTTTCTTGGTACAATTTAAGAACACTTTTATATGTTCTGTTTTTGGTTCAAATAGAATTTTTAGTAATGTATTTCTCAGGATTCTCTTTTATAAGCCAGCCACCTTTTTTAATTTTTTTAGCCTTCTTTATATATCTTATTTTCCAGGCCATTTAATATTATCATCACTCATGGCTGCACTCTTTGGATTCTTTCCAGACTTTTTTTCTTCCTTAAGATTTATACCATAAAATTCTAGAATAATCAAAACTTGATACAAATAAAAAAATCTCCACGTTTACTGGTATACCTGCCAGTCAATGGCCCAACACTATTTTTCCAAGTAAAATTAAGGTCTAAAAGATTGCGTCACCCACATATAAGATGCTTACTTTAAAAAAGTAGTACCAAAGGGGGCGCCTGGGTGGCTCCGTTGGTTAAGCGACTGCCTTCGGCTCAGGTCATGATCCTGGAGTCCCAGGATCGAGTCCCGCATCGGGCTCCCTGCTCAGCAGGGGGTCTGCTTCTCTTCCCTCTCGTGCCCTCTTCCCTCTCGTGCTCTCTGTCTCTCATTCTCTCTCAAATAAATAAATAAAATCTTTAAAAAAAAAAAAGAATAATCAAACATTTCTCACAGGGAGAACTGTTAAATATACAGAACCTCTCTTTCTAGAGGTCTATGAAAGTAGAAAAAAATACCAATCTGTTAGAGATGATTTAATTGCAGTACTTTCTGGAAACTAGATAATGACCCCTAAAGACCCCTTTTATCCCTAGAATATTTAAGTCCATTTTTAAATAAAACTTTATATATACAAAAGTTTATCTTTAGCAAGCTGATATTTCAAAAATCAACTTATGTAATATTGAACTTCTTTTGCCCTGTTCATATACAGTTCATAGTAAATTCATACAGAGCTACAATAAGTCAGAATTGGAAAAATCAAAGATTCAGATTTTGCAAAACAAGAGAGATGCCTTTATTTGCTGTAAACTTAAAGTCAGCTTATTCTTCAGAGTCATATTTCTTATTAAATTTAAGTGAAAATAAACATGATACCCTTTGGGAAAGTACATACAATACTATTGTTTTGGCACACAAAGAAGTGTTTTATACAAAATGTTTTAGTAGTCATTCATACTAATAGGTGGTAATCATTAATTATGTAAGTTATTTCCCACAACTTTTGCAGATGGGTCAATATATTCACAGAATATTTTAAGAATTTTCCTTTTCCAAGGGAGCCTAGGTGGCTGGGTTGGTTAAGCATCTGACTCTTGGTTTTGGCTCAGGTCCTGATCTCGGGGTTGTGGGATCCACTGCATTGGCAGCAGGCACTGTGCTCAGCAGGGAGTCGGCTTCCCTTCTCCCTCTGCCTCTCCCTCTGCTCACGCTCTTGATCTCTCTCTCAAATAAACAAATAAATCTTTAGAAACAAAAAATTGGGGCACCTGGGTGGCTCAGTTGGTTAAGCAACTGCCTTCGGCTCAGGTCATGATCCTGGAGTCCCGGGATCGAGTCCCGCATCATGCTCCCTGCTCAGCGAGGAGCCTGCTTCTCCCTCTGACCCTCCCCCCTCTCATGAACTCTCTCTCATTCTCGCTCTCTCAAATA
This sequence comes from Leptonychotes weddellii, assembly GCF_054177405.1. Lineage (NCBI taxonomy): Eukaryota > Metazoa > Chordata > Mammalia > Carnivora > Phocidae > Leptonychotes > Leptonychotes weddellii. The sequence continues at coordinate 103,380,107 of NC_138369.1, read as the reverse complement.
AATAATCTTTAAAAAAAAAAAATTTTCCTTTCCAATCAGAATTGTAGTCATACAACCCAAATGTAAAAAACAATTTTCTTCAGATACTATTTAGCAATAAAAATGACTATTAAGATAAACTACATTTTTTATTTAGATTTCAGAAGTTTTGTTTCTGTATTTGTGTGTGGCTGTTCCTCTGAGTTGTCTGTTAGGAGTCGAATTAATACAAATATATCAAAAAAAATCAAAAAAAAATACAAATATATCAAACAACTAAAAGTCTTAATATAATAACAATAGGAGATAGAAAAATATAATAAAAGAGAAACAAAATATTATGACACACATCCTTACTTGGTTGCTAAAATATAGACTAGGAAAGCATTTAATGGATTCTTGGTATGTTATAGTTCTCAATAGTAATTAAAATATAATAATAAGAAAAACTAATTCAGATATTTCCATTTATAAACTCTCTCCAAGGAAAATATTTCACATATTTGATAAGGCGGCATTGCAGAGAAAGGCACATTCTTGGAAAGCTGACTGGAAAAAGAGAAGGAAGCTGATAACAGGGACCAGAAAACAAAAAGCAGAATGAAGTGCCTAGCTTGAAGTCACACCAGGAATTAATTATTAATCTGGTAGTAGATAAAATGCTATAATGTTTATACTAATTTTTGATTGCTTGAATATCATGTGTTACATATTTTACATATTTTGTAGCTGCAGGATAAAATTATTATTATGATTCAAAATAGTGATAATTGCAATAATGATTTCAATTGTAACAGAAAACCGTTTTATGGAAACAGATTATGAAGAAAGAAAATGAGTAAATAATAAAGTTTGTAAGACAGATATATGCAAAAAATTTCTGTCAAAAAATTTCAGCAAAACCTATTATACAAGAGTATTCTTATGCAAAGAAATACTGTATAGCTGCTGTCACCAGATCAGAGGACATCAGCAAAACATCCCAAACCCGAGGGATAAAACTATTATGAGACTGTGCATCAAGGATTGATACAGCAGCATCAGAAAATGCCAACCAGATAAGCACAATTTTCAGACCAAAATAGAAATGATCACCTTGTACAGGTATCCCTACACCTGGTAAAATGATCTATAAATATGACAATTTCCTGGAAACATTCTATTAAAGCACAACTAAAGTTATCTCTAATAGATGGACCTTCTGGTAAACTCATCAACCTGGGGGAACTCTGTACTGAATGTATGTTTGTGAGGATGCAGTTAAGGATGAGATTTATATAATGGGCCCCTAAAAACTGAAACTCTATATCCATTATTGATTGTCTCTGGGACTTTTGAAAAAATAAAACTTGTTTAATAAATATGAACACAGAAATAATTATATAATGAATTGTTATTTGTGATGTTTCAATAGGAAAGAAAAAGAGCACTGCAGAAGCTAGATGGAGGTCTTTACCACTCTGTGAGGCAAAACTGTAGATAGGTAGCAAATTCTGATAACATAGAGCTTTGATGTATTATCTATATATATATATATCTTGCTTTTCCTAAACTGTATTCTTTAGTGCATATTGTACTAAATATATTCAGTAATTAGTGGTTCAGTCCAAAGCCATAAAATCCTAGATTAAATGTTTTCCATTAAACATTCTGGGTTCAGTCAGTGCAGGGTTGTAGGAAATTATTAAAAGTAAATCTTCGAGAAGATTGACTCACCTTGAAGTTAGTGGCAGTTCAAATAGGACAACATTTCACATAATTAAGGAAGATGATACCAAAAGAACAACAACAACAAAAACAACCTATGTATCTAAAACCAATGCTTTTTAAATTATTATTATTTTTATATTTAGGAATCTCTGTAAGTATGATCTGATCCTCAGTGAATCCCATAGAATAGAAAAGTGGGACCAAGCAACACACTACACCCCTTGGTTCACAGTATCATCAAATTCCATATGTGACAAGACCAATGATAGATGACTCCAAAGAAAATGCAGAAGCTCCATAACTCATACAATTTAATAATGCTAAACCACAGGAAAATTCCTTTTCAACTAAAGTTTATGCAGCCATCCCTGGAAGCACTTCTTCTCTATCTTAACTATAGATACAATTTTACTTTATATAAACCTTTCATCTCTTAAAATATTTTGTCTTAATATTAGAGTTCTCTAAATGGCTCAAAGGGTTGCTTTAATCTTTCTAAGCAACATTCTATTCCCAAATGGTGAATTTAACTCAGATCTACAGAAAATTCTACCCCAGCATCATCAACAACAAAAATTACAAAGGTCAGAAGTACTTTAAAAGTGAATACAATTATAAACAAAGTATCAACTGTGAAACATAATATATATATTACATTAATTTACATTTTTAATCCTATAATGACGCCATGAATTTACTATATTTCATGATAGATTGTATTGTTAAATTCTAGATATACCCTAATACTGAAAATATGTAAAATTTTCATCACCATCATCAAAATAAGTTCTAAGTACTTTAAAGTACATAAAAGAAATAAGTGAACATTATTTCTTATGTAATATTTTTAATTTTTTAAACCTTGGTATGTTCTGAACATCAGTCAATTTATAATAACTAATTCATATTAACAAGATTGATATTCACATTTGTCCTACCATGCTTATCCTAAGATTTTCACACTAGTAAATGAGTGTCTTAAATTTATACCCTTAGGCATAACCTTTCTGGCCATTAACCCTAAAGAACGATTGAGTCAAATGTCTACTATATAGCATTAAATACAATGTAATCCTCAATTGAATAGATCTACTCTACTATGAATGTTAATATCTGACATAATCATGAAACTAACTTAACTTACACATTTCACAATAAAAAGTTATATAATTTTTTAAATCAAGATACCTGCATGATTACCACTATCAACTAAACTTCTATTTTTAATATAAACAATTTAATTATATTTGACATTTATAGGAGTTGCCCTTTGAAAAGCTGCTGAAAAAGAACATATCTCAAAATTCTGTCAGCCCTCATTAAGCATCTGCCTTCGGCTCAGTCATAATCCCAGGGTTCTGTGATTGAGTCCCACATCAGGCTCCTTGCTCCGTGGGAAGCCTGCTTCTCCCTCTCCCACTCCCCCTGCTTGTGTTCCCTCTCTGGCTGTGTCTCTCTCTGTCAAATAAATAAATAAAATCTTTATTAAAAAAAAAAAATTCTGTCAGCCCTACAAGGACCACTGCTACCACACTAATAACCCAGTCTTTATTGGCATCGAACCTAGACATGGAAGTTTCTTAGACTGCATGATGTGATATTATTTCTGTGTTTAAGAGTAATATCACAGGCAGGTATCTATTGGTCATATGAACAGAGGCTTCCTATTCTGTTGGTTCAATCTTTCAGTTCAGTTCCAAATGTCTGCCCTTTTTTCAGTTGTAAAAGTAGTCCTCATACTTTCAAACTGTTAACATAAACTTTTAAATTCACAAACAAATTTTCCACAAGTCCTTTTATTCTTATATTAAACTACATCTAGAAACTACAAATGCCAAAATTATTTCTACTCTGCTGAATCAGCCCAAGAATAAAATTGCATTTTGGAGACAGAAAATTAAAATGATTTTTTTCTCTTAATACATTTGAAGTACCTTAAAAATATGTTGAACATATATATACATATATATATATACATATATATATACATAATGCATGTATATATATATGTAGTGCATTCAGTATGTTTTGTAAAATCTAATGCAGTCTTCAAATCTTCCTAGCATAATGAACTGACAAGTCATGTAATTTTCGCTTTTGTAATTTAACACTCTTGAAATATACACATATCGATACTCTCAGAAAGCTAACTTTTCAAACAGTGATCTTGGCAAAATATAATCAAACTGCTTACTTTCCTACATAAATATGAAGTTTGTATGAACATTCGAAGACCAGGTGAAACGTCTCAACTATTCTGACCAGAAATCACAAACTATAATTAGCTCAGATCCCATGATAATGCTCCTTTGTGAATCAGAATTACATATTGTAATCAGAACCCTAATATAGACAAACTACATTATACAATATATGTTTTCTCCTTAGTTTTTGTTAAAGTACATTACTAATTAATCTTGTATGGTGACAGATGGTTACTAGACTTATCATGGGGATCAGTTTGTAATGCATAAAAATATCAAATTGTTATGATGTACACCTGGAACTAATAGGATATTGTATGTCAATTATACTTCAATAAAAAATATTAAAAATAAGTACGATACTATTTATTGGCTAATCTGATCAATGTTTGTTGTTTCTTCAGATTGATGCTCCATTCCCAGTGTCCTTGTTCTTCTATCCCACTTACAGATAAGTAAGTGGCTTCAGAAAGAGAACCTGAAATGTATTTTAAAAAATACTGTGGCATCTAAAAAATGGTGAAAACATTTAGAAGTAAATAAAATAGACCCAGTGTTTCCTTAAAATTTTTTTATCCTGTGATCCTCTCTGAATTGTGGCCTTTCAATTTCCTTCCCTTATTCTGGTTTCTCATTAGAGAAATTCTACTAAATACTGTACCCAAATCCACCATACTTAAGGTGTTTCCCATTGTATTTGTTAACTATAGTTGTATAATAAATTCCCCAAAACTTCATTGTTTAAAACAAAGCCTATTTATTATCTCACAGTTCTTTGGGGTCAGAAAAGTGCACTACTTAGCTCAGTGGTTCTGGATCAGCATCTCTCAAGAAATTGCACTCCATGGCTACAGTCATCTCAAAGCTCAACTGGGGCAAGATCCCTTCCAAACTCATTCATATGGCTGTTGTCAGGCCTCAGATCCTAAGTGTCTCTGGGCTGAAAGTATCAGTTCTAGACCATATTGGCTTCTCACACATAGCAGCTGGATTCCCTCAGAGCAAGTGAATGAATGTGCAATAGAGGACATGCAAAACAGAAGTCCATAATCTGTTTGTAACCTAATCTCAGACGTGACAACTCTTCACTTTTACCTTATCCTATTTATTAGAAGCAAGTCAATAAATCAGCCACACTGAAGCAAAGGGAACTACACAGAACACAAATACCAGGAGGTGGGGATCATTGGGGGTCACCTTGGAGGTTGCCAATCAAACCCATGTTCCAAAAAGGGAGTTCTTATTCCACTCCTCAATTAAATATTATCTTAGAGTTAAAGTAGAAAATTTACCTAATTTACTATCTACTATGTGCCATGTTTAGTCTCTAGTAAAATGGTAGAGATAGGGGTTCCTGGGTCGCTCAGTCATTAAGCATCTGCCTTCAGCTTGGGTCATGATCCCAGGGTCCTGGGATGGAGCCCCACATCGGTCTCCCTGTTCGGCGGGAAGCCTGATTCTCCCTCTCCCACTCCCCCTGCTTGTGTTCCTGCTCTCGCTATCTCTCTCTCTGTCAAATAAGTAAATAAAATCTTTTTAAAAAAAAAAGGTACAGATAAATATAGCTTTCATTCTAGAGAGGCGAGAACAACAACAACAAAAAATCAGAAGCCAACTATGTAAGTACCATCAAGAAAAAATAAAATAGGGGCGCCTGGGTGGCTCAGTTGGTTAAGCGACTGCTTTCGGCTCAGGTCATGATCCTGGAGTCCCGGGATCGAGTCCCACATCGGGCTTCCTGCTCAACAGGGAGTCTGCTTCTCCCTCTGACCCTGCCCCCCTCATGAGCTCTCTCTCTCTCTCTCTCAAATAAATAAATAAAATCTTTAAAAAAAAAAAAAGAAAGAAAAGAAAAAATAAAATAAAATAGAGTAATAGGGGAAAAAACTGGCTAATAGAATGAGAGACTAATATTTTAATTAGTCAGGAAAATTTATCTGAAGAAGTACTTTTGAGATGGGAACTGAATGGTAAGAAGGGAAATCTTTAGAGGTGAAGATCAGGCATGTGAAGTAGGTTTTGCAAATTAGGCATACAAAGAACAGACTGGTACAGAAGAGCAAAATCTGAGATAAAAAGCACAAATATGTCATCCAAAAAATCCAGAGAAGAGTGTGTATCCAGATGTAGGGACCATTCAGCTATACTGAATGCTGTTAGGAATTTTGAATACAAAGGGAACAAAGATGTGAATGTTCTTTTGTTAACAAAAAAGTCATCAGAGGCAAGGTGACAGGTGTAATTGGAAGACTTATTTGAGCAAGATATGGCATAGATGAGATGTTAGGAAGAGAAAACAGTAACTATAAAGAGATTTTTTATATTAAGTTTTGCTATTAAAGGACCAAAGAAAGTGGGTGGTAACTAGGGGAAGTTAGAGATATAAAGTATCTTAAAAATATGTTGAGAATATTAAAATCATGTTTATATGCTGATAGGAATGATCTAGAAAAGAGGGAGATGCTGATAATGCAAAAGACGTTAAGTTCATTATTCATTTTTCTGTAACTATTTTAAAAAATATATTTATTTATTTTGGGGAGAGAAAGAGCACAAGGGTAGGGGGGAAGGGCAGAGGGAGAGGGAAAGAGAGAGAGAATCTCCAGCAGGCTCCCCACTGAGCTCAGAGTCCAACACAGGGCTCCGTCTCACTACCCTGAGATAATGACCTGAGCCAAAATCAAGAGTTGGATTCTCAACCAACTGAACCACCCAGGCACCCCTTTCAGCAACTATTTTTTGACTATACACATCATGTACTCTTCTAGTTCCAGCAGATATGAAACTTATCTTCTAGTTTGGATAAAAAAGTAATAAACAAGGAGTATTAAGTAAAATACATGATGTATCAGTTTACTAAAGAGAAAAATAATGCAGGCAATTTTAGATAGGGTGGCCAGATAGGGTCTCACTAAGAAAATATTTGAGTAAAGTTCTGAAAAAAAGGAAATACATCATGTAGATATCTGAAGGAAGAAATTTCTAGAGCAGCAAGAGCAAAGATCTTAATTCAAGAGCATGCTTTATATATTTAATGAAGAGCAAGAAGGTGAATGGAGATGGCTGAGTAAATGAGAGCAAGGAGAAAACATCAGAGACATAGTAGGAAGCCAGATTTTATAGGCTTAAGTAAGATCATTTAAAGATTTTAGTTTCTCTTCAGAATGGAAGGGAAACCATTAGAGGATGTTAAACAGAAGAATAGCCTAATTTTAAGATATTTTGAGAGTTGCTAATGTATCAGATATAGGCTGTGAGAGAAAAGGAGTCCAGTATGATGTATGGGTTTTTGATTGAGTACCAGAACGGAGCTGTCACTTACGGAGATGTGGAAGATTGAGGAAGGATCCACTTGGGACAAAAGTCATGAGATTAGGCAGTTCTGTAAAGAATTCTATAGTCCAAAGAAAACGTCCATCCTGGACATTTTCAAGCCATTAGTGGAGAGATCTGTGAAACTGGATCTATAAGGGAGCGAGTACAGGCATTAAAATAGCCTAAGTTCTGTGTAATATAGCATATATATCAAGAAAATGAAAAGGAACCAGCAAATAAGACTGGAAAGGAGTTATCAGAGAAGTAGGAGGGAAATGAGGAGAGAGTGATGTTCTAGAAACCAAGTAAAGGTTTGGTCAGTTGTGCAGGATGAGTGGACAAGGGGCCAAGGAAAGCCAACACTTCAAAAAAAAAAAAAAGTATGTAATTGTGTCAAATGCTGCTGATGCGCTAAGTTAAATGAGAACTGAAAACTGACCATTGCTTTTAGCAATGAGGATGCCACTGGTGATCTTGAAGAGAACATTTGTGCTGGTTTGTTGGAACAAAAGCCTGACTGGAGTGAGTTCAACAGAGAACTGGAAGAGAAAAACTGGAAACATTGAGAGAAAATTACTCTTTCAAAGTATTGCTTGAAGGGATGGGAAAATATTGTGGTGAGAGCTGGAGGAAAATGAGGAATGGGTGTAGGTTTTAATGGAAAAAATACCAAACATTTGTATGCTAATAGAAATGGCCCAGTAGAAATGCGGCGGAGCAAGAT
>NC_138369.1:103346513-103371675 GCF_054177405.1 Leptonychotes weddellii | reverse complement strand
CTGGTTTATATTTTTTATCTTATTTCTTATTTTAATTTTCAGTGAAAATTTATAGCACAGACAATTGTGTTTTGAATTTTAACACACTCATATGTATTTATTTATCAAAATCAAAATCTTTTTAATAACCAGACCCCAAGTTAAAGCCCTGCACAACTAATTGCTTCTTAGCCTTGGATTAATAGACCAAGTAGACCTAAAACTAGATCACAGGTCTACATACTCATCTTTTAGTAAACATTTTAGAGGGTAATATTCATATGATTATATTCCTTACAGTCTAAGATTCTGTTCCCAGACTCCAAAATAGTGTTTCCCAAAGTTTTCTTACAGAACATTAGTTCCTCAACATGTTTTACCAGAAATAGGCTCCAAGGTCAATTAAGTTTGGGAAACAGGACATGAAGAATACCATGTAAGAGATTTAAAATGTTCATTAATATACTCATATATTAATATGAGAAATACTGAAACAAATAAACCCATTTAGTTTTTTTAGCAACCAATTTGACCACATAGTTGTTTATATGTAAGTGCATGTATATACACAAACTTTGAATATTCTGTGCAAATCATGTTCTAAAAGTAGCAATTTGCAAAGTCTTTCTCTAGACCAGTGATTCTCAACCTCAGTACTATGGACGTTTTGGGGATGAACAAGTCCTTTGTTGGGGGCAACGACTGCTATCTGAGCCTTGTATCTACCCACCAGATACCAATGGCAATAAAAACTATCTCCAGAGGTGCCTGGGTGGCACAGTGGATTAAGCATCGGACTCTTGGTTTCTGTTAGGTTGTGGACTCAAGAGTCGTGGGATTGAGCCCCGAGGCGGGATCCATGCTCAGAGCAGAGTCTGCTTAAAGATTCTCTCTTTCTCTACCTCTCCCCCTGCCCCCCTCCCTCCTCTCTCTCTCCCTGAAATAAATAAATAAATCTTTCTAAAAAAAAATCTCCAAATATTGCCAAATGTACCCACAGGGGCAAAACTGCCCCCATTTGATAACTATTGATACAGACAATACAATTTTTTTCCTCTCAGGTTTGATCTTACTGAAGGGAGTTTGGAATATTACAATGAATATTTGAGAGAAGAGCTGAGAAAAAAAGGCAAGATGATAGAGGATGCTAAATCCTCATGGTGATGGCTGCTGGTTCAGAGCAATGAAGTGTGTGATTCTGTCTGTTCTTCATGTTTGTGCAGTGTGCTGATCTAAAACAATTTCACTTCCTACTCAGAGCATGGAAAATCTTTTTCATCTCTTAAGCTTTATAGTTTTACTTACCCTCCTACTATGGTAAATATTTAAGGATTCCTTGGACCTCTTCTTAACTCACTTGTACAGTCTACGTGGATAATCTTAACTACTGGCATGGCTTCAAATAATACTAGTGTCTGATACATTTAAGTTAGTGTGTCACCAATCTTGACTTTTATCATTTTATCAGAAATTTCCATCTGAATTGAAAACCTCAAACTCAGTATCTTATTCCCTAAAGCCTGTTCTTCCTATTCAATCTGTCGAAGTATCTCTACCCTTCTGGTCACGAAGAATGAGAAATGAGAAGTTGATGTGAGTTCCAGTCCATCCTCACCTGTTCCAGTTTGTGCTCACCCACCCCACTTCACACCCACCTGCCCTCCCCAACCCCCTGCCCTGCTGATGGCAGCCTCCAGCTCGACATGTGCAGATGGGAGCCTCACATCGCTTCATCAGCTCCCACCTCATTTGCACTCAAACCTCTAAGAAATGCCTTACATATCACTCTGAGTGATTCTGTTTCTTTAGTGGAATTAGGACTCTCTCATCCTGATTTTACTTTCTCTTTCACCGTCTTCTTCTCCACTGAGGAGTTAAATTGTCCTCTCTCATCTTTTGTCCACCTCTCGTACCTTTCACCTTTAGTTTTCCTTCCTGCCTTTAACACTTTCTATAGTCCCCTGTCTGGTCATCCGGTCACCAAGCTCAAATTCTTTGTTAACATGGCCCTCAGAGCTACCTTTCTAAAAAGTATCTATCCATTCATTTATCATTCATTCACATGTACAAAAATAATTAATAAGCATTCACTGTATACCAGGCACTGTCACAGATCTTGGAGATGAAGTGACAAAGAGGACAACCATAACTTCTCTCATAGAGTCTATGGAGTCATGAGCGAGAGAGGCAAACAGCAAGTAAGCTTAATGAGATCTGTATAAATGATGGTAAGTGCTTGGAGAGAAAGAAGGAAGGTGATGAACTAGATCATAATGAGAGGACTGAGAAGAGGCACGTTCTGGATAACGCTGGCTGAGAAGGCCCATCCAGGAGGGTTGTTTAGACTGAAGCCTGAGAAAGAACAGAAGCTGGATCTATCGGGATTTGCTTGAAGAAACAGAATCACTGGGAGTGAAAAATATGGGATTTCTTAGAGAGATTTGAGCACACATGAGGTGGGAGCTGATGAAGGGATGTGAGGCTTCCATTTCTGCACGTGTGGAGATGGAGGCTGCTGTCAGTAGAGCAGGCGGTTGGGATGGCAGGTGGGTGTGAAGTGGGGTGGGTGAGCACAAACTGGGACAGGTGAGGACAGACTAGAACTCACATCAGCTTCTCACCACTTCTAAGCTACCAACCCCGGTGGTTCAAGTTATGTACAGGAAAAGCCAGAACCCTTGTCATGGACCTAAACATGCATCTACTATAAGAGTTGAGGAAGCCAAAGGAGGATCTGGTATTTTCTGAAGGCGTTTAAGCCCCACTGCCACCCCATGCTAACAAGGTGAGCCAGCCAAAAAGAAAAGACTTGTGTGAACTCCAACAGCATCTGCACAGTTCCCTTGCACCAACAGTTTCAGTGTGAAAAAATGTATCTGTCGCTCCTGTTTTGCCTTTCAATTCTCATGCCAAATATCTCTTGTGTTTGTTTCTTTTTTTTTTTAAAGATTTTATTTATTTATTTGACAGATAGAGAGAGCACAAGCAGGGGGAGCGGCAGGCAGAGGAAGAAGCAGGCTCCCTGCTGAGCAAGGAGCCCAATGTAGGATTTGATCCCAGGACCCTGGGATCATGACCTGAGCTGAAGGCAGCCACTTAACCGACCGAGCCACCCAGGCACCCTCTTGTGTTTGCTTCTAATTTGAAACTGTGCAGGGAAGAAAATTCTGGGAAGTGTGATTCCCTCTTGGCTAAGTTGACATAATAAAATTCTCCTGCACACAGTCAGGTAGGGTAAAGTGTGTTCTGGGCATTGGGAATAATATGTGTAAAATCTCTGAAGCATTCATGTTTGGTACACTTGATGAATTGAGAAAGAAAGTGGTTGGACAAGAGTAAAGAAGCAGAAGAACATGGGATGAAAGAGATAAGCAGGGTTGAGATTCTGCAATGTAACCTAGGCTATGTAGGTAGCAAAGGGCCACCATTTCCTTCAGACTCTTCTGTTGCCTCTCCCAGTAAACCCATTTCTTTAACTTTGCGTCCTAGCTGCTAAAATGGGGTTACAACAGCTAACTAAAGTGGGAATGTACAATGTGCAAATTGTAATTGCCTAGAGCAATCATAAAAATCCTATTCTTGGACCTCACTGCCTGAGATTATATTTTAATTGGTTTGAGCTGTATTCCTGGTATCTGCTGAACTAGAACAGCATAGAAACGGCTCACACCAGGGTATTTCTGGATATTTGAATTTTCATTAGCAGTTAGCCACTCATTTTCTGGGGCCCTGAGAGAAGAAAAGTTAAGATAATAAAATAATTAATTGGAGATAAATTATTGAGTCTTTTTGCATAACAAACTGGAATTTGGCAAGCACCTGCATGTATTCATAACAGAGAAAGGATCTCGATGCTTATTTCCGTTTGCAGTGACCAACTAAGGATAGGACACTTTCCTTTATCTCCTCTCCTTACCTAGGTTTGAATGATGCAACTCTTCCCCCTGCTTTCTGCTCACATCTTCCACCTCCTCCTAAGAAAATGAAATAAGACTGAATACAATTTATGAGAATTATGAATTTTAGTTCATCTTCTACTGGACTCCTAGATATGCCTAGCATTTAAATAGAAAAACTCCTTGGTAACAAAACATTCCTTCCTTCTGTCCACACATTAAGGTACAGCAAAGGGGTAATGAATATAAGAAGAAAATAGGATAGGATTAATTTTTAGTTTTCAACATAAAATTTTTAGTTTTATGTTTTGGTGGGAACTAGTTGTCTCCACCATTTTCTTATTATCCTTTTTTCTTCCAATAAACAGATGCATTTATTTATGTTTTAGTTAAGGTAAAATGATTTAATTTTAATTTTTAATTTTTTTAATTTTTATTTTTATTTAGTTCCACAATTTTCAATTCCAGTTAGTTAGCATACAGTGTAATATTAGTTTCAGATGCAGAATTTAGTGATTCATCGCTTCCATACATCACCCTGTACTTAATCACTAGTGCACTCTTTAATCCCCATCACATATATCACCCACCAACCCCTTCCCCTCCAGCAACCCTCAGGTTGCTCCCTATAGTTAAGAGTCTGTTTTAAGGTTTGCCTCTCTCTTCTTTTTTTCTCCCTATGTTCATCTGTTACATCTCTTAAATTCCACATATGAGTGAAATCATATGGTATTTGTCTTTCTCTGACTTATTTCGCTTAGCATAATACTCCCTAGCTCCATCTACATTGTGGCAAATGGCAAGATTTCATTCTTTTTTTATGGCTGAGTAATATTCCATCATATATATATATATATATATATATATATATATATATATATATATATACCACTTATTTATCCATTCATCAGCTGATGGACATTTGGGCTCTTTCCATAATTTGGCTATTGTTGATAAGGCTGCTATAACCATGTATTCAAATCAGTAGTTTTGTATCCTTTGGGTAAATACCCAGTAGTGTAATTACCGGGTCATAGGATATTTCTATTTTTAACCATTTGAGGAAAAAGTTTGCATTCCCACTAACAGTGTAAGAGGGCTCCCCTTTCTCCACATCCTTGCCAACACCTGTTGTTTCCCGTGTTGTTATAACTAGCTGCTCTGATAGGTATTAGGTGATATCTCATTGTAGTTTTGATTTGTGTGATGTTGAGCATCTTTTCATGTGTCTGTTGGCCATCTGGATGTCTTCTTTGGAAAAATGTCTATCCATGTCTTCTGCCCATTTCTTAACTGGATTATGTTTTTTTTTTTTTTTAAAGATTTTATTTATTTATTTGACAGAGAGAGACACAGCGAGAGAGAGAACACAAGCAGGGGGAGTGGGAGAGGAAGAAGCAGGCTTCCGGCTGAGCAGAAAGCCTGATGTGGGGCTTGATCCCAGGACCCTGGGATCATGACCTGAGCCGAAGGCAGACGCTTAACGACTGAGCCACCCAGGAGCCTCTGGATTATGTTTTTTTGGGGTATTGAGTTTGACATGCTCTTTATAGATTTTGGATACTAATCGTTTATCAGATATGTCATTTGAAAATATCTTCTCCCATTCTGAAGGTTGCCTTTCAGTTTAGTTGATTGTTTCCTTCACTGTGCAGAAGCTTTTTATCTTGATGAAGTACCAATAGTTCATTCTTGTTTTTGTTTCCCTTGCCTCAGAGATGTATCTAGTAAGATTCTACTACAGTTGATGTTAAAGAGGTTACTGCCTGTGTTCTCTTCTAGGATTTTGATGGATTCCTGTCCCACATTTAGGTCTTTCATCCTTTTTGAATTTATTTTTGTGTGTGGTGTAAGAAAGTGATCCAGTTTCATTCTTCTACATGTGGCTATCTGGTTTTCCCAACACCATTTGTTGAAGAGACTATCCTTTTTTCCACTGAATATTCTTTCCTACCCTGTCGACGATCAGTTGACCATAGTTGTAGGTTCATTTCTGGGTTTTCTATTCTGTTCTATTGATCTATGTGCCTGTTTTTATGCCAGTACCATACTGTCTTGATGACTACAGCTTTCTAATATAGTTTGAAGTCCAGAACTGTGACGCCTCCAGCTTTGCTTTGTTTTTTTCAAGACTGCTTTAGCTATTTGGGGTCTTTTGTGATTGTATACAAATTTTAGGATTGTTTGTTCTAGCTCTGTGAAAAACGCTGGTGGTATTTTGATAGGGACTGCATTAAATGTGTATATTGCTTTGGGTAGTATAGATATTTCAACAATATTTGTTCTTCCAATACATGATTGTGGAATGTTTTTCCATTTCTTTGTGTCCTCTTCAATTTTTTTCGTTAGTGTTCTATAGTTGTTCTATAGATCGTTTACCTCTTTAGTTAGGTTTATTCCTAGGTATCTCATGGTTTCTGGTGGAATCATAGATGGGATCAATTCCCTGATTTCTCTTTCTGCTGCTTCATTATTGGTGTATAGAAATGCACAGATTTCTGTACATTGATTTTGTATCCTGTGACTTGGCTCAATTCATATATTAGTTCTAATAGTTTTTTGGTGGAGTATTTCAGGTTTTCTGCATAGAGTATCATGTCATCTGTGAAAAGTGAAAGTTTGACTTCTTCCTTGCCAATTTGGATGCCTTTTACTTCTTTTTGTTATCTGATTGATGAAGCTAGGACTTCCAGTAGTATATTAAATAACTATGGTGGGAGTAGACATTCCTGTCTTGTTCTTGACCTTAGAGGAAAAGTTCTCAGTTTTTCCCCATTGAGGATGATATTAGCTGGGGGTCTTTCATATATGGCCTTTATGATGTTGATGTATATTCCCCCTCCCTACTTTGTTGAGGGTTTTTATCAAGAATGGATGTTGTGCTTTGTCAAATGCTTTTTCTGCCTTTATTGAGAGGATCATATGATTCTTATCCTTTCTTTCACTAATGCGGTATTTCACATTGATTGATTTGCAAATATTAAACCACCCTTTCAACCCAGGAATAAATTCCACTTATCATGGTAAATGATTCTTTTAATGTACTGTTGGATTCAATTTGCTAGTATTTTGTTGAGAATTTTTGCATCCTTGTTCATCAGGGATATTGGCCTGTAATTCTCCTTTTTATTCAAGTCTTTGTCTGGTTTTGGAATCAAGGTGATGCTGGCCTCATAGAATGAGTTTGGAAGTTTCCCTTCCATTTCTATTTGAGAAGAATAGGTATTAACTCTTCTTTAAATGTTTGGTAGAATTCCACTGGGAAGCCATCTGGCCCTGGACTTGTGTTTGTTGGGAGAATTTTGATTACTGATTCAATTTCTTTTCTGGTTATTGGTCTGTTCAAGTTTTCTATTTCTTCCTGATAAGTTTGGGTAGTTTATGTGTTTCTAGGAATTTATTCATTTCTTTCAGATTGCCCAATTTGTTGGCATGTAATTTTTCAGAATATTCTCTTATAATCATTTATATTCCTGTGGTGTTCGTTGTGATCTCTCCTCTCTCATTCATGATTTTATTTATTTTGGTACTTTCTCTTTTCTTTTTGATAAGTCTGGCTAGGGGTTTATCAATTTTATTTCTTTCAAAGAACAGGCTCCTGGTTTCATTGATCTGATCTGGTTTTTTTTATTTCTATATCATTTATTTCTGCTCTACTCTTTATTATTTCCCTTTTTCTGCTGGCTTTAGGCTTCATTTGTTGTTCTTTTTCTAGCCCCTTTAGATGTAAGTTTAAGTCAGTTCATTTGAGATTGTTCTCATTTCTTGAGGTAGGCCTGTATTGCTATATATTTCCCTCTTATGACCACCTTTGCTGCATCCCAAAGGTTTTGGACTGTTGTGTTTTCATTTTCATTTGCTTCCATGTATTTTTTTTTATCTCTTCTTTAATTTCCTGGTTGAGTCATTCACTCTTTAGTAGGATGCTCTTTAGCCTCCATGTATTTGTGGTCTTTTCAAATTTTTTCTTGTGATTAACTTCAAGTTTCATAGCATTGTGGTCTGAAAATAAGCATGGTATGATCTCAATCTTTTTGTACTTGTTGAGGCTTTGTGACCTATAATATGATCTATTGTGAGGAATGTATTAATTAAATTAATTAATTAAAAAGAATGTATATTCTGCTGCTTTAGGATGAAAGTTTCTGAGCGTAACTGTTAAGTCCATCTGGTCCAGCCTTCACCATTTTCTACACCTTTCAAAACCTAACTCCCAATGATTCAGTGTAACACTGAAGCCAACCTTAGGTTTGGTTATTTTACCAATTTCATAGTAGATAATAGTCATTAGGAGGTGGATGTTCAGTATGTAAATTTATTCCATAAATCCATGTGTCCATATCCATATAGAAATAAGCAACAACATGATAATAATATCTCTGGAGTTAAACTGCTTCCTCCATCATTTTGCTGTGTGATTTTGGCCAGATCACTTCACTTCTTGGTGCCTCATATTTTTCATCAGTATAATAATGATTATTAATACCCCATAGGCTTATTATGAATTTTATTTATTTTCTAATTAAAAACGTTTGTTTTAATTTATGTAGGCCCCACGCCCAATGTGGGGCTTGAAATCATGACCTTGAGAGTAAGAGTCACATGCTCTACTGACTGAGCCAGCCAGGCACCCCTTATTGTGAAATTTAAAGATTAAATGAATTGCTATGTGAAGTACTTAGAAAAGCACTGGACATTACCTAAGTTGCTTTTATTATGGATACATGTGTACATATATTTTTTGTACACATATATATGTATCACATGTTTAGGCAGCATATGTTTGTATTTATAATCTTTTACATATTTGTAATCTTTCAAGTAAAAATTCTTAGCAGAAATGCATAATTGGTAATTATGTATTTATTTGTTTGTATTTATTTTGAGAAAGAGGGGAGAGGAGAAGGGCAGCAGGAGAGATAGAGGGAGAGAGAATCCCAAGCAGGCTCCACACCCAGCACATAGCCCCATGTGGGGCTCAATCTCACAACCCTGAGATCATGACCTGAGCTGAAATCAAAAGTCAGACACTTAAGTGACTGAGTCACCCATGTGCCCAGATAATTTTTTTAAAGTACCAAATAACATCACTACATTTAACTCCCAAAGTTGTGCACAATTGAGATATCTTGACCTGCTCAAAGAAAGGAAGATGAAGCTGTGGATATTAAGTTTATTTATTCATTGTATCACTGCAAGATTTTGAGGTCTCCTATGGACTAGAAGGAAAATAAGATTCTCATTCAATTTCCCAATTAAATTCTCAATTCAATTGAATTCTCAATTTAATTTCTTATGATTCAATTGTCATGTAGCAGGATAGCATTTCAATTATTATGCTATTTGGAAAAGGTTATGGTCTCAAAAAGGTAATTTTTATTCAGCATTATTACAGGGTATGCAATTGATTCCATTCATTTCAGTAGATAGAATCATAATGATGAATCTTTTTTCAAAGAAAAACACTTTCGGCTTTAGAAAGTAATTTATGAGGGCTACATTTATGTCATGAACAGAATAAAGAATGGCAAGAAATAGTAGCACTGCCCATTATTTACCAGTGGTCCTCCGTTCTTTCCTTGGTGTCTATTACTCTATGAAGTGGTGTTTATTGGTCTTTATTTTCCTCTTTCATGTGAGAACGATTTCTGTGCTCCTCATCACAAGGTCATGTTGGCCTTCCTCCTCCCTCTACTGCTTTTTCCTGCTGCCACAAATTACATACGTTTACTAAATCCCAACCAGGAAGGAAGATCAAAATAATTACTTCAGCTAGGAATTATCTTTGCTGTTGTTGTTTTACCCTTATTTTTGTTACATAATATTGATGTTGTATTTATTTACAATATCAGAAGATATTGGATAGTCAGCAAGGTGAATAGTTACTTCTGATGTCCACAGTTATTCCGATAAGAAAACAGACACATGGAATCAGAATTTTAGAGCTAAGGCACATTTGAGAATTAATCTAATCAAGACTCCTATTTTTACAAAAGAAGAAATAGAGGTGTAGAGAGGTAAGAGCAGGGACACAGCCAAGTTTTAGTCCTGTTCCTCCTGATAAACCAACTACTACAGTCAAAAGTAAAATATCATGACCACAATAAGAAAAGACTGGCAATTTACCTAAAAAGGCCAAATAAGAATAACAGGGAATGGAGAACTATGACAGGGAATATGAAAAATGGGGGAACTAAGAAAGATGCTGGGGATAAAGTGGCACTAAAGCCTCCTAATTCTAATTCTAATTCTAATTCTAATTCTAATTCTAATTCTAATTCTAATTCTAATTCTAATTCTAATTCTAAAGAGGGTCATCAGCAAAGGTGGACAGATAGCCAAGGTCTTATTAAGAGTCTTAAATCTGGGGCACCTGCTGGCTCAGTCAGTTATGCGTCTGCCTTCAGCTCAGGTCGTGACCTCAGGGTCCTGGGATCGAGCCCCACATTGGGCTCCCTGCTCGGAGGGAAGCCTGCTTCTCCCTCTCCCTCTGCCCCTCTATCTACTTATGCTCTCTGTCTCTCTCTCAAATAAATAAATAAAATCTTAAAAAAAAAAGTTTTAAATCCATCCCTGCTACTGAAGAAAAAATATTCCTTGTACCTTTATTTATCTTCTCCAAATGGTCAAAAACCAAGAAACTGTGCCGTGTGGATAGAGCTGAAGAGGTTGTGGATGCTTGGTATACAAAAGAGAGGACTTTTGCCAAAACAGTAGTGGTATTTCATTTTTTGAAGGACTATCTATGAAAAGAGTATCAAATAGTCTATGCAACTATAGAGAAAACTAGGAGAAATAAGTAGGCCTAGAAGAGAGACACTTTGTAAATATAAACATAAAAGAGGCAGAAAGTGAGTGACCCAATTTGGGACAGTGTTCAAACAGAGAAGAGAAGACCGGTATTAAGGACCAGATCCCAGGGATGTCTTCTAGACAATGAGTAATATAAAGTTCATTCAAATAACAGTGAAGACCCTTCCCACAGAGATTTGATGATTCATGACACAAAGTAAAGGACATTCATAGTTCACTTGGCAGGTGGATAGTCAAAATGGACAGCTGAACATAAAACAACTGATTTAACATTATCGAATAGTTTGTTCCTTCCCTTCTACTCTTTTAAGATCTGTTTTAGATACATTTCCTGCAGGAAGATTTTCTGTTTCCAGTTGACCTGCAATTATTTTAATATCACTTACAATAATGTATTGGGTAAGCCTTGGAAACATCTTGTAGGGCCTTAACTTTTTCTAGTCTGTGAACCCTACCAAATTCATGGCCAATTACATTCAATTTGTGTTCATAATCTCTGACATTCTATTTCATGTTTCCGTCTCACTCTTATAATACTTAACCACATTTCATTTTAATTAGCTATTTACATTTCTATCTTCTCCACAAGACTGGGAGCACCTTGAAAAGAATATCATTTTGTGATTATGGTACCTCAGTGCTGAGCACACATGGCACATTGCAAGCACCCAGTAAATGTTTTAATGAATTAAAAGATTAATTGGATGAATGCATACATAAATGAGTAAATAAATAAGAATGTCTTATCTGGTAACTTAGAGTGGTGCTCTTTAGGCCTGAGATCATGTCTTATATTTCACGGTACCCCATGGCTCTTATATTGATTTGCGTAGCATGTTAACAAGTACTAAATATTACCGTATGCTATAATTAAGTCTCCAGTTTATTTATACTTTGTCTCGCTATAGCATCATGTTATACTACATTGTATTTTAATTTATATGCTTTATAGGTACACCTATATAAAATGAAGCAAATTTAGAATTGATCATTTATAAAATTATTATAATTTTTGGTCTGCCACAGTTTTGAAACTTACTATCTTCCAGACTATTATATAAATAATTCTAGAAATACAGACTAACAGGGGGGAAAAATTAAATTCTAACGGAAATTTCATTATCAGTGGAAAATCATACTAAGAACAGAAATAAGTCAAGAAAAAAAATTACTTTCATGTTATCGCTCATTGGTCACTCATCCAACAAACATTTATCTAATAGCCACTCTACAAAAAGCTCTTTAGCAGCTGCTAAGGCTATGAAGACTTTCTCTTTACATTTTCCTTATGTAAAAATAGCAATAGTAAGGACTAACATTTATTTAGTATTTATTTTTTGCCAGCCATTGTGCCAAGCTTCAAATATAAGTCATGTCATGAAATTTTCATAGCAATTGAATGAAGACAATTATCCCTGTATTACAGATGAAGGAATGGAGGCTCAGAGGGGTTAGGTGCTTCATGTCTCACACCTACTGAATGGTGTAGTTAGGATTCACACTGGGGCTGGCTGGCTCTGCAGCTGACTTCACAGAACTCTCTAGTAAACTCAGTTATGGCTCACCTTCATTCACTAGGGAGCCTCTCTGTCCAGAGCACCTATTTCCCTTGAACACCCTGCCATAATTAAGCCTTGTTTAAATATATTTCATACAATGGATAATATACCTGAGGTATTATTTTTTAGAATTGAAAAAGACAAAGTGTTGCAAGGATTTTCAAGGATCTGCTTTCTCCCTTCGCTCCCCCTATACCTGAACAGTCCTCCACTCCTACGGCTTCACTTGGACTAGGAGCCCTTATACAGGGTTCTGTTAGGGGGCCTTGTATTCTCCAGCAGAAGTAGTTTAATAAGCACCGGGGATGGCAAAATACACTATGTGCTGAAGTCCTGCCCTGCTACTTGCTAGCTAGGTAAAATGTCACCTAACTTGTCTCAGACTTTATGTTCTACTCTGTGAATGGAACAAGAAATGTCTAAAACAAAAAGCATCAGGAGCACCTGGCTGGCACAGTTGGTAGAGCATGCAACTCTTGATCTCAGGGTCATGAGTTCAAGCCCCACATTGAGCATGGAGCCTACTTAAAATAAATAAATACATAAATAAAACAAAAAGCATCAGCCTCATTGAGGACATCTCATGACAATGTCATGCGGTAACATCAGCACTAGGAAATTATCTGATAGGCAGTCTTATTGAAGGTATCATTCATTTATTCATTCATTCAGGTTGATGTTTAGTTCCTTTGTTCTTTAACTGAGTTGGCATACAATGTTATGTTAGTTTTAGGTGTACAATATACGATTCAGCAATTTCTATATATTACTCAGTGCTCACCATGATAAGTACAGTCATCTCTCACCATGCATTATTATACTATTAATGATTATATTCTCTATGCTGTGCATTTTGCCTCCATGACTTATTTATAGCTGGAAGTTTGTACCTCTTAATATGCTTCACCTATTTCACCCGTCCCTCCACCCACCTCCCCTCTGGCAACCACCTGTTTGTTCTCTAGAACTTATTAAACTTAACACCCAAAGAACAAATGATCCAATCAAGAAATGGGCAGAAGACGTGAACAGACATTTTTTCAAAGAAGACATCCAAATGGCCAACAGACACATGAAAAGGTGCTCAGCATCGCTCGGCATCAGGGAAATCCAAATCAAAACCTCAATGAGATACCACCTCACACCAGTCAGAATGGCTAAAATTAACAAGTCAGGAAACGACAGATGTTGGCGAGGATGTGGAGAAAGGGGAACCCTCCTACACTGTTGGTGGGAATGCAAGCTGGTGCAGCCACTCTGGAAAACAGTATGGAGGTTCCTCAAAAAGTTGAAAATAGAGCTACCATATGATCCAGCAATTGTAGGGATCCGAAAGGGTATGTGCACCCAGATGTTTATAGCAGCAATGTCCACAATAGCCAAACTGTGGAAAGAGCCAAAATGTCCATCGACAGATGAATGGATTAAGAGTCTATTTTTTGTTTGTTCATTTGTTTTGCTTTTTAGGTTCTACATCTAAGTGAAATCATATGGCATTTGTCTTTCTCTGATGATGTGGAATTATTATGCCATGATAGCCAATACTTATTAAAATAATGAAATACTTCCTGGATTGTAAACAGTTGCTCCTCTGGGCACTAGTACCTCTCTGTTTCTCAGGCTGTCTCTTCTACTACCTTCTCTTGGATCTCTCAGACGTTTCTATCGTCCAAAATGAAAGCTACTGTCGGCCTCAGCAGGACCCTCCGGAATCCTGCTCTAGTTCCACAGTTAACATCCTTTCTAACCAAGCAGAACTCTTGTTATACTGGTTGTAAATTAGTTTCAAAGTTACTCTTGCTTTTAACAAATATTTCCTGAGCATACTAAGTGCCTGTAAGAATTAGACATACATAGCCCTGTCAGAGAGCATAAGGTTTCTGTTTAACCTTTTGGAAAAGAGAACCAGTTTGAAAGAAATAAGGAACACTGTTGGCAACTGTTTTAGAATATGATTATATGCCTGGCTTTAGAAAGAGCTACATGTAATCAGTATGCTACACAATTTGCCTAACTGTGTTCTCCACCACCTAAGTGGTTTAAGCTTAATGAGAATTGGGGATTTAAGCACTCTTTTTTTTCTCTACTATAAGATACAAATTGTTTGTGTTCTTCTGAATAGTTTGTAAACTCACAGGAAGCCTTGGCACCTGGATTTCCATTGGCATTTGGTTCTTGCTGAATGTTGCATGTGCTGCAAAGTCTATTATTACTTTACAGCAATATTTCCCTCTTAGTCACTAATGACTCATTATTGATCCATTATGGTCCAGCTATTCAACTTCTTTATGGCATAAGCTTGTATTTCGTTTTAAAAAAATCTGTGCATTCAGTTTAAACCAGAGGAGCCATTGATGTGCAGATGCAGACCATGCCTGAGTAAGCTTTCACATGGGAAATATTTTTCTGCAACATGAAACTTGTTTCATTAAAGGAAACGTGAAACATTGGCACCCAGAAATAAACTGATCAAAATCTTAGTAATTAACAGATTACCATATCAAGTGTAAGTATACAGGACAGAACAATTTGAATGGAAGACAATGTGAGTCCAAAAGTATTCTGATATTAATAGTGAAATCTATTTTATACTTAATACTGTATTTACCTAACAGACATTAAATCAGACATTAAATTATACATTGAGAAACAAATTCTATTGGGAACACTAAAGCCAGCTAGTAGAACCTAGATATTGAGCCTGCCATTCGTACTGAATAGGAATGCTAATGTACTTATCATAATTGATGAGTTTATTGCAATCCTGTATGGAATTTGCAAAGGCAAAGGACGTCCCAGAGCCAACTTCCTTGTGGCTCAAAGAATTTCCAATTCTAATTACCTCCACAAGATTTTATGCACCAAAATAGTTTTCTCCATCAAATTTCATAATTTCACTACATAATTATGAATTTAACTAAAGCACAAATACACAAGTAGATTAATTTTGATGTGTTCGCTCAGAGAGCTCTCTTTGCTATGAAGTTAAATGGATGCTAAAGTTGGGGTAAGCAAAGGGTTTGTTTGTAAATGTAAATTAAAAGTAAAACAAGTTTAAAGATGACATCAGTCATCACTGTTCCTCAATATGCATTATTTTTTTCCTGTCACTTTTCAATGAGAATATAAAATCAGAAAAATCTCAGTGATAAGGGTGAGAATGAGACTAGTGAGAGCCCGGAAAGATACTTGATAGTCAAAAAGAAGGAAATGGTAATATAAGGGAACAGATTAGATTGAATTTATTCAAAAACATACTGAAACTTATCTCTCCATAACACTGAAGGAACCAACGTTTACTTTTCTGATACACTCTTTTGTGTGTGTGAAAGCTTTCTTCTTTAAAAGAGACTTCCATAGAATTCATGAATATTGGAGATTTAAAGATTACTATTTTTTTCTTTTTTGACCATTTCATAGCTCTTCTCTCCCTTGAGTAATGAGTTTGCTTTTTTCATTTCTCCTAAGTTGCTAAATGACTTTTAGGATGTGATTTAAAGTATCCAAATGTTGTGATTGAAAAGAACATACATAATCTAACATAATTTGAAGAAAAGTTGGAAGAAAATGCTTACTACAAAAGACAGAAAAATAATTTAAAATCAATTAATTATAAATTTAATTCTAATTACTTTTACAAGATTTGTGTGTTGAACTAGTTTTATAAGGCATTGAGTTCTAACACAAAATATAATGCTTATTCCTTTAGCATCTATTTGTGTTGCCAGGGTGAGCTAAACAATAAACTTTCATTGACTACTTATTGTAGGCCAGTAACTAATAATTTCTAAAGCAATTTGCTAGAGTCAAATTACCTAACTGGCTTTTGAGGAGTTTAAAATGTAACTGGTGAAAAGATACAGAAAGTATTAAGTAATAATAATTCAAGACAGTGTAACTGAATTTGTAGTATGAACTAAATGATATTATAGATTTTTCAGAGGACAGAATTTGAATTAGAATGAAGTACTCAGGAAAGAAAGAAAGAAGAAAGAAAAGCAAAAGAAAGAAAGAAGAAAGAAAGAAAGAAAGAAAGAAAGAAAGAAAGAAAGAAAGAAGGAAAGAAAGAAAAAGAAAGAAAGAGAAAGAAAGAAGAAAGACTCATAGGCTAGGTATACAAAGAGGGAATGAATACAATGTTGACAATAGTAACTATGCAAGAATTTCAATGCAGTTCACTACAAAATGGTAAGAAAGTGCATCCTGGACAATAAGAGTGCATCCATAGGACACAAGGAAGAGAAATCTGAAGAAATCTTTAAATGGGTGCTGACTTAGGAGATACACTTGCTTTGGTGTCCCCAGCAACAAGACTTGCTGGAAATAGAAAAAAAGGAAGGAGGGGTTCTGGTGGACTGTACTAAGAAAGCTAATGTGCTTACAGAGGCTGGACCATTTGCAAGCCACTGGATGGTTGAATGCACAGCATTTGCAAAGGCAAAACAAGTTCAGACATTATTTTGAAAGCCTCTGTGTGACATTAAAGAGAAACAAATTTTCCAACTGCAGAAAGTAAAAGAGCATCTCACCCAGCAGGTTACCCTTAAGACAAATGCCTAAAAATGCATTATCCCAAAAGATCTGTCCATTCATGTGTGGACCTTCAAGTCAGGTGAAGAGAAAGTAGACACTACTTCAACTTCAGAGAACAATGCCAAGAACAAACCAAATATAATTCCCTAGCAAGACCAGTCTATAATCTCAGCAATGTACTGGAATGTTAATATGAAAAATCAAAGTATAAACGCAGAGAACATGAAGAGAAAGAATAAGGACAGACAAGTAGATAACTCTGAGATAGGTTTTGCCTGCAGGTATGTTTTGTTTAGTCTACTTGGTGTTTTAGGCAAATACTGAATGAATTCCCAACATTTAGAAATTAGAATATTTAATAACAGGAAGAAAAATTGGAGTTCTAACTTTGAAAAACCCAATTTCAAAACTGGCTTCATATTCCTGAATGGCAAACATAATGAGTTACTCTTTTAGGGCACCTCCTCTTAAATTCACTAGAGTACCTATTTCATTTGCTAATACAGTTAATAATCCATGAAGAATTAAAGCACTTGTGGTTCCCTGCCTGGCTCTTATATACACCAACATTAGGGATCTCCAGTTTAAAAATAGCAGTCTCCAAACTGAGCCAACCTCTAGGGCTCACAAAGATTTTTCCAGTATACACGTGGACATGGATGGTTTTAAGAGAATCAAATTTCACATCTGGAACACACACATAACTCTTAAAATTTACTTGCCTTAGAAGACATTTGGTGGAGGTAACCAGCCTCTTTTCATTAGCAACAATGCCTTTCACAACTGTCCATCCCTACCTCATTAATCCCTAATTTTACTATGTCACATTGTGCCAAGGTGTCAAAGTCTTTAGGTCAACAAACTACAGGGAGCATTCAAAGAATTGGTATCAGAATGTCTGCTATAGACAAAATAGGACGAGCCATATATAGAACTTCAAGTCTTGGTCAATCTTAATAACTTAAACATGGCTTATAGAAATGATGTATTTTGACTTGTGATGGAATTTTCTGAATTTTTTTGTAGAGTGGAACTTAAGGAATATAGGACATTTCCATGTATCTATATTGCCTCCTTACTCCAGATTGCCTCTCTCCAGTTGTTGCCAAAACATACATTGTTGCTGAGGAAAGACACATGAGATCAAACAAAGCATTGATCAGAAATATTGATAAAAGCATTGCCTCTTTTCATTCAGGGAACAAATTCATAGTAAGGCTCCACGCATTTATTGAGCTAGCCGTTCATCCATTCATCTTAGAATTAAAATTTCAGAAGTCAAATGGTTATCTCAGAAATCTATTTGTATTTAAACCCAGAGCCATATTTTTCTTGGTAAAAACTTAGTCTTATGTAGCACTTTGTAAAGGAGAAATGTCTTCGCCATTTAAGTTATATGATAGACATTATTTCATAGCTAGAATCAATCAAATCTGCAGATAAAATGTTTCAATAAAAATATTTAAAACAGGGGTGTCTGCGTGGCTCAGTCATTAAGCGTCTGCCTTCCGCTCAGGTCATGATCCCAGGGTCCTGGGATGCAGCCCTGCATCAGGCTCCCTGCTCAGCAGGAAGCCTGCTTCTCCCTTTCCCACTCCCCTGCTTGTGTTCCCTTTCTCGCTGTCTCTCTCTGTCAAATAAATAAATAAAATCTTTTAAAAAATACATTTAAAACATATGTTAATATAGAAGCATTTTATCAAAAAATATTACACTCAATATATTCATGAAATTTCAAGTTTTCCAGACATTTTTATAGTAGAATAATAGATACTTTAGCTAATAACAATTTGATAACTTAATAAAGCATTTTGGCTAAAAAATAAAGCCTTTTGGCTACTTCTATATAATTAAGAAAGGGTCTGAGTAACCATTCTTTTACAAACCTAATAAATTCCAAATCTTAAAAAAAAAAGGAAGGAAAAAATAACTGAGATGTATATTGATAGATCAATGGATAGATGATGGTGTATCACAATATAACTTTTGAAATGTAACTCAAAAGGAGTTTAAAGCATCTGTGACATTGTTATATTTTTCTCAAGCTTACATCTGCAAAACAAAAAGAGGAATAGAAGTGATGGCAGGTAATGTTTCATTTTAGCCTAATAGTCATCTATAGGTACATAATCTTACTGAAAAACAAAACAATCCTTTATACTTCAAGATATATCATCCTCTACCTTTGCACTATTATTATAAATGTAAACAGAACATATTATTTTTAATAAATATGCATTGAGTAACAATAATAATGAAAATGAAATCCACAATTAAACACCAAACCTATAATAAAATGAAATTTTTAAATGAATTGAATTTAAATATACACACATACTTTTGATGCAGAGAAGTAGAAAAGATGATCAATAAAATACTGTCCAGCATAGATATATAATGGGTAAATTCTGAGCCCAGGGATGGAATAGAAATGGGAGTTTAAGAAGAAAAGGAAACTATAATAAATTCATACACTTGCTTGCTTATTCCTATTTTTAAATGGATGATATTAGGTATCAGATCAATAAAGTATTTCAACTCCAGTGGATACATTTACAAGAGTGACTTCATAGTTTTAATGACAATGTTTACATAATGTCAGAAATTACTCTTTTATATTGCTTAAACTTGTGATGAAAACTTTTTAGATCCCAATTTACAAATATATGAAGATGTGTATAATTTTTTCAAAAAAAGATTACTTGTCTAGAGAAAATTGAGATTTAAAAGTTTCTTGGTTACAAAATCTCATTCTTGATAAAGTAGTTACAGGTTTTTAGTTGCCTAGCCTTGTCACATGAGACTCTGAGGTAATAATATATAGTACTTCATAATCTGGTCAAAAGTATATTAGAAAATTATGTAGGACTGAAATTTTGTGAGGGGTACAGCTGTGAAAAACTGGGGAAAGTAGATGCTAATATAAGCAGATAAAAGCAACATGAAAATATTGTGAGATCACATTGTGGGAAAGATGGAAAATCAATAAGAGAATTTTAATTTTTTATCTTTTTAAGATTTATTTATTTATTTTAGAGAGAGAGAAAGTGGGGGGAGGAGCAGAGGGAGAAGAAGAGGGAGAGAATATCCAGCAGACCGTCTCCCCCTACCACCCCCCACTGAGCCCAGAACTGGATGTGGGGCTTGATCTCATGACCCCGAGATCATGACCTGAGCCAAAACCAAGAATCAGACGCTCAACCAACTGAGCCACACAGGCGCCCCATCAAAGAGAATTTTAGATTAATTATAAATAAAATATCTATGAATATTCTAAATTAGCCATCTCAAAGGAATGTTGAGAAGAAAAAAAAAAAGCAAAACTCATTTGAGTAAAGCTATTATATTTGGAGTAAACAAATTCTAAATGCTGGGTGAAATAAAAAATAATCTGATATCATTGAATAAAGGTAATGGATAACATCTTAATACTAAGATGTAAGATTATATTAACAATTTACAAGAAAGAGTTAAGTTTACTATTATTGTTAATAGCTACATTGTTTCAGTCTAATTTAAAAACTTAAAGCAGACTTGCTAGATAATATGAAATATAATAGCTTTACAATGTTATAGAATAAAAAAATCTTTAAAACCTGATATTTAGTCAAAAAACAGTATTAGCTCCAATTTACCAAGTGCTTGTTAGAGACCAGGCACTATTCTAACTTTTTACCTGCATTAGCTCATTATAATAACTCATTACACATTTTCCAGTCAACCCTCTGAGAAAGGCACTATTACTAATATTGCTAGTGATTTTAAAAAACTGAGGTACAGTCCCTGAAGACTGAAATCAAGAAAATGAAAATGCTTAGCTCAGATAATTTATTTTTTACTTAATCCACAGCGTTTTCAAACTGAAAGATAAATTCAAGTCTCCTTGGCACAGAATCTCATCTTATCAATGAAGCAACTGAGCATTGTGCCTGAACCAAAAGCAAGACCACAATTGGATACAAACTCTCCTAACTCGTCATCCATTGCTTTAACATAATCATATATGTGATTAGCAATATGAGGAAAATAATTATAATGTAAAAGTGTTGTTCTGAGAAGTAAATTTTTTTTTCCTGAGAAGTAAATTATTAAAGGGCTGCTATGTGAGGTAAATTGGTTAATCCACATAAAACACCTAAAACAGTGCCTAGTATATAATTAGCACCCAATCAATTTGAACTAATATTGTTGTGTAGACTAATGATTAATTTTATCTCACCTTTAGATATTTCATTTTGTTTGCAAATCTGAGATTTCTTTCATTATGTTCCACAATTTTAACCTTTACATATTTTTAAAGATACAATTACATAAATGTGCAAAGCCTAAAATTCTTCAGTTAATGACTTAAAAATACAATTATTCAAAATTAGTTTTTGTACTGTTAAAAGTTGAAAATGTGTGATGTTCTCATCACCGACCCTATATTTCTGGCAATCAGTAATTATGTCTGAATAGTCTAATGATGTTGTGAACATAGCCATCATGTTGTATGCCTAATAACGCATGCAGGATTGAAGTTAATCACTTCAATATATATATTGAGCTTCAAACAACACATAACCTTTTTTTTCTTTTTTTTTTTCCTGACATGGGATACTTTAGGAGTGCACAATTGATTTTTAGTGCAGTGCTGCTGAAGACGGGAGATTAGGAGACTGGGAAAAAGAGACTACATATTTCTAGAAATATATCAGTCTTGGAGCGGGGGTGAATTTATAGTTTGCAAAAGACCTCTCCTCCAAACCAATATATTCTCAGAGAACATGCCCATAGTCATACCCATTAAGAACCTGGGCCCTAAGGAAATATGACTAATATTAAGGATAAATAAGAGTCTGGGGCTATGTTGTGTATAGTTGCTAGAAAAACAAAACAGTTGAGTGATTAACTTCTGAATAAATTAATGAGATGTTTTAGACAACACCCAGATGAAAATTAAAAACTTTATAAAGAAATTTAAAAGTTATAGATTTGGTGTACTCAACAAAAAACATCCAAATATGTGTAAACACTCAGAATTTCAACTGATAATTTTAATTTTCATCCAGATAGCATCATAGACACAGGTACTCTGGCCCTTTTAATTTGGGGAGGGAGGGAAAACGGGAGTGGAACGGTTATAGGGAGAAACTAGTGTCATATCTATCACGTTTTGTGGTCAGGAAATTATAATTCCATTCTTAACTTCTTCAGGGTCATATTGTCCATTTCTATTTCATCTGTATTTATTAATTATTTTCTGAGGGAAAATAGTGGTTTGCACTCATGTGTAGTAAGAGTTATCTAGAACAGTCCATGTAAAATATCACAAATTCCACAAGTAAATATTTATGTGGATTTTTTTCTGGACTATGAGCTCAGTTGGTGCTATATAAATCTAGAGTATATCATTTCACCATTTATATAATTGACATTTACCACAGTTGTTAAATATTTAGTTAGAATGTTCACAGTACAGTCTTGTCAGCTTGAAAACTATGGGACTCCAGGTGCTGCTTGTGAGAATTTATGTTTTCAATAAAATGTCCTCCAATATGAGCAGCTGTGTTTTATCAAGAAGCTTCAAATCCATAACATTCAGTTCCTTCTTTCTTTCTTACATTCTACATGTGCTCAGTTCAGATGCCAAAATATATATCTGAGAAAGAAAAAATGCAGAGTTCAAAAGAGGGAGAAGAGAGAGGGAAGGGGGAGAGGGAGAACAAAACCCCAAACAGATAGTGATCAACTCAGAACCTTTTCTCTTGAACTTTTCATAAACTTTGTGTAGACAAGAGAAATAATGACACTGGTTATTTTGTCCCCATGAGGTATTATTGCATCATTTGGAAATATTTAATGATTATGAGGGATTTTTCTTAATTTAGATTAGAATATTTCAAACCACGTTTTTAAGAATAATTCAACCAATTACATATTTACGTTAAAATACAAATAATATGAATACAAAGCTGTCTAGTTAAAGATAGAATGATGTCACATGTTTATATTTGTTCCATCCTCAAAACTCTATTAAAATGGCAGAAAATAGGATTTAACTTTTCTTGTTAAGTTAAAGCACCTAAAAGGACACAGTGAACAGGAGAGGAAATATCAAAACAACTTTAGGAGCTGTAGACAGATTTATGAATGGTGACTTAACATACACAAGGAAGCCAAATCCTAAAGCTCAATTCTAAAGCCATGGTATCAAAATAAAGCAACCCAGTTTACACTACAGAGATTGTTATCATCTGGTATCTCTCAGAAAGGGTGAGAGTGAGGCTAAACTAAACCTGGATAATTTGAAAGTGTGTTTAAGAAATAGTTAGACCCGTAAAGACTCTCCCCTCATCTGCATTGCCAGGTAATTTCTCTTCCTTTATGCTATCAGAAGTCTGGAGTTTCTTCTCTGTGGTCAAATATTTTCTATCAGTAAAAGTATCACACTTGTAAGAGAATCAGATGCCATATAAAGCCACACAGACAACAAATAAAAAGCTCTGAGAAATCATAATTTTATAGTAAAAATGAAGGAAAGAAAGGTAAAATTGCAGAATCTTCTAGAACACAGAGCAGAAGAAATTGAAAATTAGGAAAGTAAGGAGTAAGTAAAGAACTTTTATTTTAGATGCTCCAAATTCAAATAACAGGAGCTCCAGAAAGATAAACTAAAACAAAAGAGAGAAAAATATGAAATAAGTAACGTTAAATGTCATAAGAAGTGAGAGCCATGAATTGTCTAATTGTAAAGGATTACTGATTGTCCAGGAAAATAAATTAAAAATATCAATGTCCTTACTTATCATCCCGAAATTTTAGAATACACAGACTAAAGAAACCATTCTAAAAGCTTTCATAGAGAAACAATAATTTTAGCTATTAATATAAGGAAGGTGTACACAGCATGACATAAGACTTTTCAACAGCAACACTAGAAGCTAAAGAAAATGAAGGAAAGCCTTCTAAATTCTGAGGGAAAATAACTTCCACCTGGAATAACATATCCAACCAAATTATCTACTAGATGTAAAGGTACAATAAGCACATTATCAATATGCAAAATTTCCCAAAAATGACCTGTGTCATTTCTCAACTCTGAGAAAAAAAACTGAATGTAAATTGTTTAGGTTTAGGCTTTGTTTACCTAACAACCTTCTTGAACTGTGGAGAAAATGAAGTCAAATTTCTTTTTTTTTTAACTCTCTTTTTTTTAAGATTTTATTTATTTATTTGTCAGAAAGAGAGCGAGCACAAGCAGGGGAAGCATCAGGTAGAGGGAGAGGGAGAAGCAGGCTCCCTGCTGAGTAAGGAGCCTGATGCGTGGCTCGATCCCAGGACCCTGGGATCATGACCTGAGCCGAAGGCAGACGCTTAACTGACTGAGCCACCCAGGCATCCCTGAAGTCAAATCTCTTATAGAAAACAAACCATTTCTTTACCACAATCAATATCATTATATATTTTAGAATTGTCATTAAAAGATAGAAGAAACTGAGCCAGTTTAAAGAAAAATGATGCCCATGACATAAATAGAATATAAACAGGTATGGGCGAAAATTGACAACAAAATTGTGGGAATTTTTCCTGAAATTAATAAAGAATTGAATTTTCTGAAATGGAAAGGACCCACACTAATTTAGGGAAATTGATTCAAAGTCATCTGTACTGAGACAAATAATTGAATTTCAAGGATAAAAAGCTTCTCAAACATTTAGAGGGAGAAATAAGGGAAGTCATTCTTCAATGTTTTCCAGAGCATGATGACCCATAGTAAATCCTGAAGACAATGGAGCAATGACTGTAAAATTATGAAGACCCAAGAGTGGTGTACCCATCCAAATGCATTTAACTATAGAAGAAGCAGGAAAGCATTTCAAAACATAAAAGTCTTCTTAGATGTAACGACTAGGAAAATCTAGGCAAGTCAAAATAAAAATGATAAGCCCTGTTAAAATAATAATGACCAGTATTAAATCATTCATATATAAAACTGCTAAAATGTGACTACAGAAATTAAATGTCATACTATATATTATATAACATATATGTGTTGTAATAACATATAATATATATGCCATGATAACAACAAACAAAAATTGGGAGGCAGAGTGGAAAATAGCAGATAATGAAAATCTATTAATTTTCTCAACTTATTTGATGGAGAATTAACAAATATTGAATACACTTGAAAAATCAAGAAATAATGTAAGTAGTCATATACCATTTCAGAAGGAACATTAGAAAAATAATAATGAAGCTACCATACGATCCAGCAATTGCACTACTGGGTATTTACCCCAAAGATACAAATGTAGGGATCCAAAGGGGTATGTGCACCCCGATGTTTATAGCAACAATGTCCACAATAGCCAAACTGTGGAAAGAGCCTAGATGTCC
>NC_138369.1:103319993-103346413 GCF_054177405.1 Leptonychotes weddellii | reverse complement strand
CAATAGCCAAACTGTGGAAAGAGCCTAGATGTCCATCAACAGATGAACGGAAAAAGAAGATTTGGTATATATATACAATGGAATATTATGCAGCCATCAAAAGGAATGAGATCTTGCCATTTGCAATGATGTGGATGGAACTGGAGGGTATTATGCTGAGCGAAATAAGTCAAACAGAGAAAGACATGTATCATATGACCTCACTGATATGAGGAATTCTTAATCTCAGGAAACAAACTGAGGGTTGCTGGAGTGGGGGGTGGGGTGGGAGGGATGGGGTGGCTGGGTGATAGACACTGGGGAGGGCATGTGCTATGGTGAACGCTGTGAATTGTGCAAGACTGCTGAATCACAGATCTATACCTCTGAAACAAATAATGCAATATATGTTAAGGAAAAAAAAAAAAAAGAAGAGAGCAGGAGGAGAAGAATGAAGTGGGGGAAATCGGAGGAAGAGACGAACCATGGGAGACGATGGACTCTGAAAAACAAACTGAGGGTTCTAGAGGGGAGGGGCGTGGGAGGATGGGTTAGCCTGGTGATGGGTATTAAAGAGGGCACGTTCTGCATGGAGCACTGGGTGTTATGGTCAAACAATGAATCATGGAACACTACATGTAAAACTAATGATGTAAGGTATGGTGATTAACATAACAATAAAAAAAGTAAAAAAAAAGAAAAATAATAATGAAATCAAGGAGGTTAAGAAAAGAGGGTGAATTGAAGTAAAAGTTACTCTTTTTATCCTTCATACCATGTAAATATTGCCTAACATTGCTAATTCAGAAAAATGTGCATATGTATCTATATCTACACCAATATCTACATAGATAAAAACTACTACAATAACTAGCACAGTCAGAATGTACTTATATAACTATCCATCTATGTCTAGATCTTATCTACACTGGTAAATAAATACTTATTTGGAGAATGAACAAAACTTATAACAGATGTTATTCTGGGGAAAGGAAATAAAAAGTGAATGCTTTTAATGTTTTTTTTTACCTTTTATACTACTAGGATTTTTTTTTTTTTTTTTAGAAACTGAAAGACAGTTCTTTTTTTTTTTTTAAGATTTTATTTATTTATTTGACAGAGAGAGACACAGTGAGAGAGGGAACACAGGCAGGGGGAGTGGGAGAGGGAGAAGCAGGCTTCCCCACGGAGCAGGGAGCCCGATGTGGGGCTTCATCCCAGGGCCCTGGGATCATGACCTGAGCCGAAGGCAGACGCTTAACGACTGAGCCACCCAGGCGCCCCATACTACTAGGATTTTTTTAACACAAGCATATCTAGGACTTTTGCTAGGGAATTCTAGACTTGTCTTTGGTAGTTTTAGGTTCAACAACATGTAACAAAATAAAACTAAAATAAAATCAAACAAAATAAATAATGGATGGACAAGTTAGCTGTTTATCTCTTGAGACATTCGAATCTAGGCCTTCTCTTCCAGAACCTCGGTTCATTCCAGCTTGATACTCCACAATGATTTTCTCAAACTGGGCCATCATGTCTAAATTCCAGATGAACAAAGGAGTAAATAAAGAACCTCTCATCCTGCTAAGGATTATTCCCAGAAATACCATAAGAAAAGATCTTCTTACCTCTTACTCATCAAAACTTCTTAGCCCTTAGTTTCAAGGGAACCTGGAAGATATAATCCTTACCTGGATATTTTGCTTACATAAGTATGTATTTTTTTTAACTTCCTAAGGAGAAGAGATGGTATTGGGGTAGAAAACTAGCCAACTCTGCCTCAGATAATTTATTTTTTTTATGGATTTACAGAATTTTTCACAGTATTCTGCTTAAATATAGAGTAAAATGCATAGAAAATGCTTATATTTGTCAGTGAGGGAAAAGGCATTAACTATATCTATTCTGTGTTTAATAAGTAAAAATTACCTGCAAATGGATACAGGCTGATATGTAAAGCTAGAAAAAGTACAACCACTATAATGGCTGGAGTAGTGAGGTTGTGAATTTTTTCCCTCTCTTTTCTTTCAAATTAAAGTTAGTGTTCTATAATAAATATTTTTTAAACATTTGATCAGGAGCAGTTGCAAGAAACCTTTGCAATTTATCAAATACATTTTTCAGAGGCAGTGATCATTAGAACACTTGGACAATTGAGGGTCTTCAAATAAGCCAAAGAAAGAATATTGCACATCGTACACTCTATTTTATTTTGTTCTTTTAAATTTTGTCCTCTAGTTGTGAATAGTTGATGTTTTAGTGGCATTATCTAGGGGTACCTAGCTGGCTCAGTTGGTAGAGCATGTGACTCTTAGTCTTAGGGTCCTGAGTTTAAGTCCCACATTGGGATTACTTTAAAAAAATAAGTAAATAAAAAAGGAGGCATTATCTAAACGATTTTAGCTCCTAAAAGTTTGCTGATAAATTATTTACTAATATGAGCAAATGGAGAACTTTCTAATTACTTTTATTTCTTTTTTTTGGTTTGGAAAGAAACTTGTATGATTTTAAGAGCCCCCAGAATCTGACTTTCCCATTATCTAAATAAGAAATATGTTAACATTGTTCACCAATATCTGATCCTCGTCACCTTCCATGACATGGGAGGATGGATATACACCCTCCCACCTTGAGGTGGGACAGACAGGGTCATATAACAAATTCTAGCAGATGATCTGTAGGTAGAACCTATGCACCTCACTTTCTGACTGGAGAATTTAATTGCCAGAGACCCTACAGCCGCACTTCCCCTGTGGTGGTGAATGGGAAAGATTCTTAACCAAGTGCCTCTGATGAGCAAAACCCTTAAAGCCCTCTTGGACATACAGAGGAAGAAGGGAGAAATAAATCTTTGTTGTATTTAGCCAATGAGAATATGGGGCTATTTGTACCTACATTCTAACAGACACTGTCCTGATATAAGAGTCTTAATGTAGAAATCAAAAACTATGTTGAAGTTAAAGTCTGAAAAGTCTGAGGGAGCTGTATTTACTCTCCTGCATATTAAATTTTAAGTTACCTATAGCAATTGTTGTTGGGTTTTTTTCCAAAGGAAGAATCATGAATACTACAATTTTAAGTAGATTTATGAATTCCTGTTGTTACACAATTTTGAACTCCACTTTTATTAAAATTCACTGGTTATTTTCTTAGTACAAAATTTTATTATAAAACAAGCTTAAGACAGAAGTGTCAACCACGATATGCATTTTTAATTTTAATATTTTTCTTATGTGTTTGAATTTTAACAACATGGAGTTAGAAGTGTCAGTTCTAGTTTTAAGTAACTATATATTAATATGTATTTGTATGGATGTGTATATATGTGTCTGTATACGATTTAGGTCTAATTAACATAATAATATACACCCAACTTTAGGTGTTCAGTTTGTCTAGTTCTGACTATTGTATAATTGTGTGATCACTATCCAAAAACAAGAACATTTTCATCACCTCACAATTTTCCCTTTTGCCTTTTCTCGTCATTTTCCCTCCCTCACATGTGGGGAAACCACTTTCTAATTTCTAATATGATAGATTAATTTTGTCTGTTCTTAAATTTCATATAAATTGAAATTTTTATCCCTAGCTTCTAAACTTAACATCATGTTTTTGCAATGATCCATGTTATTACATTTAGTTCATTCATTTTATCTAAGTGTGAAATTATTGGATTGTAGCATAGAGATGTATTTAACTGCAAACAGTTCTACAAAGTGATTATACCAGTTTCATCCAAAATTCATAGTTGAGCGAAATAAGTCAATCAGAGTAAGACATGTATCATATGACCTCACTGATATGAGGAATTCTTAATCTCAGGAAACAAACTGAGAGTTGCTGGAGTGGAGCGGGGTGGGAGGGATGGGGTGGCTGGGTGATAGACATTGGGGAGGGTATGTGCTATGGTGAGCGCTGTGAATTGTGCAAGACTGTTGAATCACAGATCTATACCTCTGAAACAAATAATACAATATATGTTTAAAAAAAAGGAAGAAGAAGAAGAAGATAGCAGGAGGGGAAGAATGAAGTGGGGGAAATTTGAGGGGGAGAGGAACCAGGAGAGATGATGGACTCTGAGAAACAAACTGAGAGTTCTAGAGGGTAGGGGGGTGGGGGGATGGGTTAGCCTGGTGGTGGGTATTAAAGAGGGCACGCTCTGCATAGAGCACTGGGTGTTGTACACAAACAATGAATCATGGAACACTACATCAAAAACTAATGATGTAATGTATGGTGATTAACAGAACAATAAAAAATTTTAAAAAGAAAAAAAAATTCATAGTTGAGCCCTAATCCCCATTACCTCAGAAGGGGGACTTCTTTAGAAATAGGGTTGTTGTAGATGCACTTAATTAAGTTATAATGAGGTAATTAAGGTGGCTTCTAATCTAATATGACTAGTATCCTTATAAAAAGTAGGAATTTGGAAACATATATAAAGAGGGAGAATATTATATAAACATGAAGATAGTCATCTACAAGCCAAACAGAGGCCTGGAAGAGATCCTTCCCCACAGCCCTCAGAAGGAACGAGCCCGGCCAACACCTTGACTTCACACCTTTAGTCTCTACAGTTGTGAAACAATAGATCTCTTAAGAAATCCACTTTGTAGTACTTTGTTAAAACAGCCCTAGCAAACTAATCCAACACCCATCAACAATACTTGAGAGTTTTAATTGGCTCACATGCCTGATAGGGTTTAGAATCCTTTTCCCCCTTTGGTTAGCCTTTCTAGAGGTGTGAATAGTATCTCATTGTTGCTTTATTTAGCATATCTTCAAGGACTAAAAGTGTTGACCATCTTTCATATATTTATTGGGCATTCACTTACTGTTTGCAAAGTGTCTCATCAAGGTTTTTGCCAATTTTTTTAAACTGGGTTATCCATCTTTTTATTGTTTATTCATAGAAATATGTACATATTCTAGATATAAATGTTTTTTGCAATCTATATATTCTGAGTATGTTTCACAGTATATGGATTATCCTTTAAGTTGTCTTTTGGTAAGAAAATCTTACCAATGTTGATGAAATGTAATTTATCATTTTCTTCTTTTAGTATTAGTACTTTTTATATTCTGTCCAATAATTTTTACCTATTAAGTGCATCGAATTTACCATATATTTTCCTAATATTATATGCTTTTTTTTGCATGACTGAAAGATAATTGACATAGGGCCTCTGCCAAGCAAAATAGTATCTCAAGAAAATTTAATATTAAGATGTGCCAGAAATTTAGAAACAGGATTTTTTTTTTCTTGAGAAACTATCTTATATCCAATTTCCTTGATACTTTCCTTTCAGAGTAAATTTAATCCTATACTTTTAATGTAAAATTAATTTCAAGAATTAATTTCAAAATAACTGAAATAATGGATGGATTTCTACATAAGGTTTGTTTTATAGGAGGTTTTTTTTTTTTGGTGTTTTATTTTTACTAGAAAGAAGAAAATGTATTCTTGTAAAACAATTCAATCCTGTCTAACTTATATAGTTTTAGAGAGGTTGCCACGTACAATTTTGGCAACTAGGACACTAAGATACTTTTTCATCTAAGTACAAATATACAAGTATTAAGATTTTACTATGACAAATGTGTTTTGACTATAAAATATGAAAAAAGCTTGGGTTTCAAAGCCTGAATTTTTCATTAAGTTCATTTAGGTATGTTTTCTCCCTAACCAGTGCAAGCAAGCAGTCCTGGAACATTTCAAAAGATAGTTGGTAATAGGATAAATGATGTTTAAAATCTCAATAATATCACAGATCATTAAGAAGATAAATCAAGGATAAGTCACACCATGCAAACTTGTTGGATAATGATTTCTGCAAACTTATTGGCACTAATTCTCTTTCTTATTTTGGTGATTTATGTTCACTCATGTGATTGATAGTTTGAAGATATAAAATTTACCCTAAAAAAGGAGGTCTGGCTTCAGGTCTGGACTTGGCCATTACTTCTAGTCATTGAAAGTATCAAATTTGATACCTCTTTATAAGGTAATGTAAATATGGGCAATTTGGTTCCTAAAAAACAAAGCCTCCATATACATTTACTACTTTAGAAACACCAGGAGATTAATCCCCTTTTATTTTTTTTGTATTATTTTTTATTTAAATTCAATTAGCCAACTTATAGTACATCATTTGTTTCAGATGTAGTGTTCAATCATTTATCAGTTGCATATAACACCCAGTGCTCATCACATCACGTGCCCTCCTTAATACCCATCACCCATTTACCCCATCCCCCCACGCACCTCCCCTCCAGCAACCCTCAGTTTGTTTCCTAGAGTTAAGAGTCTTTCATGGTTTGTCTCCCTCTCTGATGATTTCCCATTCAGTTTTCCTTTCCTTCCCTTGTGGTCTTCTGTGCTATTTCTTATATTCCACATATGAGTGAGATCATATGATAATTGTCTTCCTCTGATTGACTTATTTAGCTCAGCATAATACCCTCCAGTTCCATCCACGTATATGTAAATGGTAAGTATTCATCCTTTCTGATGGCTGAGTATTTTTGCAGTTTTAACTATAGTTAATCAACATAGGTACATAATTTCTGTCATAAGTAGTATGCTTAGAAAATTCCCCTGAAACAACTTTTCTCTACCTCCTTATCTCCCATCCCCATCTGGGCCTTGGCATCATCAAAGGATTTTGTTCTCTAAGCCCAGCTTCTTCTAAATAATCTTCTCAGGGTATTTGTGGAAAAGGCAGCACACCTGTGTTAGTTTTCCCAGAAAGAAAAGTCTGAAGCATTTCCATTCTATTAGGGAGTACAAATCTATATATCCAGAGTTAGGGGAGGAAGGGGATGAGGCAGGAAAAGAGGGGAGAGCCACCGTAAGAGTATTTGGCAGAGTTAGCTACCACTTATTATTATATGCACTGCTTGCTTGGTCTCAAGATCTTAGACTGTCCTCTAAGAAAATATAAAGACCCCTACTTACAATGATAGTTGGGAAGGAAGAGAAAATTATTTATCCTGCAGTCTGATATTCTATTGTCAGAAGTTAATTTATTGGGCTTTAATTTCCCCTCTTCCAAGCCATAGGCACTGAGCATCAGATGTCCCCTGACATCTCACACTTAAGCATCAACAGGTAAGCTGCAGGGCTAGGAACAGAAGCTGTGTGATGTGCGCATAGTGTGAAGCGTGTTTCACTGGTGTGATACTTTTTGAAGACCACCCAGAATCAATTAATGAGTAACAGCAGCAAGGCCGGGAACAGTGGCCCAAAATGCCAGAAACAGGTGAGGCAGAAAAAATAGAAAGTAGCATAGAAGAGACATCTGATACAGTATCCAAACAAATTAATATTGTAAAAGGAATCAAACTATTACAGCTATTTCCAACACATGCAAGCTCTGAGGTTTACTTCTCCTGGGTTATATTTCTAGGGATAACCCCTGAAATTCTCTAATTTCTTTTCCAAACTGAGATTGTATATTTCTTCTCAAAGAATTCATCTCATAAAAAACTGTGAAGATACAAACACATGGATATTCAATAAAGCTCTTCAGCCAGATCCAAAAAGTCTAATTTGTTTTACATGTTCTCATATGCATCAATCTGTTTATAATAATTTGGCAAAAAGTTTGTAGAGCATTTGACAATCCTTGGTGACACAGGCCATGAGAAAGTAAGCATGCTCCATGGTGGCGGTAGGATGATTAGAAGACAGGGCAGCCTACAGAGGCAGGTCCATCTTAAGGAAGAACCAGGCTTGGGAGAAGGTGATGAAGTCTAGGTCATTTTCACTTTTACCCTCTAGGGGAAAGTCTAGATGTAAATATTCAGAAAGGAAACAGAAATGAAAGACTGATTCGACAGGAAGATATCTGTATTGTAGATGTAGACTCAGTACCATCCATATAAGGAAGAGTTGAGGTTCAGAAGATGAATTTATCTCTATTGGACCATAGGAAGAAAGGGAAAGAGAACTTGAGAAGTGTCTTTATTTGGGGATAGAAAGGAGAGAAAAATCAATACAAAATTTTTTAAAAAGAAACAAAAGTAAAAAGGTGGTTAACTCTAATAGAAAAACCTCATGAAGCTGAGTAAAGAAAGGATTTTAGGGAAGAAATAGTAATCACTTAAGAATAGTGTAACTGCATCAAAGAACACTGTGTAAAAGATATAATGTGGTGATACATACACATTTGTCATGCAGAATTGGAACAACATTTCTACTTTGAGGTTATCTTCAATTATGCATGTCTTAATGGAAAGATATTATTAAGTCAGAAGAAGCCAGTTAAACCTCCTCCATGCTTTGTGGCTGACTACAGTGTGGATACATAAGCTCTAATAATTAAATGCTCATACCTCCAGTTTTGAATCTCGAAATGGTGACCGAATGATATTGGTATATGGAGACATTTTCAGGCAGTATTGGCAGCCAGGACTGCCAGAGTTCAGCAATGTAGACAGTGATAAGTACTCAGTGGCATTAGGACCAGCAGTAATATCCTAACCAGACTGTCCCTGAGGCATGATACTGGCTCTCTTTCTTGCTACCTGCATGCTCTTGGTCATTGCCCAGTTTCTGAGCCTGGTTTTCCAGCCTTCCATTAATATTAGGAACCACCGCATATCCTTCCAGCAAATTCCTTTACTCCCTGCGTTTTAAATATATATATATATATATATATATATATATTTAATGGAAAGTATTGTAGTCATTCTGTTGAGACAAGATGGACCCTCATCTAAATTTTGATTCTTATGACACCACAAATACACACTTACCAAAAGATATGAAAAGTTTTACTTACTAACATTAAGAGGCTGGCTGTGGAGAGTCATGCTGGTTCTCAAGCTGGTCAGAAATTGACTTTAGAAAGCTGGGAAAGGAGAGTAGCTTGGCTTTTATGGTGGGCAC
Organism: Leptonychotes weddellii; assembly: GCF_054177405.1. Taxonomy (NCBI): domain Eukaryota; kingdom Metazoa; phylum Chordata; class Mammalia; order Carnivora; family Phocidae; genus Leptonychotes; species Leptonychotes weddellii. Next base: position 103,337,541 of record NC_138369.1, on the reverse strand, counting down.
GGGTGATTAGCTTGATGAAATGTGCATGGTTTGACCTTCTTGCAGGTACCAAAGGAGGAAGCAGCTGAGCTTTCCATCAGCTTATCTAGATGTGGGGCAGGAAAGAAGGGGGCAGCTTTAAAACTGTTAACAACCAAATATCAAAAGTGGAGTTAGACTCATTACCAAAGGAACTATTATAAATTAACTCAGACCAAATCAACCCAAAGTACAATGAACACTTTTTTAAAGGGAGTTAAACTGTTGCCTCATTAAGAAAGATTGAACATGTTTATTTAAAATATGGTGAGTGGAACACTTCAGGGCATTTGAATTAGATATGAATTAAATTCTGATCCTTCCCTGCATTAGATAAGTAATCTTGTGCTAGTTATTTTGTCTCTGTAAGCTTTAGTTTCATTATCTGTAAAAAAAAAAAAAAAAAAAAGGATCTACCAGTCTTGACAGCATTGTGTGAACAGATCTTATTTTTAACCAGGTGTCATAATAGCAGCATTGCCCACTAATTAAGAACATCATCTCAGGAGTCATAGGGCATTGGTTAAAATCCCCACTCTACCACTTACCAACTCAATAATAACTCATAATAAACCTCTCAAAGGATCAGTTTCCTCGTCTAAAGGGGGATGACAATAGCACTGTTAAAATATTGTTTGGGGGGAATAAATGCGACCATATATTCGGCTTAGAATAAGAATTCACTAAATATCAGCTGTTATTATTATTAATCTACCCACCATAGATCCCACCCCACCATGCATTAACAAGGACTGCATAGTTTACTGAAGATACTGTGGGATGTGACCAGGGTTCATGTTACACACAGCACACACAAAAAAACTTACTCAAATTGTCTCTTTGATGGCTTGCTTCTTCTCCCTTAAATCTTTTCTCTGCAAGCCATTTGTCTCCTACAGACACTAAACTCATTCTATGAATGGATTAATGAAAATTAGTTCTTACCATCCACTCCAATATGCTAATCAGTCAAGCCCAGAGGTCATCAACGAATTGAAAATTTATTATCCTCTAGCATGATCATAGAGGGTGGTCTTATTTGCTACCACACCATTGACTTACCATATTATTAACTCAACAAAGCATGTGTCTATATAAAAGGATATATGTTTCCTAAGAAGATGAATATATCTAAATAATGCTATACTAATAAGAATTATTATACTTGCCTCATGAGCTTATGGAGAGGATTTAACTAGGTAATCTCTGTATAGAACCTACTATAATACCTTGCTCACAATAAGTAAAGAATTTATATTAGTAATTCAAATAAATTACTCCCATTTGTGTTATAAGAATCTATTCCATATTCCTCAGGATAATATTTAAACTTATAATGGATCTGACATTTTAAATCCTATTTGTTAAAATTATTTCTTATTTGTGAAGCTGGTTCATTTATTAAAATTCAAAATGCCAAATCAACTTTTATGCAATTGAAGGCAAAATAAGAAAATAATTTATTTAAAATCATAGCAGGGCAACTCTAGACTGATAAAATATACTATTTTCCTGGACTTTTAAAATTTTCATTAGTGTTTCAAGTTTTCTTTTTCTCTTTAGATCTATGAAATATAAATTAACTTGGAAAAGAGTGAGAAAATTCTCTGCTTTTATACCATAGAAAATATTCTAAGATTATAAAATGTTTCATTTATTTCTTTGTCCATTATATATTGTTTTTATGCTTTACAGAGACTCTAAGTCAAAATTGCAAAAAAAAAATACATTTAACTTGTTAGGCTTTAAATGTTTTGATGGCATCATTGATTATTTATTGTTCTAAAAAGCTGAATAATATTTAGGGATATTTGGGCAAAAATAAAAAATATATAAAACATCCTCCCCCAACAAAACAAAAATATGTTAGGTTTGTATATTCCCTCAATGAAGGCTTATAGATCTCTACTTCTAGAATCCTAAATGAAATCTCAAAGTCCTTTTCTTTCTCAAAATACCAAGCCAGGCCTAGGCTAAATGGCAGAGAAAAGAGCAGCAAGGATTCTTACATAACTAACATACAAAAATGCACTATCTCATATGCTTCGGGAATAAAAAAGAAAAGGTCCAAGTTTTTTTTTTTTAATTTTATTTATTTATTTGATGGGGGAGAGGGAGCAGAGGGAGAGGAACAAGCAGATTCCATGCTGAAAGTGGAGCCCAACTAGGGGCTCAACGTGGGGCTTGATCTCACCTTCCTGAGATCATGACCTGAGCCAACATCAAGAGTCCATCATTCAACCAACTGAGCCACCCAGGCTCTAGGTTATTTTTAAAAGAAAATACTATTGATACTGACACTCAAAGACTGGATCAAGCTTGGAGAGCACATGCAGAAATGTTAAATCTGTGACAAGAGATGGGTAAAGGACAAGTTTTGGTGGGTGATTCTCACCCTGAAACCCATTTCTTAAACGTACATCCAATCACTCTAATGCTACATTTCTGTACACCCAGTAAGATTTCTACATTTTAGTCAGAGGAAGAATACTATGTGAAGGATATTGTTGAGGAGGAAGAGTGTTTTCTAAGCCTGATTAAATTTAGATTGAAATACAGAATTCTTCAAACACAGGTACAAAAAAAAAAAGAGAACATAACTATTTACTGAGCAAGCAATCAGCAAGTGCAACAAGCGCATATAAATATATTAACACCATGCAAAAGGACTATCCAAGTCATTACCAAGTGTTAAAGCAATGTGTTTTAGACTCAGAAGTTACTCAGTAAATATTTGTTGAATTTAATTGCATGGATACTTCCTAAATTGCTTTGATCCTGATTTGGAAAGTGAGATTTATTTCTTCACAAATAAGACAGGGAAACAATTCTGAATGTGGTTAATATGGGTCCAGAAGAGCTGACGGCTTCTCAGTGAGTCTGACTAACAAAAATACTTAATGAATCCTAGGTCAAATATGACAGTAGTCAATAGAAGGAAATCTCTGCATTTGGAAATGACTTCAAGGCTAAAGACTTCTGAGCTATAGAAAATGTCACTTTTACCAAGAAGTCAACATATTTACAGCAGAATCAGACACTATGCACACCAGTCAAGGAGTGCCTGCTTCAGGCTGTAGAAGCCCATTGTACTTATTGAAATGGACCTTTAAGCTCCATTTCACACATCCTACATCATGTAGCAACAATGAAATTTTGAAAATTGGCTGTTCTACCCGGTAGTGTGACTTGATTATTCTTTCTTCTAGCCTGTCTCTGGTTTATATGTATACTGAGTTAAGCCACTTCCAGCCAATAAAATGTGTAGAGACTTTTGCCAATGAAGCCATGGTAATTGTGAAAGTCACAGTTTCTCCTTTTCCTAGATACGGATGTGGGAGCATGTTTCCTGGGTTGCTGCAGTACCCATCCTGCAACCATAAAAGAAGTTATCCAGTGATAAAGCCAATACTAGGAGGAGGGGGAAATCAAGAGAATCCCAAAACAATGGAATCAGGGCCATAATTATGGGGCCCAATAAAAATCCTGTGATTTATGTCGATTTGAGAGGAGTTTCTGTATGCACAAGAGAAAGCATCCTAATACAGAATGGCAGGAGGTAGCTCTTTCTCTGCCCGCCTCTGGGAGGACAGTGTGCAGGAGCACCCAGGAAACTGTGCTGTCTTTGGAAGAACTGAGCTGAGCTCAGTCTTTGATTTGCTGCTGAATCAGTCACTTCATCTGCAGAACACAGACATAAAGAAGAAAGCTGCTCTGAGGGAAAGAGAAAGAGAGAGGTATTTTAAATGTAACCGGAAATGGACAGTAAATCATCTAGAGTAAAACAATTAGACTGATAACTCTTTCCTCAACAGCAACGACAGAAGGCAGAATACAATGGATTCTTTGTTCTAAGATTCCAAACAAACAAAAAAAACTATCACATAGTTTTATGTGATGATAGAAAATAACCATCAATATGAAATTCTATGCGGATAGAAAATAACCATCAATATGAAATTCTATGCATAGTCATGAGGGATAACAGAAATAAATTGCTAAGATCTCTCTTTGGGAACAAAGGATTTATTACACCAACTCCTGAGAATGTCTGAAAGACACCTCGGAACCCTTAGCCCCCTTTGGTCATAGTCTGAGCTGGCAAAAGCGGCTTTACTGAGGTCACAGCTTCTTCCTCACGCAGACCACAGCTAATGATGAATCAATGCCCAGGTTCAAAGGCTTGGTACCCTGGCCCAACTAGAGATAGCTCTGAAGGGACATTCCATCATCTGAACTTCCTATAAGCTTTCACTGAAGCTTTACTTCTCCCACTCCCTGGTTCCATTTTCTTCCCTTCCCTTCCACAGGTGTTAATCCCAAAATTTGTACTAATTCCACTGCATGCTTATCTGTGTACTGAAATTTGTTTCTTGGCCAACTCAATCTAAGACAATAGTGAAATTATATTTCAAGAAGTAGGATGAACTAAAAGCCCATCTCAGAAGAAAAACTGACTACACCACCAAAGACATACAATAAAGAAAATTCTAAGGAATATATTTAGGAAGATAAAAACTATTCTCAGATGAAAGAGTGAAAATTTAAGAATGAAAGGTGACTATAAATATAAATAAGAGTGAAACTGAGCTGATATTTACAGTGTAAATCAATGTTAACAATATCTGGTTGCTGGGTTGAAAACAGAACAGAACTATAATGCTGAACAGTGACAAAATAAAAATTGTATGGCAACTGTAATTATTTCATTCATTGTATATTATATGTTATTAAATTTATATTTTTATAGTTCAGACATAAGTTAAAGATGCTGATTAACTTCAGACTCTATTAAGTTAATATTACTATTAAAGTTATTATTAAAATTATAGACATGAAGAACATACTTCTCTACAAGAATAAAAGGAAAAACGTAATGAACAAAAAATAATACTTTGAGAATCAAAACAAAAAAGGAGGGCAAGATCGAAAGAAGAAAACAACAAAAGAAGAAAAAATAGAAAGAATATATGGTAGAAACAAGTCCAAATACGTCTAAAAGTGTCACAATAAATTTAATAAACTATCCAGTCAAAGACTATCAGACTGAATTTTAAAAAGCTACGTATATCTGTTGTTTCAAAAAGCAAAGGACATTGAAAGAATTGAAGTCAAATGAACAGTGAACTATATCAAACAAATATCACCCAGTGTTTTTTAATTGTTTCAAGGTTGAGAATAAACCTGGGGATAGAACTGCCTAAGAGTGAATGCCAGAGGGGCGCCTGGGTGGCTCAGTTGGTTAAGCGACTGCCTTCGGCTCAGGTCATGATCCTGGAGTCTCAGGATCGAGTCCCACATCAGGCTCCCTGCTCAGCAGGAAGTCGGCTTCTCCCTCTGACCCTCCTCCCTCTCATGCTCTCTGTCTCTCATTCTCTCTCTAGCAAATAAATAAAAAAATAAAAAGAGTGAATGCCAGAAAGAAATCGTGCCGCAAATTAATCACACCGGGAAGGCTGCTTACCAAAGAAACCTAGGATACGAGAAGTGTTTTCCAAACTATTATAAATAATAGGACGGGAAAAGGAGCCAAACTTTATAAATACAGAGTGAAGTGAAAACAAAGGCTAACTAATGAGCAACATGTTTCGTGTTAGCTGATGAAGTTAAAATCAGAGGGGATCAAGCAGAATTTCTGAATTTAAGTGAAAAATAAGCTGCTTTCAATGCGATAATCCTCAGCATGCACCTGGGGCCAGCTTGGTGGATTAAAGGAATAGTTCAGCTCTGAACTCTATTTTAGATATCATCAAGCATTTTACAATCTCTTATGTATTTGTTCAACGCAAAGTGTTTGAGGATTCTTGCTGTATGCAAACCCACAGATGGAATAAAAGAGAGCCCTTACCCTTTAGGGTACATTTACTCAAGTTGAAAAGATTTCATACCCTACCATGAGAGTAAGCAGCTTTTTTGATTCAGAGCCAAAAGGGATAAATTGTGAAAACCTAGTGCGTGATCCTGAAGGCAATTCCTAAATAGACCTACTGATTTTAAAGCTCATAAAAGGAAGAAACCATCAAGCAAATGGAAATGAGGAGGGAAATAAGGCTTTTTGATGAATGAGAAAGAAACGTGCCTCTTCTTTGGTATTGAATCCTATGGGATGATGGAGTTTAGGGCAGACCAACCCAAAATATGTCACTTTGGCATATTGATTATTTTTAATTAAAGTTACTTGGGAAACAGCCAGTATGAGAAGGACACTCTAATCATCTTATGTCCCCCTAAAAGCAGGAAATAAACTTCCCATATGAAAGGTACTCTCCCTATACCAGGAGGTAAAGAGACATCCTTATCACCAGAAATAGGGAATTTAAGGCTGAGAGGGCTGTATGAGCAAACCTTGTTATTTTTCACTAATTTAGTATCCCAAGCCCAAACTTCTTTATTTTGCCAATTCTTCACAGACTTATTGTTTCTTGGTCTAAAAGATATAAAATCTGCTTGCTTTAGTCACTTATTTGAGTCTCATTTCTACGAGTTCCTATACATATATAATTAAATTTGTTTTTCTCCTGTGGATCTGTCCTATGTCAATGTAATTATTAGACCAACCAAAAACCCTAGAAGGGAAGAAAGGAGAAGTTTTACTGCCCAACAAGGACAAAGGTTTCAAGTTGTTTGTTTATCAGAGGATCATGGAACAGAGCACTTCTAAGGAAGATCTTTAAGGAGATGGATGTGATATTCCTTTGGTGAATGGTCAGCAAGGACCATCACCTTGGGGGGGTGGAGGGGGGGAACACTTGTAGCTAAACTCTGCAAGAGGCAGCAGAGAAGCCTGCATAACACACTGGCTGGTGCTGAAATGTCAGGAATTAAAACCCACTTCAGTAACCATCTTTTTGACTTAACACAATGTCCTCCAGGTTCATCCATGTTTCACATAAGGCAAGATTCCCTTCTTTTTTAAGCTGAAGAATATTCCATTGTATGTATATACTACATTTTCCTTATCCATTTAACCTCTGATGGACATTTCAGTTGTTTCCATATCTTGGCTATTGTCAATAATGCTGCAATGAATATCAGAGAACAGAAATGTCCTCGAGATCCTCATTTCAATTCTTTTGAACATGTACCCAGAAGTGGGATTGCTGGATCATATGGTAGTTCTATTTTTAATTTTTTGAGGAACCTTCAGACTGTTTTCCATAGTGGTTACACCATTTTACATTCACACCAACAGTGCACAAGTGTTCTAATTTATCACCATATTCACCAACACTTGTTACCTTTTTTTTCTTTTTTAATAACAGCCATCCTAATAGCTGTGAGGTGGTATCTCATTGTGGCTTTGATTTTCATTTCCCTGATTAACAGTGATCTTAAGCACCTTTCCCTACTTGTTGGTCATTTGTATGTCTTCTTTGGAGAAATATCTACTGAAGTCTGCCATTTTTTAATGGGGTTATTTGTAACAAATGAATACTGCTTGATTGCTCTTATATGGAGTATCTAAAAGAGTCAAACTCGTAGAAACAGGGAATAGAATAGTGATTGCCAGAGGCTGTGAGGAGGAATAAATAAGTCTAGATTCAGTTGTACAAGATGAATAAGTTCTAGAGGTCAGCTGTACAACATTGTGCCTATAGTTAACAATATTTACAGTGCACTTAAAACCTTGTTAAGAGTAGATCTCGGGCGCCTGGGTGGCTCAGTTGGTTAAGTGACTGCCTTCGGCTCAGGTCATGATCCTGGAGTCCCGGGGTCAAGTCCTGCATCGGGCTCCCTGCTCGGCAGGGAGTCTGCTTCTCCCTCTGACCCTCCTCCCTCTCATGCTCTCTGTCTCTCATTCTGTCTCTCTCAAATAAATAAATAAAATCTTTAAAAAAAAAAAAAAGGAGTAGATCTCATGTTTAGTGTTCGTACTACAATTAAAAAAAAAAAAAAACTCACTTCAGATGGAGCATCAGCACCACACATTTTGACAGCAATATGTAGGACCACAGAGAAAACTGCAGCAGCAGCGACAACATCTGATAAACCACAGTGTCTCCACCCTCTTGTGTAGATCAAAAGGGGGTCAAAATAGCTGACCTTGAACTTATCTTCTATTTTTGAAAATTGGTGTTCAAGTTGGATTTAATTTGGTTTCCAAACAGACCTTGTCAACTGAGTTTCCATAACAGAATTTCCTTAATGCCTGAGGCATCCATTGTGTAAAATAAATTAACTAATCTTTTATGCATCTAGAATGACACTAACTATGTATCTTCCTTGGGAGAACTGAAAAAACAAAACAAAACAAACAAACAAAAAAAACAGTGGTGCTTCATTTTTTCAGTACCCTGTTTGGGAAAAACTGTTCTGGAGTCATAAATAAATATGTTGTACACATCAAGAGGTGTACCAAAATTTGTATATATAGCATGTATTTGAATATGTGGTGATAGTAAATATCAGAGACTATATCAGGAGCATTAATTCTTCAGCTTGACTAAATCATAACACACATTTAGAGTTAAGGTGCAAGACATATAAAACTGTTAAAATGGGTGAAAAAATCAGCCATAATCCATTAGATAATTAAGGGTATTTTAAATTTTTTGAGAAGACTGTCAGGAGGCTCCTTTAAAGCATACTGTCCCAATTCACTGTGGGTTCTATGCACTCTCACAAACTCTGCTACATAGCCACAGAGAAATCAATTACAAGAATCCTCTACCTGTAGAAAAATCTCATGCTTCCCTTAATATGATATCATACAAGCTAATACAACTGGACACAACTGAGGGAAATTTGCTCTAAAGTTCTTAGAATCCAAAATACCTCTATAGGCTCCTTGAAGTACCTACTGCACGAATTCCCTGTGTGTGACTAATTCTCTGCTTGGTCACTTCAAACAGGTGACAGATTTGTCAAGGTATCTGTGAATTTAGGCTGATGTCACCCGTATTGATTCCTTGCCTACAGTCTATCTGTGGGGAAATGGCATGGAGCCTATGCAGTCCTCTGAGTTAGGTGATGGCCTTTTGGTCTTCCCTATTTCACCCAGAATACAGATGGGATGGAATCAGAGCTCAACTTTAGGAAAACTGCTTTGATGTAACCTGGAGTGAAAAAGACAACAGGTGGGGACGCTTAGGAGGTATTTGTGCTTCAATCAGGGAAATGGGGTCTGGAATTGTAAAATTATAAGAGAAGTGAACACTTTTCTGTGAGGAATTTATAATCAAGTTGAGGACATATAATGTATATATAAACCAATTAGTGAAAAATGTCTTAAAATGTAACAGTTCACATATTTGATAATCATTCAACAGCAAAATTTTAACTCTGTGAGCAAGAGAAATAATTTAGATTGCTCTATCAGGCTCTAAGACATGATCTAAAATGTTCTCTCTTTTCTCTGGAAATCAGGAAAAAAACAACTTCCCCATCTCCGTAGCATGGCTAAAATAATAAGTTTATGGAATGTGAATTATTTTCCTTTGTGGTAGCAACGTATGATTTCTTTGTAAACCTCATTTTTTTGTTTCTGTTTTTTAAATTTTCTTCACAGAAATTGTTTTTCAAAGTTAATTAAGAGTCAATACTATTGCTAGTTCTGATCAAATTCATTTGAATAAAAAAATTCATATGAATTGGAAAATAGACTGGCTTCTTTATTTTTTTGTTCTTTGAATCTGTCTTTATTAAGTTAGGCACGGTGCTGGAAATTTGCAAGTTTTCCATATGCTGCAAGAACCCTGAAGGTCAGAGTGGCCAATATATTTTGGTTGGCATTAAAATGTCACAGTATCCCAGCACAGTGGGACTTTCCATTCCTATATTAACTCGTTATCTGCAGGCAGTACTGATGGTGAATTTGTTCACAAACTATCTAATAGTGTAATTAAAAAATATTTAAGAAGTTTGAAACGAGATTAAGCAGTGAATAGAAAGCCTTGTAATTTGATCTATTTTAAATGAATAAATTAAAATTCCTCCATTTTAAATAAAATAGCATTGAAGTTAAATGGGAAATTTGGTGTAGAAATAACCTTTTATGGTAAACAACTTCATACACAGCTAACTAAATATATGTATGTGTCCCCAGAGGGAAACAAGTGAATGAATCTAAGGCATTTGATTCAAAGCAAAGATGACTCAGACAAAGATGATCTAACAGACTTTAAATAGCCATTCAATGTTTCATTTATGCTGGTGAAGTTTTAAGAATCCATTGTATAAAATCTGGGATCCTGGGGTGCTATGTAAATTAATAGTTACTAGTTAAATTAATAGTTACAAGTTAATATCGGTTTGTTTAAAAGCCAAGAAGCAGATTGAAAATGGAGGAAAGAGTCAGCTTGAATCTCCTTTTCGTCAGGGTAAGCATTGTGAGTTTTCCTCAGAGGAACAGAGCAAAGTATAGATTGTGTCCTGGACAGGTCTTTGGCAAATTATACAAATATGATCATCCTCTACAGAAACCCTCATGTGACTGTCACACTGGGTCTCTTGACCCCTCTGGTGAGTCATAACATTGTCTCACAGGTTATATTCACCTTTATTTCACACAAACTATCCCAACTCTAAGAAACAGGAAAACTTGAGCTTCTCAGTTAATTTTCATAAGAATATCTCATAAATAGGATCAGATGATTTTGCATTTCAGATCTTCTCATACCATTATCATTGTTGAAATTAAACCCTGAGTAAAAGTTGCATCGATATTAAAATTTAAATATATATTTGCGGGCGCCTGGGTGGCTCAGTTGGTTAAGCGACTGCCTTCGGCTCAGGTCATGATCCTGGAGTCCCGGGATCAAGTCCCGCATCGGGCTCCCTGCTCGGCAGGGAGTCTGCTTCTCCCTCTGACCCTCCCCCCTCTCATGTGCTCTCTCTCTCTCTCATTCTCGCTCTCTCCAATGAATAAATAAAAAAATAAAATCTTTAAATATATATTTGCTGCTTCCTCTTAAAGTACAAAACTAATTAGCTTAGTAGAAATGAAAAGTGTACAGCACAGTCGGTATTTTGTATGAGAATCTTCAGGCTTCAGGCATGATCATCAACAATTCACCCTGATTATACTATTGATCACAGCAAAATATATGTGTTAAGAACATAGTTTACAATTTTCATTATTTTTTTTCTCACTATTTGACCATATGGATTTTTTAATCTAAATTACTTAAGTTCCTTATAGATGACCTGGTGTTAATCTAGAGACATTTGTATATTGATGCTGAATCAAAACCAATAGAAATGGTTTTTTGTTTGTTTTTTTGTTTTATTCTCCTGTAAAAATACACATTTCTTTGTCTGTAAACCACAAGTTTAGTAGAAAGGATTGGAAGACCTCAACAATAGAAAAAGGATAGTTTTGGGTCACCTGGGTGGTGCAGTCCATTAAGCATCCAACTCTTGGTTTTGGCTCAGGTCGTGATCTCAGAGTTGTGAGATCAAGCCCTGCATTGGGCTCCACACTCAGCTCAGAGTTTGCTTGAGATTCTCTCTCTCTTCCTTTCCCTCTGCCCTTCCTGCTCATGCCCTCTCCTCTCTCTAAAAAAATGGATAAATAAATCTTAAAAAAAAAAAGAAAAAAGCAAAGAGTCCTCTAAGTGTAAATATTGTGGTTTTAGAATAAAAATAATAAAAATTAAAAAAAAAGAAAAATAATAAAAATAATAAAAATTGGCACAATTTTATAATTACCTAATTGTAGCAAGAAATCATTTAATAAGGACAGCACAATAATAAAAACAAAATTTTTATTTTGTACATACAAATGACAGGTAATCATTTAATTGACTTGTAACTAGAAAAACTCTAGTAAAATCACCTTATTTCATTACCTGTAAGTATTTTTGCAAAACCTTTATCTTGGCAACTTGGCAAAGTTATATGGCTTTAAATTTTTGTTGGAGGGAAATTTTTTTTTTTTTAAAGATTTTATTTATTTATTTGACAGAGAAAGACACAGCGAGAGAGAGAACACAAACGGGGAGTGGGAGAGGGAGAAGCAGACTCCCTGCCCAGCAGGGAGCCCGATGCGGGACTCGATCCAGGGACTCCAGGATCATGACCTGAGCCGAAGGCAGTCGCTTAACCAACTGAGCCACCCAGGCGCCCTGTTGGAGGGAAATTTATTGAGGTAATTCATATGATCACTTACAACCTCAATTCATATGATATCTAATTATTACTGCAAGATTTATATCAAGTAATAATGTACTAAAACTATTCCCTGAATGAGTCAAGTCATGCATTCCTTGAAGCTTCTCACCCCCACCCCATCTCATGTGGATGTAAAACGTGTACATTGCATTCTTTTATTCATTGTAAAATGTCCTCTGTGGAATTGATGGTACCTCTAACCTGCACTAAACAGTATTGTAAGAGCATACTATATATATATATTTTTATATTACATTATATATTTTTATAGAAATTAAGCTATTGTTGACAGTATAACACATTACATAAAATCTTTTTGACACTATTGAAATTGTTGAAAAATGCTCTAGCAGGAAAAGTTGGATTTCTCTTAACTGATTTATGGTAATCATACATGCAGTAAGAATCTTCTAACTGATTGTGTTCATTTTTTCCATACTAGGTGTACTCATCTCGAGAAAGAACAGAGGATTTTATGGTAAAAATTTCTATGTTAACCTTACCTTTGGCTTCATCATATCATGATGTCATGTTAGCTTTTCTTAACCCCAGTGTATGGAATTATATCTAGTCACCCTGTAAACTCTTCCAAATCACAAAATTTAAAAAAGATATTTAACAGCTTTATTGAGATACAACCGATACACAATTAACTGCTCACATCTCAAGTGTACAATTTGGCAGGTTTTAACTTATGCATACAGCTGCAAAACTATGACTACAATTGAGATAGTGAACATGTCCAATATTCTCAAAAGTCTCTTTATGAGCATTTGTAATTCTCCTTATATCCCTAATCAATTATTCATCTGCTTTCTGTCATTATGCATTTTCCTAGAATTTTATATAAATGGGATCTCACAGTATATTTTTTGATATTGCATATTTCATGCAACATGATTATTTTGAGACTCATGGTAAATTTTGAGATTCATATATAGTAGTTGCTTTCTTCTATTCCTGTGAAGTATTCCAGTATATAGATATATCAGAATTTCTTATTAATTTACCTGTTAGTAGCCATTAGTACAAATAAAACTGCTGTGAATGCCCATGCACAGATCTCTATATAGGAATACTTTTTTTTTTTTTTTTTTTCCTATTGGGTCATGACTTTGGAGTAGAACAGCCAGGACATATGGTAGGTCTAGTCTGGACTATTTAAGAAAGTGTCAAATTATTTTCCAAAGTAGCTGTATATACCATCTTGCATTTCCACCACCATGTATGAGAGTTTCAATTACTTACATCTTTGCCAGTCCTTGGTATGGTCAGTGTTTAATTTTAACCATCTATAAAGTGAGTGGTGGTAAATAATTAAGCATTAGTGTTTTTTTTTTTTTTTAATTTTTTAATGACTAATGATGTTCAGCATCTTTCCAAGTGCCTATGGGCCACCATAAATCTGTGGTTAAATGTCTGTTTAAATCTTTTGTGTATTTCTTAATTAGGTTGTTTGTTATCTTACTATAGAGTTTTAGACCTTTGTAAGATATATATGCATTCTGAATCCTAGTTCTTTAGCAGATATATGCTTTGCAAATAGTTTCTCTCAGTCTATGGGTTATCTTTTCACTTCTTAACAATGTCTTTTAAAGGGGCGCCTGGGTGGCTCAGTCGTTAGGCGTCTGCCTTCAGCTCAGGTCATGATCCCAGGGTCCTGGGATCGAGCCCCGCATCGGGCTCCCTGCTCATCTGGGAGTCTGCTTCTCCCTCTCCCACTCCCCCTGCTTGTGTTCCCTCTCTCGCTGTGTCTCTCTCTGTCAAATAAATAAATAAAATCTTTAAAAAAAAAATGTCTTTTAAAGAGCTGACTTTTTTTTTACTTTTGTTGAAGTCTGATTTATTGTTTTCCCTTTATAGATTATGTTTTGGTATCATATCTGAGAAATCTTTGCCAAACCCAAGGTCCCACAGATTTTCTCTTATGTTTACTTCTAGAAGTTTTATAATTTTCTGTTCACATTTAAGACTATGATCCATTTTGATGTATTTGCATATGGTGTGATGGTGTGATATGTATTAAAGTTTATCTTTTGCTTATGAATATATCTAATTGTTCCACTACCATATTTTGGAAAGACTGTCATTTCTCCACAGATTTTTCCTATTCATCATTTTTGTTGTTGTTGTTGTTTGGGGGTGTTGTTGTCATTGTTGTTGTTCTTTTTTGGTTCTTTCCAGTTTATTGTTTGGTGGAAAAACAGGCTCTTGTATTCCCCCTTTTTTCAAAATCAGTTGTCTATGTATATGTGGTTCTATTTCTGGACTCTACTCTGACCCATTGATCTATTTGTCTATCTTGATGCCAATACCACACGGTTTTGATTATGGTAGCTTTATGATAATTCTCAAAATAAAGTCATACTAATTCTCCAATTTTGTTCTTTTTAAAAATCAAAGTTGCTTTGACTGTTCTAGGATCTTTGTGTTTCCAGGTGAACTTTTGAATCAGTTTCCCAATTTCTGTAAGAAAGGCTTGCTGGGATTTTGATTGATATTACACTGAATATATGGACCTATTTGGAAATAATGGCATCTTAACAATAATCATCCAGTTATTCTTTCTGTTAATTTAGGTTTTCTCTAATTTATCTATACTGTGTATTATAGTTTTCATTGTACAGCTTTTACACATCTTCTGTCAGATTTATCCTTAAGTTGTTCATTTTTTGGATACTATTAAAAATGGCATTGATTTTTAGATATCAATTTCTGATTATTCATTGATAGTATATAGATATATTATTATTTTTATATTAACTATATATTAATTTTCTATCCTGTAATATATTGCTAACCTCACTTAGTAGTTCTAGGGCTTTTGTAATTTTATAAGATTTTCTACAAAGATTTTTGCTTTTCACTCAAGTGCCACAAAGTTCAACACCTGATCAAATGAGTTACAGGTGTTTGACACATATACATAATAAATATTATTAGGAGTCTCTGGCTTCATTCACATCTTTTTGTTTTTAGTATATATAACCATCTTGTTTTTTTTATTGATTTTAAACTTAATTTTCAATCTCATCTTTAGCTGTACCCTTGTTCCTTTGAAGTAATGATAAATCTGACTTTTCTGGTTGCTAACATTATTCAATATATATGTTTTTAATATTAATGTTTTATATATTAATTCATTTTATGCAAGTTCTAGGTACTAACGCTTAATTAGTTTCTGTTCTCTGTGTTTTGTTTTGTTTTGTTTTTGTTTTTAGAGGGACTTCTTCTTTAAAGGGAAATTTGAAAAATATAACCCAACATCAGGCCAAGCAAAATACTCTCCAAATTCCTACAATGTTTAATTGACCCAATTTATAAATTAGTTATTTCAGAAATAATCTGCTTTCACTCACATGAATTATCATCAACCAGAAAGTAAAGACAAACTAACATTGATCTCTCCTGCCTTGTGGCTTGCTGGGCTTTATCAGACTGATTCAGCTAACTAGGCAGGTGTTCTCTTTCTTACAATTGTTTAACTTTCGTTCTGAAAATTGGTGATTGGTCAACATTTCCAGATAAGAAATATTGATTTTTTTTTTTTTTTAGTGCCTCTGTTGAGTTAGTGGAAGGACTGAACAAAAATAAGTCTTAACAAACAAGAAGGGTGAGGAAATGGTAGATGAAAGACCTGGGGAAATATGAAAGTAAATAAGAGATCACCCACTGGGAGAGAGAAAAAATAAGTGTACATAGAACATCACCGTTTGTGTTGGAAAGATGTATTGGAACCCAATTCACACAAAAGTTGGAGGCCAGGAATTAATGTAAGAGTGGAAAGAAAGAATGGTTGAAGATTAAACTATAAGACATTGTAGGGGTATAATCAAAGCTTTATGATAAACATTACTATAACAGCTTTAAAGATAAGTGTTTTTCTGAACTAAATTCATAGATATATGTAAGGGTGTAAGCTAGATTGACAGGATTTATTCAAACAATTCAAGATTACTATTTTTAAGCCTCTTAACAATATAAATAGCCTTTTGTTCTTGTTTTTTCTCTGTATTTCGATTGATTAAAACCACCTCATGAGACTTCTGCTTCCAGCCAGGATGGAATCATAAGGACTGAATTTATGCTCCTGTCTGAAACAAGCTTAAAAAAACACACACACACAAAGACAAAATATATGAAACAATGGTTTTGGGACACAGAACATTGGGCATCAAAGGACTCCTGAGAAATGAGAAATAAAAAGATGAGCACAACAAATGCCTTAATTCTTATTGTCTTGGGAGTTTCCAAACTGTGTGCAGGTAGGTACAATCCAGGCAGGGCTTGGTGGTGCCTCTGAGTTAAGAAGATGGAGCAGGGAGCACAGGAAGACCAAGGTGGCAAGTTCATTGGAAAGAGTACCAAAAAACAGAGAGTTGCCAGAGAAAAATTTCCAGAGATATATGGGGGACCCTCTCTAGTATTTAGCTGAGCCCTGATTAGTGCATGAATTGAGGACACATTCAAGTTCAGTGAAGAAAACTCCTGAAAGGCTTAGCGAGAACAACCTTAATGCTTACACAGGTCCAACCATAATGCTTGTTCCTACTATCTAGAATGGAAAACCTAATAATTTGTGAGCATCAGGTAGAAAACTCAGGTATTGCCACAGAAGTGTGGAAAATTTGCTCCAGCCAGATGCTGCTCTAATCCTGTCTAACAAAATTTTAAAGCAAGACAGAAAAGGATGAAAACTTTCCAAGTAATTTAACCTTGTCTAAAAACAAAGCTAAAGAACATTTATAGGTATACAAAAATTTATAACTCTTAACAATTTAATATTCAAAATATCTGACATCCAATCAAAAATTACCAAGAATGAAAAGAAACAGGAAAATAAATTCCATAATTAGGAGAAAAATAGATCAATCCACACCAACCCAGAATTTACATAGATGATAAAGTTAATATATAAAGACTTTAATTATTACTCTAACTGTATTCCATATGTTCAAGAAGCTAGTGAAGAGACTGCTTATGCTTAGTGGAGACATGAATATAGGGTTCTGGACTAAACTAAGCAGTTTCTGGCATCCACTGAGAGTTTTGGAATATGTTCCCAAAGATAAAGCAGGCCTACTCTAAATTTACCCAAAAATACAAATAATTGTAGTAATGATTAATTCTCCAAGCATGTAATTAAAGACATAGGTTGTCAGATTGGATTAAAAAGTAGGATGCAATTATATTCTATTTATAAGAAATTCAATTTAGGGGTGCCTGGGAGGCTCAGTCAGTTAAGCATCTGACTTTTGATCTCAGCTCAGGTCTTGATCTCAGGATCATGAGTTCAAGCCCCACACTGGGATCCATGCTGAGAGTAGAGCTTACTTAAAAAAAAAAAAATAGCAGAAGACATGAACAGACATTTTTCCAAAGAAGACATCCAAATGGCCAACAGACACATGAAAAAGTG
>NC_138369.1:103290878-103319493 GCF_054177405.1 Leptonychotes weddellii | reverse complement strand
GCGGGAAGCCTGCTTCTCCCTCTCCCACTCCCCCTGCTTGTGTTCCTGCTCTCGCTGTCTCTCTCTGTGTCAAATAAATAAATAAAATCTTTAAAAAAAAAAAAAAGAACTGAAACTTTCTTAGAGAAACATTTTTGGATGACTAGCTGTTTCCAAGGGGCGGTGGAATGGAGAAGGAAAGTAGAGATGATAAAAGGAGAGTAAAGAAGAAAGATGGGGGGAAAAGCACAGGTTAAAGGTCGAAGGAGGGTTGGTTTTTTGTTTTTTGGGTGTTTTTTTGACAATAAATGTCCTTGAAATTTTGATATGAAAATATGAAAAAACTATATATATATATATATATATATATATGGAAGGTGAGTTTGAAGATATAGGTAAGAAGAGATAATAGATGAGACAAAGTTTTCTAGGAAACACAAGAGAATAAAATCAACTGGTAAGTGAAAACTTCATTTTCAGCAAGGTAAAGAGAAACCATTTACTTAAATGTGAAAAATATATATATATATCAGTAAGACTGACTGGGAATGCAAATAAACCTTCAGGCATGGGGCTGGAGAAATAAGGAAGAGCTCAAGTGTTGGCCTCCCTGTTCTGTTGGAAATCAAATCACCAAGTCATCTCCTTGCAAGGGTAGAAGGGGAAGAAGAGGGAACCTGGGAGTAATGGTGGGTTTGAAATAAATACTGAGGGGAGTGTCCCTAGGTTTACGATGAAGTGCATGTGGCAACAAAGAGGGACAAATGAGGACCCAGATCATGAGTTTGAAATGAATCAACCCACAATGTTCCCCCCTTACATTGAGCATATCTGGGGCTGTTGTGCAGAAGGGTGTTGCAGGTGGAGCAGGATGATGCAAGAGGGAAAGCGATTCATGCTTTTGGCCTGAGAGTGATTAACGTGAGTTACTGTATGGCATCATCTTGCAAAGAAATAAGAGAAGCCAAGAGAGGGCTGAAGGATAGGGAGAGGATAGGGTGGTTGAGGGCTTCATGAGCCAGAGTAGAAATAATGGCATGAGAGACTCAGAAGGAAAGAGATTGTATATACATATAGTTTCAAACATTTGAATTCAGAGGTCCTGTCCTTCAGAGTGATAACAAGATTTAGTGTATGACATTAAGTTATGGTCAAAAAAAATTATGGGATTAAGATAGGGTGTTGGGCACTTCATTCACATGTAGAACTTGACTTAGGCGTTGAGAGGACCAGATCAGGCACAATGTTTTAATTTTGGAGCATAAAATTCTATAGTGCAAAATGCACAGAGTTAATTGTTCAAACATCACTGATGGAATCCTAGATCTCTAGAATTTAGTGTCTAAAACTATATATTGTGATTAATACTATCTGTCCTACTTACTTAACTAGTTGCTATTCCTAATGATTACTATTTCTCTTGAGCATTAAATGTAGTAATGAAAGCATCTTATCTAATATGCAAAGTGTTATGCAAATATTATGCTGCCAAACTAGATTCTATACTCAAAGTCTCATATAACAGCATGCGTAGTACAGCACATCAGATCTGTCCAATGTGTGCTAAATTGAACTGAGCCAATATTTGAAAATGCCAGATATCTTTGCTCTTGTTTAAATGCAGTGTGATTATGAAAAAAGAGGTACCTGGCCTCAGATCACATGGTATTGATCGATGTTCTCCTTAGATAAACAAGAATAATTTGATGTAAGTTACTCTCTGTCTTTGTCTAGGAAATACAATTGAATAGTCAGCAGGAAAACCAAACTGCAACTCCATTTAAGTAATAAGAAACAGCAGGGTATGGTATTGTTACATTAAACACCCTGAAGTGAGTTAATGTGATTATAATGTGGCTTCTTTAAGCAAACCAATTATATCATGCACAGGTAATAAATCATTATCAGTATTAGTATATGAAGCTTAATCTCACATTTCTGTTTACAGATATATGCAAATTTAAAATGCATCACCATAAAATATAAACATTCCTATTTTACTGTTCTATAGTTCACCCAGCTAGAAATGTTTCACTCTTCATTGAATTTTTAATTCTTTCATTCATGTGTTTATCTCTTCATTCACGTATATAAAATGCTTACCAATTAGGGCTATATAGGGGATTCGAATATGATATATGCTATATATGTGTCTTATGATTGTTTTATTTTAAAAAGTTACACCATAACCACATTAACTCACTAGGGGATGTAGAAGGAGGGGATTCTAATGTAACAATAACCTAGACTCCTGTGCTTTAATATTTAAAAGAAGATGTCTTCAAGGAGTTTATAATCTGATAGGGGAAAGAAACATATTCAGAACAATAACTCAAATGTCAGGAAAAAACTGTTTTAAGCTCCACAGAGAGAGCTGGGATGTATGCATGGAGATTTAGGGGAGTGAGAAGTAGCACTTCTTTGGAAAACGGAGAGAAGTTTTCTAGAGAAGAGAATATTTTGAATTAAACATGAGAGATAAGTAAAATTTCTTAATGAGAAGAGCTGTGGAGAGAGGAAGAGTATACAATTAAGCTCAGACTGAATAAGTTCATTAAGCAATGGGCTTTAAATTATTTTTTGGTTCTTTTATGGTTCTATGGTATTCTATGGTTCTTTCAATTATTTTTTGACTAAAATAAAATGGAAGCATTTTCACATACTCTTTCTATGAATACATGCATACATACATTTCAAGCAATTCTTCAAGAAAAACATCAGTTCTTCACTGAGCATTGACTATGTTCCATATGCAATGGGAAAGAGATCAGGGTCACCTGAATTAGTGTATCCATGGGGAAAAGGAGAGAAACAATCAGGTTTATAATCTATTTAAAGTTAAAATTGACCAGCTTTGCTGATGGACTAGAAGAGTGTAAGAGGAAAAGTGAGAATAACTGTAAGATTTTGATCTTACCAAGTGAATGAATGGTGCTGCTACTTACTAAGAAGGAGGACAGGAACAGCAATCAAGAATCTGTAGGCCTGTTAGTCCAAGACGCACAAGACCTATCTCCTTATTAAAAGAACAAAAAATGCTATAATGAATGTTTTTCTGCATAGAGAGTTTTCCATATTTAGGGGGCTATGGACTTGAATCGGTCTGTCTTTTTACCTCTCGTGAGGTAGGAACTGAAGCGGGCTAGTTCTTACACCTTCTCTGCCATTCCTCTGACCATTCAAACAATCTGTCTCTGCTCAGTCTCAATGCCATTCCTGCATTAGCAATGAGACAGGTCAGCACACACTCTTTCTCAGTATATATTGCAGCACATAAAAAGATACTGGCCAAACTTCTTAGAGGTCAGCCATGTGCTTCCCTTCTTTACACCTCTGTAGGGAATGATACCTCCTGCACAAAGTTTTTTTGATAAAAGGTGACTTCCTTTCTCTCACCAATTATCAAACCATTTTGGTCACCCTCACACCTGAGAAGAAACTGGTACTCCCATTTTGAAAAATCAGCCTTGGTCAATTTAATAATTTTGTTTTCCGTGTGATGCTTGCTGTATTGTAAACTCTGTACTATTCAAGAATCTGTAAGAGCAGGAAAATATTGGTTATAGAATGTACTGGGTTTATTCCTTTGCTCTTAAAAAAAGCAAATATCTTTCAATAGATCTCTGTTCAAAATTTCATGTCATTAATTATTATTTAATAGCTATAATAATCACTCTAGTCTATATAGTAAATAAATTATACTTATTCCTCCTTTAAAGGTCACTGGTTTCTTTTTTTTTTTTTTAAGATTTTAGTCATTTATTTGAGAGAGAGGGAGAGAGAGAGTACGAGCAGGGGGAGGAGGGGCAGAAGGAGAAGCAGACTCCCCTCTGAGCAGGGAGCCTGGCGCGGGGCTTGATCCCAGGACCCTAAGATCATGACCTGAGCCGAAGGCAGACGCTTAACCGACTGAGCCACCCAGGTGCCCCCAAATGTCACTAGTTTCACTGCGATAAGCATAGCTGTGGTTTTGGCCTCCAGCTCCATTTATACTCTCATATTAATAGTTGATTATCACCTTGGGCTCTGATTTTCTGATGTACACACACACACACACACACCCCAAAAAGAAACCTTATTACTGGTTTAACTGAAGAATTCCAACTTGGCAAGATTATTTTTCCAGTAACTCCTACCAAGTGTGTTCTTTGGGTTCTCCTTGGAATCACCCTTTCCTATGGGTTATGATTTCTTTTTTTTTTTAATTACGTTATGTTAGTCACCATACAGTACATCATTAGTTTTTGATATAGTGTTCCATGATTCCTTGTTTCCGTATAACACCCAGTGCTCCATGCAATACGTGCCCTCCTTAATACCCATCACCAGGCTAACCCATCCCCCCACCTCCCTCGGGTTATGATTTCTTATTAGCAATATATCAACTTGGTTACATAACTTTTCAGTTTTATTAAGAAGTTTGAACTTACTCCTAATACTAGTAGAAAGTTATTTATGAGTATTAAGCTAAGGAATGTCATAACATATTTAGTGCATTGGAAAAATTACTCTGAGTCAATATAGAGAAAGAATAGGCCTAGAAACATGGAAAAAATGTTAGTTGAGAGATTTTTAAGTCATCACAGGGAGACACTATTGCTATCTGATTTAACAGTGTGCCAGAGACAATGGAGATAAGTGGAAGGTTTTAAAATATAATTATGAAGTAGGATCAACAGGAATTCAGGAATTTCTGTTGTGCAAAGTGAGGGAAAGAGAGACACGAGGATGGTGCTGAATTTCTTTGACAGCAGCCTAGATGATAATGGTATTCTCTGGGACAGGATGTACACAAGGAGAAGCAAGGGACAAATTGTTACCAGTTTTAATCATGTTGGTCCTGAGCTAACTGTGATGTTTGGTATTCAGTTGGATATGAGTCTGAAGCTAATTAAAGAAATGGTGTTTGGTTATCTAGATGAAAGAATCATCAGAATTGATGGAAATTGTGTCATGAGAGGATGTATAAGCTCTAATATAATAAGAGATGAGAGACAAAAGGGTATTCTACAAGAAACCTGCTAATCTGCTGTAAGCTAGAAAGAGGGGAACTCTGGCGGTCTGGTGATATGGAAGTTCTGTTAAGTGTATTTCAAGAAAGAAGGATACAAGTAAAAAGTACCAGGGATTTGATCAAACTAAAAGTGTCCATTGTATTTCCCCCAAATAAAGATATTTGTATATTATAGTACAAGTTGTATATTATAATACAAGTTTCAGGGGAAAAGAGTGAGAACTGAAGCCAAAAGCAGTGAATTGTGGCATGAATGCAAGTGTAAGGACACAAAGGAAGTAAAAATTTTGAAGGGGTTTGGAGAGGGCTAAAATAGACACTGGAGGGGGAAGATGAGACCAAACAAAATGGTGAATATCAGGGATATGAGCATATGGAAACATTTACAAGAAGAATATAATAGAGGGGCACCTGGTTGGCTCAGTTGGTTAAGTGTCTGCCTTCAGCTCAGGTCATGATCGCAGGGTCCTGGATCGAGTCCCGCATCGGGTTGCCTGCTCAGCAGGGAGCCTGCTTCTCCCTCTGCTTGTACTCAGTCTCTGTCAAATAAATAAATAAAATCTTTATTAAAAAATAATATAATAGAGAGAGAACTTGAAGATACAGAGGATATATGGGTAATAGTGTGGTCCCTTAGGAGCAGAAGGTAGTCAATTTTGGTGGCCCGGTGGAAGTATTACCTTTATAGTTAGAAAATCTATTTCTATTCTATTCTAGAGAAGAGTTGTAAAAAGAACAAGATGAGTGAAATTATAGGTAGGTGTTCAGGTTTAGTACTTGAATGGTGAAGGAGAGTACATTTGACAATCCTTGTTATAAACAAGTAAACAATGAAGTCATCTCCAGAGTTTGAGTAAGGGTCCTGGAGGAATCAGATATTTAGGAGAAGTGAAGAAGAAAAGGAGAGGGAGCTAAGTCAAACAGAGGAATTTCTAGACTGCATAGCAGACCCAACTAAGGTTAGATAGGACGGATTTATATCTACACAGTTGACAGTGTTTTTCTTTCCTTTCTTTACCTTGAAGTGCAAGGTAACCTGGTTATTGGTTATTAGCAGGTTGAATTGATTTGGCGTTGGAGATTGCCCAGGTGGTGCTTCAAAAAAACAGTAAGGGATGAGGATATTGGCCAGTGTTATAGAGGTGAACATAAAAAAATCAGAGATAGGGTTTTACTTGTTAAATAATAAAAATGCCATGGTATTGCATAAGGTAGTGTTGGTTTTATAAATATAAAACGATACCTAAACTTTACTGTAAAATATGATCTACTTTTGCTCTCTTAATTTTCGTAAGTTTTTAAAAATATTTTGCCCTAAAGTCATGTAAGAGACTTACTTTCTGGCTTGAATTAATCATTACTTAAAGATAACTTTTGTGGGGCGCCTGGGTGGCTCAGTCATTGGGCGTCTGCCTTCAGCTCAGGTCATGATCCCAGGGTCCTGGGATCGAGCCCCGCGTTGGGCTCCCTGCTCAGCGGGGAGCCTGCTTCTCCCTCTCCCACTCCCCCTGCTTTTGTTTCCTTTCTTGCTGTGTCTCTCTCTGTCAAATAAATAAGTAAAATCTTAAAAAAAAAAAGATAACTTTTGTAAATGTGTAATGATTTTTCTTTGGCATGATACTAAGGGTTATATTACATTTTTTGTGCTGTATTTGAAATAAAATAAATTTTAGAATATATGAACATGGACATACAATTTTTTTTGGCTCCAATTTCTACCATATCAAGTGTGATTAAATCTATACCTATATTCTGGGATAAAATAATAATTATTTAAACATCTGCCACTTCCCGGAAATAATTGCATTGTGCTTGGACTAGATTTGTTCAGCAAAGTTTAAAAATTCATGTTACGCATATTTGAAAGTGGATGGTTCTGGATGTGTATATCTAACACACACACAAAAAAGCTCCAAATTACTATGTCAAAGCATAATCGTCTTATAAAAACAAAGTGAGTATCCTCTAAAATAATCTCTAAGTCTGGCCTATTGTAATGTTAAATGAAGAGATGGTCCTTCCCTTTGATATGTACAAAGTTGATATGGAGCTAAGCTTGGGTATAGTGATTAGAGAGAGCTGGATCACTCTGCCTACAAAGTGAAAAGAATTTATACTTTCTATAGTTCCTAGGAACAAGATCTATTGAATCTGAAATACCTTTACCACTGATGGAGTAGTAGCCAGAAGGGTGTTAAGAGGAGGAATAACTAATCTGATAAACTTTTTAAATGATTTTTTCACCAAAAAATATAGGAAAAAAAATTATAGAAATGAAAATATACAGCTAAATTAATTTTCAAAGGAAAAAAGTGTAACCAACACCCAGGCTGATTAGAACAATTACCATTTTCATTGACCCCTTTCCTGCCCCTTCTAATCACTGTTCCCCATCAAAAATAACCATCAAACTGAGTTCTAGCATAATGATGGATTTGATTATTTTGATCCTGAAGTTTTTGTAAATGGTATCAGCCAGTATAAACTCCTCTGTGTCTCATTTCCTTTGTCCATGTGGTTATGTGTAGTTTACTTAATAGTTCCATAGCAGGGTTTCTCAATCTTGCACTCTTCACATTTTGGAGCAGTTAATACTTTGTTATGGGGGAATGGCCTGTGCAAGGCAGGATATTTAACAGCATCTCTGACATCTAACCACTAGATGCTAATAGGACTCCCCTAGGTGTGACCACTGAAAATGTCTCTAGACATGGTCAAACACCCCGAAAATCAAATTGCCTCCAAATGAGAACCCCTGCCTTACAGGATTCAACTGAATATATCAAAAATAGTTAATCCATTTTATCATTGATTGACATTTGAGTTGTTTCCTTTATTTTATTTGTTGTTGTAAACATTCTGGTACATGACTTACAGTAACCATGTGCAAATCTGTTGGGTATACACATAGGGGTGGAATTACTAGGTCAACAGACATGCTTTAGTAGATATGTTAGTTTTCCAGAGTGGTTGTGCCAATTTATTATCTCAAAAGTATGTGAGGGTTACAGTTGTTATTACACCACATTTGGAATTCTTGGCCTAATTAGCACTTCTGGTAGGTATGAAGTGTTACGTTGTGTTTTTCTTTTGCAGTTTCCTGTCAGTAATTCAGTGGAGTGCTTTTTCATATGTTGAACAGATATTTGGATATCTCCTTTTGTGAAGTACACATTTAAGACTTCTGTGGATTTTTTTTTTTTTTTTGGTTTGACAATCTCTTCCTTACAAATATGTGAGAAATGTATATATGCTAGATACAAATCCACTGTTGGATATAGTTATGGCAAATATCTTCTGCTAGTGTGTGGCTTACCTTTTCACTTTCTAAATAGTGGTTTTTGAAGACCAAAAATGTGTAATCTTAATGCAATTCAATTTATGATTTTTTTCCTTTATGATTAGTATTTTTCATGTCCCAGTAGATGTATTTTGTCTACTCTAGATATTGTCATGTTTTCTTCTAGGACATCTATTGTTTTAACTTTCTTATTTAGAAGTGCAATCCATTAGGAATTAATATGTTATATAGAATGAGATAGAGATAAAATTTATTTTGTTCTATACTGATGTCCAAATAATACAGTATAATTTATTAAAAGACCATTCTACTCCCATTACAATTCAGATGTATACAATTCACTATGTTGTGATATTATGGTATCTATGTTATAAATCAGGTGACCACCTATGTATGGGTCTGACTCTCGGTTCATGTTCCATTGGTCCATTCGTCTATTTTTACATCAATATCACACTTGCTGTAGGCTTACAGAAAGGTGTGATATCTATTCAAGTTCTTCAGCTTTGATCTTCATTAAGACCATCTTGGCTCTGGGGGCGCTTGGGTGACTCAGTCGTTAAGTGTCTGCCTTCGGCTCAGGTCATGATCCCAGGGTCCTGGGATCGAACCCCACATCGGGCTCCCTGCTCGGCGGGAAGCCTGCTACTCCCTCTCCCACTGCCCCTGCTTGTTTTCCTGCTCTCACTATCTCTCTCTGTGTCAAATAAATAAATAAAATCTTCAAAAAAAAAAAAGATCATCTTGACGCTATATTTCCACAAGAATTTTAGATTCAGCTTTTAAATTTCTGTTAAGTAGGGTATCTGGGTGGCTTAGTTGGTTAACTGTCCAACTCTTGATTTCAGCTCAGGTCATGATCTCCAGGTCATGATCTCAGGGCCGTGAGATTGAGCCCCATGTCAGGCTTGGTGCTGAGCATGGAGCCTGCTTAAGATTTTCTCTTGCCCTCTCCCTCTGACCCTACCCCCCTCATTCATACTCTCTCTCTAAAAAAGATAAATAAATCAAATAAATAAATTTCTGTTAAAACTCTAAGAATTTGGTAGATAATATATTGCCCATCTCTTAACTAGAATAATAGACTCTAGTCACACTTCCAAGGAAGTGACCACTCATCTGCCCACAATTTCTACTTACAAAAAAGGGGGGAAATCTCATGTAATTGTAAAACTGGAACATTCTTTTTTAAATAAAACAGCTCTATTAAGGTATAATAATATGTAAAAAACTGCATATATTTAATGTATATAATTTGATAAGTTTTGTTATATGCATACATATGTGAAACTATAATAACAATCAAACTGATAAATATCCACCACCTCCAAAACTTTTCCTGTACTCCCCACTTTTTTATGGTAAGAACATGTAACATGAGATCTACTATTTTAATAATTTTTTTATGTGCACAGTATATTGGTAACTGTAGATACCATGTTGTACAGTAGGTCTCTAGAACTTATTCATCTTGTATAATTGAGACTTTATGCCCATTGAGTAGCAATTCTCCATTTCCTCTTGCCCCCAGACCCTGGCAACCATCATTCCACTCTCTGATTCTATGAGTTTGACTATTTTAGATGCCTCATATAAGAATACACAATGGGGGTGGATAATCTTTTCAATAAAAGGTGTTGGGAAAAATGAATATTCACTTAGCATTAAGTTTTCAAGGATCATCCATATTGTTACATATGACAGAATTTCCTTCTTTTTTAAGCTGAATAAAACAAACAAACAAACAAAAACAAAACAAAAACAATGAACATGGTCTCCTTAGCATGCTAGATTTAGGGTCCTAAACTTTTTACATATCAGCTCAGGGTTCTTTAGACACTTAGGAGAGAGATCCAGGTAGAAAATCTATAGTCTGTCTGTCCTACCTGAATAGGCATATGGCATCACTTCTACCATAATTTGTTGGTCATTATACTAGTTTCCTAGGGCTGCCATATCAAAGTACCATAAACTGGGTAGCTTAAAATGATAGAAATTTGTTGTCTCACAGTTCTGGAGGCCAGAAGTCCAAAATCAAGGTGTTAGCAGTGACATCCTTCCTCTAAAACCTGAATCCTTCCTTGCCTCTTTCTAGCTTTTGTTGGTTTTCTCACACTCTTTGACGTTCCTTGACTTACAGGTGTATCTCTTTAATCCTCTGTCTTCACATGGTATTTTCCCCTTGTGTCTCTGCTTTCACATGGCCATCTTCTTATAAGGACACCAGTCACATTGGACTAGGGGCCCACACCACTCCAGGATGATCTCATCTTAACCAATTACACCCACAGTGATTCTATTTTAATTCAGGTTACCTTCTGAGATACTGGAGGTTAAGACTTTAAGATATCTTTTTATAGGGGTTTGGGGGAAGGGAGCACAATTCAACCTGGAACAGTTGTGACAATCACAAAGATTTGCTTTTCTTCAAGGGGAAGGGACACAGACTCCAGCTCTAAGTGGAGAAATGGCAAATATATTGAAAAAATAAAAGATAAGATATTGAATTAGTCCTTTAGGAATGTACATCTATCTCCAGATGTTTGACCTCTGGCTTCCTCAATTTTGAATAATTTAATTTTTTTTTTTTTTTAGAGAGAGAGAGGGAGAGCCCACGAGTGAGCAGTGGAAGGGCAGAGGGAGAGGGAAAGAAAATCCCAAGCAAGCTCCCTGCCCAGTGTGGAGCCCAACCTTGGACTTGAGCTCATGACCTGAGCCAAAATCAAGAGTCAGACATTTAATAGACTGAGACACCCAAGTGCCCCAATTTTTAATAATTTCAAATACATCTTTAAATAATATCATTTTAGGAAGTCATATACATGCTCATATTTTTTAAACTTCAAATAGCTGACTATATTTTTTATTTACTCTTTAACATAAAGTGACAATATAAACTTTTGGAAATTTTCATACTTACTATCAAAAGTTTCTATACATATTGCTCCATTATTTTCTGGTATTTAAGTGTTTTGTTTTGCTTCATTTTGTTTTAATTTAGGCATTTATATGATTTTTGTCTCAGTAATTAAGCTGTATTTTTTTCTCAGAATCTTACAGGCAATTTTTTTTAAAGATTTTATTTATTCATTTGAGAGAGAAGAGGGAGAGAGAGAAAGAGCACGTGCACAAGTGGAGGGGAGGGCCAAAGGGAAAGGGAGAGGGAAAAGCAGACTCCTTGCTGAGCAGGGGGCCCAATGCGGAACTGAATCCCAGAACCCTGAGATCATGACCTGAGCCGAAGGCAGACACCTAACCAACTGAGCCACCCAGACACCCCGAGGCTATTTTTAATTTTTAAAATTTTTAAGAATCTGGCTTTTATAAGTTTATTTTTGTCAGTTGTATCAGAATTTTGGTCTTTGGATGACTTCTTTTTTTCTAACATCAGGGAATTTTTTTTATTTCTTTTTTTTCACTTAGATTTCAGCTGATTTTGATGTCACTTCAGTTAGCAAATAATCTTTATTATTTGTGTTTCATTATTGTGTCATGTACATTCATGTGCATTGGGGTTTGCCTCCTTTAGGAACTATTATTACTTGAATCTGGATCTCTATATTTTCTCATCCATAGCAATTATATTCCTTCCTGTCATTTTTATTTCTTTGAATTTTTCATGATTTCCTTCCTTTGGTTTGCTTTGCTTAGTGTCACTTTTACAACTTATTGCCTCCAATAGTTTTTTTAAATTTTTTCATATTTTTCATACTTTCAGCAATTTCTTTTGCATCTTAGCTTCATTGTTCTGTGAATATAAGAATCTTTGTCACAGCATAAATAAATTGAACCTTGGAAAGATTAGTAATTTTCTGATATTTTATTTGTGAGACTATGTGATAAAGTATCCTCAGGACCACCCAGAAATAAGACCAGAAATCCAATTAATTTCAGCCATTTGCTGATTTTTCCTCACAATGAGAATAAAAAAATTAATAATGTAACAAGTATTTTTAATCAAGGTAGATTAAATCCATGATGTGTAAAATCTTTTTTTTTTTCCTTTTAAAGAATTTATTTATTTGAGAGAGAGAGAGAGTGAGAGAGAGAGCCCAAGAGGGGGTAGGGTCAGAGGGAGAAGCAGATCTTAATTTAAACAATATAAAATACCTTAATTGCTTGCACTGAGAATGAATGGATAACTTATTCCAATTCTAATTTGACTATTTGATTTCTTGTCCTATTTAGAGAGATCTTTAAACTAGCTCTAATTAGTCTTTGCCATGGTCAGGGTTTTAATATAATTACGTTATGAGTGGACATTATAATTTTACCGCACTTATCAGAAACTAGGAAATACTAGAGGAAAAATGATTAGAACACCCTCTCTTTGCAAGAGCTATAGCCCAGAAATTTCCTGTGGATGTCCACCAACGTCCTGAAAGCAAACCTCTATCATTTGTCTTCAGTGGCTACAAACAATGCTAACTCTGGTCTAAAGATGTCTTGATACCTTTGAGTTGTTTGAGCTTTAATTCATAGGGACTTAAAAGAGTCACTTTGAGTTTAATTCATAGGACCTCAGGATATGTTTGAGTTATTTGAGAATTTAATGCATAGTGACTTAAAAGAAATGTAAAACCCTGACCATTTTCTTTAACCATTCAAATCTGTATCACAATGTGATAAAACAGAAGTTAAAAAGCTGTCCAGCCCAGAAAGGGAAAGCATCCCTAATTTGAGTAGATGATAAAATATCTTGGAAATTTGAAAATCATTAAAATATTTAGGAACCTCAAGCTAAAGGAGATTACCTAAATCTTGCCGTGATTATTACCAGATAGAAATTGATTCATTTAATAATAATTTTTAAAAGTATAAGTTATAGAAATATAGAATGATCATTTTGGAAGTGACCTCAAAAACAGTTATATCGCCATTATTTTGTATCTGGAAAAAACCCCAAAAAACAAAAACAAAAAAACAGGCCAAGTCAAGCTCTTAAAAAACTTAGCTAAATTCATAGAGCCAAAGTTATAGCAGCCTGTGCCTCTGTCCTTGGTCTACTGACAGCCAGTGAAGCCCTTTTAAGTTTACCTACTTTATCACATACAAATATATGAATGGGATAGTTCAGAGTTTCTTTAATATATGATTTTTTTCTAATTAAAGGAGTATGAAGATTCGGATGTCTTAGTGTGAATTATTATTTGTGTCATAGTAAGTCATGTCACAATGTCTTAGGTTGTTCAATATAAACATACTGAAAGATTATTTTTCCAAAATGTTATTATAAGAAGCATACCGGTCTCTGAAAAATCAAAAGAAACAAATGTATGATGTGTGCTGAGCCTGAAAATACCTTAAAAATTAAACCTAAAGAACAGCATCAACCGTTCTAGAATTTGATAAAACAAGATCTGTGACTACTAGTGTTTTCAAGTTTAAAAAACAGAGAAAGGTGCAGAAAATAATAAAATTAATCTACCATCCAGGATTAATAATTAATTGTGAGTCATTGTGGGTCATTTTTACTTAAGATTAAAAAAAGAAAGAAAAAACAGACCATATTGTTTAAGTCACTTTTTTTTTGTTTGTTTTCCCAGACCATTTAAATTCATGTTTGTTGGTTTGTTTTTAAAGACGGGAAAATAAAGGGGCACCTGGTTGGCACAGGTGGTTAAGCGTCCTACTCTTGGTTTCAGCTCAGGTAGTGATCTCAGGATTGTGAGATCAAGCCCCACATCGGGCTCCGCGTTCAGTGTAAAATAAATAAAGAAATAAATCTTTTTTAAAAAAGGGAAAATAAAGAAAAAGTTACTACTTCAGTAAAGTTTAATAAAATACTTTTAAACATTTGTAATAATGACCATTGATTGACTTTATACATAATTTTTTAAAAGTGCAAAAAGAGATGGAGGGGAACATAGAGGACTAAAATCTGAATTTCCAGACTTTGTTTTCACCCAATTTAAAATATCATTAACTAGCACAGAAAATCATTCCCAACAGACTGCTGCTCAATTATGTCCAAAGGACACTGAGTACTCATTTTTAAATAGGTGACTGTTATAAGAGGTACAGGGACAGCATGCAGAAAGGGATACAAGAGAAAACAAAACAAAAATGTAAGCATTTGTCATGATATACGGAAAAAAGAAAACTCAGACCTCAGCTGCACCAGATTATTTTCTTTACACCGACAAAGATCTTGGTTAAATGTTGTGGATATAGAAATCAAGTGAGTAAGTGCTAAGTATTCTTTCTGTTCCAGGTCAATAATCACTAGCCAATAGTTAAAGTCAAAGTTTATGTACAGTGCAAAAACTGCCATGAGACTGTGAGGAAGTAGGTGCTTAGCTCATTTGTGGGGGATAGGAGAACTGTAATTGAGTGATTTACAAAATAATTGCTCTAGGATTTTTGGGTTAAAATACTTTAAAGGTATATAAAATACTGCAGGATCCTTTAGAGAGAGAGAGAAAGAGAGCACAAGCTGGAGAGGAAGAAGGAGAGGGAGAGAGCTCTCTAGCTGACTCTGCACTGAGCTCAGAGCCTGACTTGGGGCTCAATCCCAATACTCTGAGGTCATGACCAGATTGATACATTTGTCAGACTAGAGAATTTGTATTCATTGAGCAGCTACCACGCGTTTGTTCCATGCTTACTATTTTATAAATATTACCTGATTTAATTTCCCTTACAATTTCAAAAAATATATAATAATATTCCCATTTATGTTAGGTTGAGTAATTGAGCTTCGGGAAGGTTAATCATCTAGTCCAAACAAGCAGAAAGTGATGAAGCCTTAATTTTCATGTAGAAATTCCTATAACTACCATCTTCCGTCTTTTTCCATAGGAGGAAACAAACCTCTTAGAATGTGTAGTTTTCAGAATAAATCCGTAACACTTCTCTCCTAGAATAAACAATTGATAGAATTTGATCCATATGTAAAACGAACTTGGAAGAAATAATTTATTTCAGCTGAGAAAGAAGCTTCTCTCTTAATTTGCTTCTTCGGAAATGTTATTAAGGGATGCTGGAATCGGGCGCCGCGTCGGGCTCCCTGCTCGGCGGGAAGCCTGCTTCTCCCTCTCCCGCTCCCCCTTGCTTACGTTCCCTCTCTAACATTGTCTCTTTCTCTCTCTGTCAAATAAATAAATAAATAAAGCTTTTAAAAAAAAATGTTTTTTTGTTTTTTTTTTCCATATGACCTGGATTTTAGTTTATTCCTCTCTGGAAATTTCCAATGTCTGTCATAGCTTTTTTGCTAAATAGTTCAATTTGGAAAGCCAAATGGTGAGGTGAACTAAAAGAAAAAGTAGAGCAGATTAATCACCTTAAAACTTTATATTCTATAATGACTGATGAGATTCCACAATTTTCTGAAGCAAAGAGTATAGTTTCTCAAAAGCCTGAATGATAAGGAAAAAAAAAAAAAGATACCAAGCTCAGTTTTTCAGCTTCCTCTGTTGTTCCGTTTTTGATCTGGCACTAGCTAGCGTACCCTTCTACTCCTTCCACATTTGTTGAAGACTCCTGTCCCCTTGGAGTAAATATTCTGCTCATTGGAAAAAAACACTGTGATTACAGTGATCGATATATTCAGTGGAAATATTTTTGATTATGTTTTGTAAGCACATGTTGGCCATTTTCAACACATAGTCATGACCATGTGGAGAGGTGAGTGGGAAGGATGGGGACAATTAATTAAACACTTCAGGCATAGTAGGCATAAATTAATTGTTTGAAAACCAGTAAGTGTTTTGTAACATGTTAATCAATAGCTATAACATCAAATTTGATTTTCAAATATCTGGTATGGTATTAATTATTACTCCTTCATTATTTAATGAATTAATTCAGAAATGACACTAGCCTGGTCTCTGTCCTCAAGTATAACACAGCCTAGGGAAGGGAGATAGAAATTTATCAATTAAATGCAATAGAATATTGTACATTATTTCCTGTAATTACCTAATATGATGGCAGCACAAGGTTCATTTTACTCTCGGAGATATGGATACCAGCATACTCTGTAAAGTAGAAAACTCCACATATTTTGTATCTTGTTTACAAAACTTATATAACCTTTTTTCACAACTATTTGTCTGTAATGCCCTCCCCCATTCCATTCAGCAATACCTTACATGTCCCTTGAATGCATGTACCTTCAACACTGCATACGCCTTTTTATTTTTATTTATTTACTTATTTATTTTTTATTTTTTTAAAGATTTTATTGATTTATTTGTCAGAGAAAGAGAGAGAGAGCACAAGCAGGGCGAGTGGCAGGCAGAGGGAGAGGGAGAAGCAGGCTCCTTACTGAGCAAGGAGCCTGATGTGGGACTTGATCCCAGGGTTCTGGGATCATGACCTGAGATGAAGGTAGATGCTTAACGACTGAGCCACCCACACTTCCCTGCATATGCCTTTTTAAAGAAAACAGAGTCAAGGTTCTTTAATACATGGTTTAGTCTCCTAGTTGGAGGTTGATTTATTAAATATCATTGAAAGAAGGAATAACCACAATAAAATATTTTAACAAATAGAGCAAAAAATATTTGTTAATATTGGCTTATTAATAATCTATTTCAGTTACCATAGTTTATCAATCTTTATTGTACATTTCTACTGACTCATCTTTAAGATTTCATAGAGGAGTAGATTTGCTCAAAGTTAGATGTCCACTTACAGTTTTTTTGCTTGACAATTACTCTTGTTAGTGACTATACTTTTGTTATCTGGATGCATTGCTAAGTCATGCCTTTAGTTGTGCTGCTACTAAAATTTTCCAAAATTACACTATGATGGCCATAGCTCACAATAGTTTCTTTTTCTAGTATGAGCAATTAATAAATTTTGAATGAATATCTAGCAGACTGATGTCTATCTTATTAGGCTAGTATACTTGAAGGTAGAGATTATATTTTTGTCTTCTATAATACTTTACCTTCTGTAGGTACTCAAGAAAATGTTAAAATATATTTCATTCTTTTCATATTTCATATATTTTCACAATTAGCTTTTCCTGTGCTTCAAATCAATATATTAAATAAGTGTAAGAAAATTCATAAAATGTGTAATAATTTGTGAATACTGATTTTTATTGATTTAATCTTAACCATTACATAATCCATAACATATATGATTCTGTTCAGCTATGCAACCATCTACACTTGTTTACAATTTTTTTTTACACAAGTTCAGTGTCCTCAGAAAGGTTCCTGCTCAATTTATTCATTTTGTCCTATTGTTACTTGCACTATTTATTTTACTATCCCATTATCCTTTGGCCCCTATGCCCTTACTTTACATTTATGAGTTTCTTTCTTCCAGAATAAGTTTTAAAAATTCCAGTACCATGAATAGTCTGTTGTACCTAATGGTTCTAAACCATTGCTGCTTTATTTACCAACTTTTCCATTACCCTTTAGGCATTTCCTCAATAGTCACAATCTCAATGGTACTTTTGTTTCCATCACTTTTTTTTCCTCAAGCACCCTACCCTGAACAGAAGTTCTCCCATATACTGCTGTTCTGTTTTTCCCCCCCTTGAGATTGAGTTGAATTTGATATTAAGTGAAGAGATAAAAAGTTAATACTTACCAGAAAAACATATAAATACAATTGTTGTGCAGAAGAAAATGTTTTCTTTAAATATTGGCTGAGTTTCTTTGTTTGCATTAATAAATTATCTTCAGCCAATTATTAAGTATTTGCATGTCAATCCTCTGTTACAAACTGTAGAGGAAATATAACTAAAAACATCTTTTTCCCAACTGCAGAAAAATGCTCCACAAAGGTAGAAGAGAAAGAAAGCAGCTTTTTTTTTTTTTTTTTTTGAATAAGCATTAAAGTAAATGCTATCCACATCATGGGCAATCAACGAAGAGACTGTCAAGGTAAAAGAAATCTCACCCTTTATATAGCCAAGCAGAGACAAACTATTGCATACGTGTTCTCAAGATAAACATTCACTAGTCCTCAAGTAAGAGGAATTAACAGCCCCATTTGCCATGCATAATTCATCCTAAATTCAACTGTAAATGGGATGATGATCTGTGTTACCTAATTGGTTTTATCTAAGGGAAAAATAAACTCATATTATTATGGCAGGAGGTAATTTTGGATTAAGGAACTCGCTAGAATTGAGCTTCTACCCTCCCACAGAAACTGAGAGATAGGGATGATCATATTTCACAGAGATGGCTCCCAGGACCTTGAGAAAGACATTTCTGGTTTGTAAAGCTGACAAGAGGCTTATTTAGGTTTCAGAAAGATTATATACATCTCCAAGGGACAGAGAAAGAATTTGCAATTATAAATTTTTTAATGAAATGCTCTGAAAGAAAAGGGGTGGGAAAAAGAATCTCTTTCCCTTTTGGTACCAAGGATTTTTTTTTTTTTTCTTTCTGATTTCTATTTACCCTTACAACACCCTTGGGCTGTTACATATGGTCCTTGCCAGAGAATAAATGTTGCACTCATGTAGATGACTTACCAAGATTTGCCATAAACACCTACATGTGTGTACTCACACATGAACACACACCACAAGGATCTATTTGGTACTAGTAGTTTGTGATCTGTTTTCTGACATTTTCTTTATGTTTTTAGATGTGTTCATCCTAAAGAAAGACCTATTGATATACTTTACTTAGTAACATTTTATTTATATAAATGCATTTTATAAATGTATTGGGCTTTTTTTTTAAATTTCTGTTCAACAAATAATAATTGGAGCATTTTTTTGTGCAAAGTAGTGTCCTAGATTGTATGGGCATGATATATTTCATATCACTGTTATTTAAGGTATCATACAATTATTCTGAAGTTTGAAATAGATTTTTTTGAAGTCATACATATATAAAAAGTCTATTTTTACATTAAGAACCTAAACAAATGATCTCTTAAAGAGTTTTTGAATAACTGTAACTTCACCTTATTAATGCATTTATTGTACAAAAGTTCATTTGTCCCGAGAATAGTTTAACATTTGTTCTTTTCAGTTTTCCTTTTTCCTTTAGTGAAAGTATATTTTTCAGTGACAATTAACAGTCAATGCCAATGCTACTTCTAGACAAATTTAGAACACCTGATGTAAAATCACTCACTACAAAGAACATTCTGATTCTGACAATGCATGTATTGTGAGTCCTTAATTTCCTCTCTCAAATCCTGCAGGATATAGACAATCCTGACATTGGCATATTTACTAAGACACTCTTTTTACTATGGCTTGGGGTTATTTTTCTTGATAAGTGGATTGATTTATATAATTTAGATTCTCCATTTGATACTATTATATTCAAATGTCCTAATCATAAGTTAAATTTTGCTTTATAGTCTCCCTCCTTCTTTTTTACGTCTTACTCTTTTCCTTTCTTCTCTCCCTATCTCACTCTTCCAATCTACCATTTAAACATTTAAAGATAGTCCTTAATGTACCAATGGAAAACGTGTATTTTCCATGGGCTATTTTACAGTAGTCTTAAGAGTTTTCAAAATCCTATCTGCTTTGTACTATATTGCCAAGTTTGGGCTTTCATTATTACTTAATTCAGAGATTTAATTGGATTCCATATTCCTTGTGTAATCATCCTTTTTTTTTGTTTATAACTTAATTGCATATGTTTATTTAATTATGGGAAAAAATATTATCTGAAGTTATTTATTTTACTAAAAGGAGTCAAGTTGGGTGGGATTGCCACTATAAGGTAACAGTGGAATTGGTTGTAATCATTCCTCTGGTTGGGAATCGGAACGTAGCATTCAAAACTTTTTAAAATAGGTTAGAAACACAGATATTTATAACCAGTAAATCCTAGAGTTCTTGAGTAACTTATAAGAAGATTCAGTTAATTATGAAAACATTATGCCAAAACATAATTTATAAAATAGCAAGTGTCAGGGCGCCTAGGTAGCTCCGTCAGGTAAGTATTGAGCTCTTGATTTTGGCCAGGTTATGATCTTAGGGTCAGGAGATCCAGCCCTGGCCGGGCTCTGAGCTGGGTATGGAGTCTGCTTAGGATTCTCTCTCTCCCTGTCCCTCTGCCCCTCCTGCCCCCACACACACTCTATCTCTCTCTCAGAAAAAAAAAAGCAAATCTCAAATTCTCAAATCAGGTTAGACTTCTTCAAGTACTGGTAATTTTTCAAATCCTTGGCTAGAGTAAGTTGTTTTATTCTCCTGAAAGAAAATAGTAGTGAAGAGTTAAACTACCCAGAGCAGGCCCAGGCCAGCAAGCCTCGGAAGATGGAAAGTTACTAGCAATGCTAAGAGATAACCAGCCGTTTCTGCTTCTGTAGACAGGCTTCCTGCACTGCCTTAATCGCAACCACCCCCCCAACTTAAACCCACCTACCAGCGGTCAGCACAACCCTTGGAAACTGATCCCTGTACTCCCCTATAAAAGCTCTGTAACCCCGCAACCCGGGGCCCAGAATTTGAAGTGCGAGCTTGTGTGGGTCCACCGGCATAAAATAAACCCAAGTTCTCCTGCTTCTCTGAATGTGGCTGGGTTTCTCACCGGTCTGATTTTTTTTTTCTCTCTCTCTAGCAGTAGCATAGTCCAAAACAAAACAGACTATCAACTCTCCGAAGCAATATTTCCAAAAAGATTATAGATTATTCTAGTTAAAAACATCAATAGGGGCGCCTAGGTGGCTCAGTCGGTTAAGCGACTGCCTTCGGCTCAGGTCATGATCCTGGAGTCCCAGGATCGAGTCCCGCAAAGGGCTCCCTGCTCAGCGGGGAGTCTGCTTCTCCCTCTGACCCTCCTCCCTCTCGTGCTCTCTGTCTCTCATTCTCTCTCTCGCAAAAAAAAAAAAAAAAAAAAATCTTAAAAAAAAAAAATCAATAAATTGCCTGAGGACATTAGTCATTATTAACATGGCTTCCTATGGAGTGTTCTGGTTTTTGTTTTGTTTTTGTTTTCCTACGTTCAGAGGCAACAAGTTAGGCAGAAAGGGGTAGATACTAAATAATAAGATTAAAATTACATGATGGAAAATTCCCATATTATTCAAGACCCTTAACCTGATACCTCACAGCAAAAACTCATACATCAAAATGTCTCCTTCTCTGAGATTTATTATCACAGCACGTTTTTAAAAACATGTTTCCTTTGTCACCTGATGTTGAAGTTTCTACTTTAGTTCACTCCAAAATTATAAGACTAGCACAAAATTCCACTCTGGTGAAAAACCATAATTGATCCTACAAGATAAAAAAAAAGAATCCTATATGATAAAACCAGGTTATTTCCCTGTGACTGTTATCAATATCAGGGAAGATTCCAAAATTTCTATGCATGCAGCATTAGAAGCAGTACTTTTCAAATTTTAACTTGCATCAGAATCATCTAGAAGGCTTATATTTTTTGTTTATAACTTAATTGCATATGTTTATTTAATTATGGGAAAAAATATTATCTGAAGTTATTTATTTTACTAAAAGGAGTCAAGTTGGGTGGGATTGCCACTATAAGGTAACAGTGGAATTGGTTGTAATCATTCCTCTGGTTGGGAATTGGAACGTAGCATTCAAAACTTTTTAAAATAGGTTAGAAACACAGATATTTATAACCAGTATCCTGGGCCTCACTCCCAGAGGTTCTAAGTCAGTAGGTTTGGGAGAGGCAAGGCAATAATTTGCATTTCTGACAAGTTTCCAGCTGATGTTATGCTGCTGATCTGGAAGTCACTCTTTAAAAATCACTGCATTGGAAAACTGGGTGACTTGTCTTGAAGTGTCATTTGCATAGTAACTTCACTGTTATTAATTAGATGGCAGTGTTTTTATAAAGACTATTATTATTCATATTTTACATTGAGAAAATGCCAAATACCCATGCTAAGAATTTTTTTTTTCTTTTAATTTGAAGTGACTTTGGAGGAAATATAGAAATAATGCGGGAAATGAAGCCCACTTTGGGGATAACTATAGATCTACGCTGTAGATTTTTAGGGTGCTAATTCGTACTAACGTTTGTAGAAAATATTCATGTTTAATGGAGTTGGTGGGAAAGTATTAAAGGAAGAGAAAACTATAAAGGGCTCAGTAAACAAAATAGTTTTGGATATTATAGAGCTCATAAATTGAGAGGCAAGTGTCAACACATTCCTTACATTTATCTCTATTCTGACTTCTTTTTTCTTCTTTCTTTTGTTTTGTTTTTTTGTTTGTTTGTTTTTTTCCCAGAAAGAAAAGAATGGACTTTGCATTTAATGGGATCTATATGATTCATAAACAAAATTCAGTGAGAAATTTAAAAAAAAAAAGCCTTGCTGTTATTGTTCTAAGGAAATTGCTTTTAATAGAAAATCTCAATTTTACATTTAATCTACAATAGACAGAAAGGTTGCACAAACAAGAATAAATGAAACAATTTAAAGGAATAGTCTAGCTTAATGAAAAAAGCTTCTTCTTAAGTTTATTTTTCTACAGTTATTCAAAGATACCCTCACTTTAAAGGTAGAATCATAAATTAACAGTAATTTTCAAGGATGTTAATAACCTTAAAGAAGACCTTTCTATGGTCTCATTTTCCTTCACTCTTCATCATAGAGTCTGTATTTTTTCTTATCATTTTAATTTTGTCTTTTTTTGAATAATCATTTGATAATTATGTATGTCTCTGGTTTATTTATTATGTATGATGCACACATTGTTAAGCAAAAAAAAGAGATCCCTTATGAATTAATAACTTGCAGCAATATTAACAAATTGTTTTCTTAATAAAGGACAAGTGCTCTATACATAAGTTACTAGTATTGTTCCAAAGAATAAAAATGATAGGCAACCTTTTTTTTTGTTATTTGCAAAGAAGACATGATACCAAATATGCAATCATTTCAGAAATGGCCTGATTAGCAAACTCAATGCTTTCGAAACCCCATAAATCTCATTTATTGTTTATAAATATTTGCTTTAGTTTCCTCTGGATCAGAAGGTAGAATAATCAAAATGCATTGAATAATCAGACTTTTATTTATGGTCTTGAAAATAAAATAATCATTCTAGAGTAAAGGAAATTTAAAGTTGAAAGAAAACTTAGATACCTCCTGGTTGAACATGTACTTGATCTAAGAATTATTTCTTTATCATTAATGCATTCATTACTATAAAAATAATTTTTGAATTTCTACTGTTTGGGTGAGGGGACTGCTCTAGATATTAGGTCCATAAAAATTAATATATAGTTTATTTCAAGAAATTTGCAAACACCT
The DNA here is from genome assembly GCF_054177405.1 of Leptonychotes weddellii. Taxonomy (NCBI): domain Eukaryota; kingdom Metazoa; phylum Chordata; class Mammalia; order Carnivora; family Phocidae; genus Leptonychotes; species Leptonychotes weddellii. The sequence goes on along the minus strand of NC_138369.1, from coordinate 103,296,022 downwards.
AGGGCAAAGAGTTAAGCAGATGAATCACTGTGATATAAAGTGTAAAAGTTATGGGGCACAGAGGAAAAGGTATGCACTTGACACTGTTCACTCTCCTCTTGTCTTTTATATGAAAACTCTACTTTGTTCAGTTTATATTGGATATCTCTTAATCTTGAGGATATCCCCAAGGGATTGTTGTGATTGGAGTCGCATAGTCATGGTGATATGATTCCCTTTGACCAGCCATATAATCCAGTTAGAGCAATGAGATCCAGGCAGAAATAAACTGTGTGAGATTTCTAGGAAAACTTTTGGTTTCCTGATAAAATGAGAAATAAAATGAGAATTATCCTATTTCCTTCCCAAAATGTTGATTGAAAAGAACCATTTTATGACAAGGGGAGAAGCAGAAGAAAACGCTAGGAGATTTGGAGATATATTGTCCATGACTATTCACCAATTGTATCAATCTTACAAACTGGACTCCTTGGTATCACATAACAAAATATCTATCTGCTGAAACTAATATTAATCAAGGTTTCTGTTACATGCAATCAAACTCACTCATAATTCATACAGAGAAATAATGTCCAACATATTTCCTGTAATCTCTGAATAAATGCTACTTGTTAAAAGTCTTACTATGACAAAGGGCTATGTCTGTTCTAAAGATCAAATATTTTAGAGAGTGCTTATTTCATTAAAATTAAGTAAAATCTGATTGCTTGAATTTCCATTTAAAATAGCACTGTAAATTCATACTTTTTTCAGAGCCAGCAATAGCTTAAAAATTTTTAAAGATACACACATCGTACATTTTATTTTATTTATTTATTTATGTAAAGATTTTATTTATTTTTTGACAGAAAGAGACACAGCGAGAGAGGGAACACAAGCAGGGGGAGTGGGAGAGGGAGAAGCAGGCTCCCCGCAGAGCAGGGAGCCTGATGTGGGCCTCGATCCCAGGACCCTGGGATCGTGACCTGAGCTGAAGGCAGTCGTTTAACTGACTGAGCCACCCAGGTGCCCACACACATCGTACATTTTAAAGATACACACAGCATAGACTGGCAATGGATCTGGGCCCATGGGGTTTTAAGTTCAGATACCAGTAGCAGGAATCTTGATTCTATCAAAACCTATGTGGTCTTTGAGACACTAAGCACTTGTGCCCCAGTAGAACACTGAGAAAGCAGGAAATAATACTGTTAAACATTCTCTCTGTACACAAGTGAGGAATTTCTCTGTATCATATACAAGAAGTAAAATATCTGAGTATATAGACTGTGCTTATTTTCAACACTGTTAAAAATTGTCAGTTGCTTTCCAAAGTTGTTGTTACGGTTTATACTGTGATCAACGGTGCTTAAGATTTCCTACTTCTTTATATATTCATAAATAGTTCATATTTTAGATCTTCAACATTTTTCCCCCTTCTTATGGGTGTAAATTTGTATCTTGTTGCTATAATTCGCATCTCTCTGATCACTGCTGGGTTAGGCAGCTCTTCATATGTTTATTAGACATTTGTATTTTATTTTCTTTGAAATATCTATACATGTTCTTGCTTCTTTCCTTACTTTTTTTATTATTATGTTATCGACACTAATATTTTCTCTATTAGATCTGTGGAAAATAGCTTATCCCAACCTTTCATTTATCTTTGCCTAAGTAATATTTTATTGTAAAAATGTTTAATATTTTATATAATCAAATATATTAATTTTTTCCTTCTGATTTCTGTTTTGTATCTTGCTGAGATACCATTCTTTATCCTAAGTGTCCTAAGATATATATATTATTTCAACACTAATAAGTATCTATATATCATTTTAGATGTTTACCACAATTGGAATTTATTTTATGCCTAATATGAGAAAGGAATCTATTCTTTTTTTCCTACAGAAGGTTTACTTCAATGCAGTTTACTAAATAGTACATCCTTCCTCACTGATTTTTCTTTTTTTTTACCAAGTTGCCATGTATATCTTTGAAAAACAGCTGGCAATGTGTACCTCAGTGAAACATTATCATAGTCAAAGATTTATTATGAGAACATCTCGCTGCCTTCAATATCTTTTCTATTTTCAGAACTGTATTGAGTAATCATGATGTGAATTTTACACTTTTATAAGAATTTTAGCATCAATTTATCAAGATTCCTCCTCCAAAAAAGATATTGGGATTTTGATTGTAATTATATTATCATTATATTTTAATTTGGGAAAATTTAATGCTTTCAATATTGGGCATTAATATTTTGATAATTATTATTCACAAACATGAATATATTTTCATTTATTCAAACCTTCTTTGATGGTTTTTAATAATATTTTATAATTTTCTCCCTAGAGCTCTTCCACTTAATTTAACAGTTTTTAACCACAGGTTATTATAGTACTTATCTAATTAATTTTTCTATGTGATATAAAGTAAAAGTACACATAAAATATGCAGAAATTCTAACGAACGACAGTGATTTTTTTAATGAAGTGTATAGTACCTTTATATAGAGTTAATGTAAAAATAGAGTGTGCACTCAAATCAAATAAAAAAATTCACAACAGTGGTTTCCTCTAGAGATAGAAAGAAAAAAAAATGACATAAATAAGGAGAACATAGAGGACTACAGCTTCATCTGTGATTTATTATTTCTTTGAAACAAGAGAACAAATAATCTGAAGTAAATATAAAACTTTTTCTTAACTTTTGAATAGTGGCCTTATGTGTATTAATTGTATCCTTGTAATTATATCGTCTTTATATATTACCTTTATTTAATTTTCCATATAATTAAAAAAGAAATACAGCAATGCAGGACTTTAAAAGAGAAACATAATAAAATCAAATAAGCAGATGTAATGTATGGGGATTAACATAAGAATAAAAAAAAATCAAATAAGCAAACAAACAAACCACTAGAAATAGAACATGCAACTATGTACTAGGCATTGATTTATCTAAGAGGGGTATTCCCCAGTCATCAGAGAAGGAACCTTTCAGGATCAACAATCCAGCTCTTCAAACATTCTCCTTAGAATCCTAAGCAAGTGCTGTACACTGCTAGGTGTCCGCAGATCTCCACTCACCCTGATACTACAAAGCCAGTTAATAGTACCATGCTTCACAGCCTTGTACATTGTACATAACTGATATTTTTATATGCTGACCTATGCTTCCACTCAACCACCTCAACGGTGATTGCTAAAACCCCCGTTCATTAGCAAGAGATCCTTCTTGAACCTGATACTCCTCACAGAATTCTCCTTTCCTGTCCTTTCCTGAGGCCAAGACCCTTTTTTTTTTTTTCCTCTCTCCCTGAAGCTTTCTTAAGGGAAAGAGCATGTTCATTCTCCCATACTTTATGTATCTCTGGACAAGGAGATAATCTTGTTAGTATTCTCTTAGTACTACATTGTCACTTCCAGGCAATTTTTCCTTAAAAAAAGAGCATGAGGGTTAAGCTTAAAGACTTCTGAGATCAGACTGCCTGATCCTGAAGTCGGGCTCCACTACGTCTATAGCTATTTGATCTTGGGAAATTAGTAATTCTTTCTGTATCTTAATGTCCTCATTTAAAAAATCAGAGATTAAAAAAATACTTAACTTCTAGACTGTGAGAATTAAATCAATTAATACATAAAGCACATAGAAAGTGGTTTTTGAAACAAAGCTGATTACATTTGTTTTCACATGTATTCATTACTATAATGTTTACTAGAAAAGCCAAAACTATATCTTTTAATTCCCACTATTGCTTTCATATATGATCTCCGTAATAGGACAAAATCTCAAATATTTCAATATTTTTAAATAAAATTCTGATATTTCCCTTCAGTTTTCTCTGTGGAGAATTCTAGTTATTTATTTCATATATTCTCTTATGAGATAATTTCAGACTACTTGTAAGCTTATCTACTCCATATTTGAAAGATGTTTGGGAACTGGGGGAAAGATGGTGGAGGAGTAGGGGACCCTATTTCAACTGGTCCCTGGAATTGAGCTGGATATCTACCAGACCACTCTGAGCACCCATGAAACCAGCTTGAGATGTAAGAAGATCTGGATCTCTACAAACAGAATATTGCAGGCAGTTGGTTTTGAGGTACAAAGCGGGGAGCCATGATTCCGCGGGCAGATATCGGAGGATAAACGGCAACGGGAGGGAGCCTGGCCATGGGGATCTCACACCGCTGGTGAGCGACAGCCTCGCACACTGCCGTCGGGGCACACTCGCAGACCGGTAGCGGTGGGGAAAGGACTTTAGGGCAGCCCCCAAGACAGAAACCCAGAGTGGCAGGGTCGCCTGCACACGAACTGGGAGTGGCTAGCGGTTTTAGAAGCACAAAAGGCAGAGACGTGCTCCAACCTGGAGGAAGGACTGGGAGTGCTGCAGAGGGGCACACAACCCAGGATGCTGCAGTTTATAGCAGCATGGACAGAAACGGAGACAGTGTGGCCTGGAGGGCTCACTGAAGAACAGACTGCGGTCTCTCTGCTCTGAGGCAGAGGGTTGGAAATGGTCTCTTCTGCTCTGACTAGTGGAAGAGATGCAGAAAGCTGCCAGGGAAAGCCACCAGAGAACAAAAGCCCCCAAAACTGATTCCCATTGAGCCCATCCCACACCACAGGGGGGCAGGGCAACTCCCCCCCAACAGGGTTGCCTGAGTACCAGCATGGCAGGCCCCTCCCCCAGAAGAAAGGAGCCAGCATGGCAGGCTCCTCCCCCAGTTGGAAAACAAAAGGCAAGCAACCCTAAGGTCCCAAGAAAACAGGTGCATCTTGCTTGGGTTCTGGTCAATAATTTGGACTCTATACATTCCCTCAAACACCCATCAACAGAATGACTAGGAGGAGCCCCCAAAATAGAAAAGACTCAGAGATTATGACTTATGCTGCAGATTTACAAATGGATGCAGATATAACCAAGATGTCAGAGATGGAATTCAGGCTAGCAATTGTGAAGACAATGGCTAGAATGGAGAAATCAATTAATGGCAACATAGAGTCTCTAAGGGCAGAAATAAAAGGGGAATTGGCAGAACTTCAAAATGCTATCAATGAGATCCAATCCAATCTAGATAATCTAACAGCGAGGGTAACTGAGGCAGAAGAGAGAATAAGCGACCTGGAAGACAATATAATAGATAAAAAGGGAAAAG
>NC_138369.1:103280554-103290378 GCF_054177405.1 Leptonychotes weddellii | reverse complement strand
TCATAGCAGCAATGTCTGCAATAGCCAAACTTTGGAAAGAGCTGAGATGCCCTTCAACAGATGAATGGATAAAGAAAATGTGGTCCATATATACAATGGAATATTACTCAGCCATCAGAAAGGATGAATACCCAACTTTTACATCAACATGGATGGGCCTGGAGGAGATTATGCTAAGTGAAATAAGTCAAGCAGAGAAAGTCAATTATCATATGGTTTCACTTATTTGTGGAACATAAGGAATAACATGGAGGACATTAGGAAAAATGGGGTGGGGGGATTGGAGGGAGACATGAACCATGAGAGACTATGGACTCTGAGAAACAAACAGGGTTTTAGACGGAGGGGGGAGGGGGAATTGGTTAGCCCGGTGATGGTATTAAGGAGGGCACGTACTGCATGGAGCACTGGGTGTTATACGAAAACAATGGATCATGATCACCACATCAAAAACTAATGATGTATTGTATGGTGACTAACATAACATAATAAAATAAAAAAAAAAAAAGATGTTTGATAGTGATTACCTCCTAAATTTTAAAAAAGACATGCAAACACAAAAATGCTGGTTGGGTATAAGCAGGTGAACTAAGAAAAACTCATAAAATAATAGTTTAAACTATAGAGGTATTAATTTTCAAATGTATTGAATCAAAAGAAATCAAGACAAATACATGAAACAAGATATGAGAAAAACGTAATTCTCTTTTCTTATTATCCATTAATAAAAAAGGTCTATATTATAATGCAGACCTAGATGCCTTGCACTACAGGTGAACACCCCATTGCTGCAGTGAATTAATTCACATTTTAGTCAACAGGATAGAATCTCCTACCATTGGAGCTATAGCATACTGAACAATTTTGATGGTCTCCCCAGGCCCCACTAAATCAGAGCAAAGACCAAAACCAATGAAAATATAATTATGGCTCTAGAGATTATATCTACAAATTTATTCTCTACCACAAATTGCAAAAACTTTAATAAAACTTGAAAACCATCTCCTGTTTATTAAGATAAGTAGCTTGGTCTAAATCTTTCTTGATTGTTCCCCTTTGAATGATATAATGAAGATATAGTACACATTCAGACCATTATAGAGTTAAGATACTTGCACAACTTTCCCCAGTTCTTCAAGCAAGAATTCCAGGCTTACAACAGTCCTGAATTGACACTAATTCCATGATCACTCCCAAAACATAAAAAATTAAGTTGGACCAATGTGATGTGTTACATTTGTTTTGTGAAAGTCCAAATTTGCAGCCTGATGCTCTGAGCTTCTTTGTTATTGACTACTCTAAAGAAAGTACTCTACCCAACAGTACAAAAGCAGCATTAGTCTTTAAGTCTTCATAATTTTAAAATAAAAATTAACACTTCTCCAAGTATAGTCTATAGATATCTAGGTGACCTCGATACTGTTCCAGGGGCATCCAGGAGGATAAGACAATTTCCTGATGATGCTAAAATGCTATTTGCCTTTTTTGCTGTGATGGCATATAGTTTAAAAGCAATGGCACGTAAAGCTTCAGGCCCTTAAGCATGAGTCAAAGTAATGGCACCTAACAGTGCTAGTCATCATTAAACTCTTCACAGCAACAAACCTGAAGTAAAAAGGAAAAAGAAAGAAAATAAAATTTAAGAATATCTTTGAGCAGTAAAAAGCATTAAATTTCAACCATCTAGCAATATTTTTTCAATATTCTATATGATGAAATGGAAAGTACGCATAAAGCCTTTTTATTCAAATTTGAATCATTATGGTCATCTGGAGGAGAAGCAGAAGCAGTGTAGTTGTTTGAGTTGTGAGCAGATCTAGCCCGTGTGTGTGTATGACACACCATTTTACTTGAAAGAACTATAGAAGACCAAAGTATATTTGTTCAGTCTCCAATATTCAATAAATGTTTTCTTCAATATGAATTAAACAAATCTACCCTTTCAAAGACAACAATTGAACTTAATGGTTAATGATAAAATTTGAGCTTTGAAGTAAAACATTAGAAATTTGGAAAACAAACAACTATCATCATGAGCTTGATGGCTTCCAAACACAGAGACTTTTCTGATGAGCTTAGTAGTGAGAAAAATGAATGATTTAACTTTTAGTATTTTTGAAAAGAAATATGTCACTCTTGGCAGATCTGCATAATTCAATGAAACATTTTCCAAATGACTAATCCATGAATAAAAAGATACATTCAAAATGCAAGATGGACCAATGGGTTTTAGTGTAATAGAACTCAAAGATGTGGTTTCAGTATCCAAATTACAACTAACCTTTAAGAAAGTACCACTTGTCTAGTTTTGGCATAGTAACAAAGAAAAATATTCTTAATTACATAAAAATGCTATTAAAATACTCTTCATTTTTCTAACAATATATGTGTTTGAGGCTGGATTTTCCTCATATATTTAAACCAAAATAACATACTCTGCAACAGATTGTATGAAGAGCAGATATGAGAATCCAGGTGTTTTCTATTAACCCAGATAGTAAGCTGATTTGCAAAACTATAAAATAATATCAATATTCTCTTTAATGTTTTCTCCTGTTTTGGAAAAAATGGTTATTATTCATTTTAAAAAGGTTCTCCATGTTAACATATGGTAGGTTTATTACTGTTCTTTTTAAATGAAATAATAAATTTTTAAAAATTCTTATAAGTATCAATAGATGTAACCTTTGTAAACGAAAGTTTTTTGGGGTTCTTAATGATTTCTGAGAGTGAAGGAATCCCAAGATCAAAAACTTTGAGAAACATTGATCCAGATCAAAGATCAGTCCCTTTCTCAGCCCTCACATCTGGATTTCTTCTCCTGGGGCAGGACATTTCACTCGTTCTCTGCAACAATATTAGGCACCTGCGACAGCAGTGGCTTCCTAATGTCTAATTTATAAGTCAACGAAATGATTTTCTCAATACTTTTCTGTTTTTTTCATAGTGAGCCTGGCTCACCAAAATACATTTTTCATAAAACTTTTTCAGCCACATTCCTGTAATAAAATTGCTAGTTTAAAGCTAGTTTAAAAATTTTGTTTTCACTTCTATTAATATCCACTTTTGATTTGATTCATTGTTCAAATCCATTAACATTTTATAACTAATTTTTCTATTGTAACATAACTCTGTATCACCTGAAAATTTAATTTTGGACTTCTAAAGTTTATTAATAAAAAGTATTTGACAGAGTACTGATGAGAGCTAACTTTTTTCACTTTATTAGAGCCTGAGAAAGTATCAGTAATTAATCAATGTTAATTGGTGTATTTTTAATCAGTAGTAGAGCCAATAATGATACTATTATTAATTGCATATTCAATCATCTTAGGAAGAAGAAAAAGAAGAAGGGCATCTGGGTCAGGGACTAATTCTTTGACAAGTACAGTATTCTACTTAGAATCATCTGTCCTGTTGTGAATCGAATTGTATCTCCCCAAAATTTATATGTTGAAGTTCTAACCCCAAGTACTTCAGATGTGACTGTTTAAAGGCTTAAGGTAAAGTGAGGTCACTAGGGTGGGCCCTATCTCAATATGATGGATGTCCTTGTAGGAAGAGGAAATCTGGACGCAGACACATACAGACAGAAGACCAAGGGAGGACACAGGGAGAAGAGAAGTTCACAAGCCAAGGACAGAAGCCTTAGAAGGAATCAACCTTGCCAGCATACTGATGTCAAATTTTCAGCCTCCAAAAGTTTGAGAAAATAAATTTCTGTTGTGCTAAGACACCCAATCTGGGTTACTTTGTTATGGAAGCCTTAGCAAACTAAAACATCTCCCGTCTTAGAGCTAAAGTTTTATTAATAGAGGATTCCTACTCTGGTATCCCCATTATTCCTTAAAATAAATTCTCCCTCAGAAGCCTCTCCAGTCCTCTGTCCCCCTGCCATACCCAGCAGGTCTGAATCCCAGTGCTGGATGCAGCTGAAGCTTGAGGTGAGCCACACAATCCTCCTTCTTAACCCAAACACTCCTATTTTACTTTTAATGACCTGTCACAGCACTATTGTTGGTAGCATCATTATAATAGATGCTCCTTCTAAAAGGTAAGAATTACTTTGCTATAAATCAGTCTCATTAAAGTTCACAAATATGAACTAATATAGAGCAAAAGGCAAATTCTACTTAAAAGAGAGTAATGCGTTTGTTCAACTGCTTCCACTTTGTAATAACATGCTTAGGAGAACCTCCCTATTGCTCTTCTATTTGCAAGTTTTGGTCAATACCTGAAGTAATGGTCTTGTCATTAGGCTCGCTTAAACATAAAAGCTTTGTGGTGTCAGAGAGAACTCTCATTGAAAAAGGAATTGACTATATGGCACACTTGCATGTGCTTGCACTTCTAAGTGAATTTGTAAGCTCATCCTGATTGATGACACAGTGGGCAACAGCTTGCAGGGTTGGAGAGGAAAATTAAATACATATAGATTGCACACTGATAAAGGATGAGTGCTCTTTTCTTTGCTCTGTGTGAGTTAAAATCTTATATATTAGAATAATTCATTTTTTTCTCCTTATAAATTAATAGGTAGATTATAAACATGAGAGTTAAACAGGTATGTGTTTAAATACTGATTCTCCTACTTGATATTATAAGACCCCCCCCAATACAGATTAGAAAGTCCTAATCTGTAAACTAGGGATAATAATGCCTGTTTTGCAGTAGTTGTGAAGATCATTAATGCATAGTGCCTGGAAATTCAGAAATGTTCAATAAATGTTAGTTGCTTTCAATAATGGTAGTCAGCAGAGGCAAAAATTTTAGCATTACCATAAAATTAAATTGAATATAAAAAATGCATATATGGCATATTTTCTTTGAGAAGGTATAACAGGTTCCTGGGGATGCCATAACAAAGTACCACAGACCGAATGGCTTAAGACAACAGAAGTTCATTCTCTCACAGTTCTGGATGCTAGAAGTGTTAATTCAAGGTGTTGTCAAGGTTGATTCCTTCTGGAAGTACTGATGACAGAGAAACTGTCTCATGCTTCTCTTCCAGCCTCTGGTGTTACTGGCAATCCTTGGTGTTCTTTGTTTCTAGATGTAGCACTCAAATCTCTGTCTCTACCTTCACATGGCCTTCTTGTAAATACTCCAGTCATTGGATTTAGGGCCTACCCTAATCCTATATGGCCTCATTTTATGTTAACTAATTCCATCTGCAAAAATCCTATTTCCAAATATTCTTAGGTTCCAGGTAGACGTGAATTTGGGAGGTGGACACTACTCAACCATATATAATGTGCTGTCTCCCCCAGTTTCACATCTATCCCACATGTAAAACATTCATCCTATCCCAACATCCCTGAAATTCTTAACCCATTCCTGTATTAACACTACAAAAAGTTCCAAATCCCATCATTTCAATAATCTGGATCAAGTATGGTTGAGACTCTGGGTATGATCTATCCTGGGGTAAAATTCCTCTCTAGTTGTGGACAGGTAAAACTGGAAGACAAGTTGTCTGCTTCCAAAATAAAGGTGGGACAAGCCTACAACAGACATTTTCATTCTGAAAGGAAGAACTTGGAAGGAAGTATTATTCTCCTTCTACTTTCTGCATAAAAGCATTTTTTTTCAATACAATATGCTTTAATAGAAAAATTTAATCTTGTTAGTTCAAAAGGTTTTCAGGTTTCCACAGAAAACTGGCATGTGAAATAAGTCACAAATACGTATCAAGCAAATACAAAACAACAAAAAATTAAAAGCATTTGTTTGCCTTTAATTTCAAGAGTGGTGGGACAATAAATGCTAAAGTACTTTAGAAAAACAAAATTAACGATAGGCTGAAATGATCACTCATTCTAATTCTTCATGTTATGCTTCAACCTTAATGTAGTGTTTACCTGAGAGGGAATTAATTAATTTCAAGTTGTTTATTGTTTGATTTTCCAAACTAATAATCTTCCTAGGGTACTGATTATTTTAAGCCCTAATATTATGCAGACCTGAGGTGCAGAGGGACAGTGGAGGAATGTACTACTCCTGTGGTACTGGGCAGCCTTGAAGACACTCCTCCAGCTGCTTGTTTGGGATCTCCAGTGAGCAGAACTTACGGGGAAGAAGGGCCCCAGTGGCTACTGGCAGCCCCACTCCTAGGGCAAAATGACTTTGAACGAGGACTCGGAAGAATAGTACGACTGAAGCAAGGAGCATTGGGGTTGGGAGAATAGTGACAATAAAAGTAAAATAAAGTTGAATAAGTAGGCGGGAGTGGGGAACTGATGAAATATTTAAATGCCATCTGTGTATTTCCTATAACTCCTACTACTAGCCATTCCTTCTTCAGTGAAGGGGAGTTATTCAGAAACAACTTGTGTGGAACTCAATCCTGAGCATTTGGCTTAGAAACAAGAATATCCTTTAGTTTATCTTGTGCTTCTTTTGCCTGTAGGAAACATTTTTTTTTTATTAATTGTATTAAAATCCCCTAATATCTGAGGACTTGGCCCCAAGCATGAGCTCCTAGATAATTCTGACATATATTTTTTCTATTGTTAAAAACTACTTGAAAATAATTATAATTTGTTACTCTATGTGCCTTACCATGACCCTCTATCCCCAGACCACACTGATGCTCAAGTAACACAAGCATTAATACTATACTTCAACTTGCTTTTGGAAAACCTCCAGTCTCCTGCCAATCTCCTCAGTTTCAGGGGTTACCCAGAGATAGGGGAGAGGGATTCCACATGTTCGTAAACAGTATTGATAGCATCAAGGTGAATTCACCTTCTTACCATTTTCCTGCTGAGATCTGTCTTTTCTGGGATCCACTGATAAATTTTTGGATGCTTATATAAAACTACCCCACCAGTGCATCCAGCCCAATGAGTCCATCAGTCTCCATCTGGGCACTGACACCCTGCTGCAAATGTGCTCGATGGGAATAGCCTCCCTTCTCTGCACACTCAGCGTGCCTGTGCCCTCTGTCCACCATGCAGAAGTAGAAAAAAGATCTCGTTCCCCTTTAAATTTATTGTATTCCATTAAAGTTCCAAAGTGAAACTATTCAATGTTACAATGCCTTACTGAGTTTTTACTGAAAAAGCTCCATTTCGCAATTTCATTAGGATGAAGGGATGGTTAATGATAAATGCGTATTTCTGGACAAAGAGTTCAAAAGAGTTTGCAGTGTAAGCTACTTCTGTCTCCAAACCATTTAGTTGACTTCAGTAGCAACAACTTTTACAGAGATCTTTTGAATAACATATCTATACCCTTTCTTTCTAAAATCATTGCATAAAAATCATACTCGTGTGTAATCATTTTTTTAATTTACCATATCTTGGACATTAGGACATATCTTACTATTTACAATAGCTGCCTTCAAATATGTCACTTTTTATTGTACCATATAATGGATATTTTAAAGGTTTTAATCATTTGCTATTTCCAGAAATAGCCAAAATGAGTAACCTCATACATATATATTTTTCCACTTATGGGAATATATCTGGAAGACAGATTCCTGGAAGTAGAATTCCTTGGTCAAAACCCATACGCATTTAAAATCGTAATATATATTGCCATGTTGCACTCAATAGAAGCTGCATCCAATAACTCTACAACAATGTTGTCTCCCCACAGCTACACTACTTTTTAATCTTTGCCAATCTGAAAAGTGAAAAATAGAATTTCCTTATAGTTTTAACATGCATTTATGGTAATATAATTTATGTTGAGCTTATTTTCATGTATTTTAAAGCTTTTTTCATTGAATGTAAACTTTTTTTATGTACATAACCTTTTTCCAATTCTTTTTTTTTTACTCATCAATTTGTTGGGGCTTCAATATTTAGGTAAATGGCATTTTGTCTATGATGAGCATTCAAAACATTGCCCCGCTTTATCACTTTTCTTTTGATTTTGTCTATTGTTTTCTATTTCAAGTTTTTAAATGACTTTGGGGTCATCAACTGTCCACAATGGACTATCAGAAAAACTTCTTGATCAAGCAAAGCTGAATTTAATAAACTTACTATAGAGAAGGAAAACATGACCTTGGGAAAACTTGGTGGTCTCTCAAAAGGAGGATGTCAGGAAATGGTATTCGGAGGGTATTTTGGTCTATACTCAAATGACTTAAGTTGTGTTTTTCAAGGAGGAGCACTGGTCAGAATTGGGCAAAGTTCATAATGCTTTACAGCAAAGCAAGGATATTATTGAAGCGGGTCTTGGTGAGCAAATTATTGCCCCGCTAAGTAAGCTGTTCATCTAGGTGAGTAAACTGTCCAAATGAATTGATTTGCAAGAATTTCCAAAAACAAACAGTGACGTTTTTTATTGATTTTTATTCTAAGTGAGAATTTCATGGAACAGTTAAATTATGTTGACACAGGTGGTCTTAGTTTTCAACCCTAACAATTAATTATACTGATGCAGGTGGTCTCAGTTCTTGTGATTTTTATTTAATATTTATAGAGGTCTTTTCTATCTCAAAATTATTTTTTAAATATAAAAAAATCAAATTTTCTTCTAGTAATTTTATAGTTTTTTTCTTTCTCTTCCTCTCCTCTTTCTCCTCTTCTTTCAATATTCCTAATTTAATTATTTGCTTCAATCGAAATTATGGTATAAGAAATGAGGTTGTTGTAGGAATTTATTTTTTTAACATGCCTAACCAATTACCCAGTACCATTATTAATCTACCTTTTCTCCACTGATATAAAATGACATTTTTATCATGTACTAAATACCCATACATATTTGCACTTATATCTGGACTCTTTTTTTTAATTTTATTTTATTATGTTATGTTAATCACCATACATCATTAGTTTTTTTTGTTTTTTTGTTTTTCTTTGGTTTGTCATGGCGGGCAAAATTTATTGCTGATTTTTTTTTCTTACAGAGCACCTTTATTTACTTATTTTTTTATTATGTTATGTTAATCACCATACATTACATCATTAGCTTTTTATGTAGTGTTCCATGATTCATTGTTTGCATATTATAAACACCCAGTGCTCCATTCAATACAGGCCCTTCTTAATACCCATCACCAGGCTAATCCTTTTTTATTTGTTATTATTATTCTATTTATGAATCAGTACTGCATTATTTTAATTATTAAGATTGAGGGTTCTAGAGGGGAGGGGGGTGGGAGGATATCTTAGCCTGGTAATGGGTATTAAAGAGGGCACGTACTGAATGGAGCACTGGGTGTTAAACGCAAAGAAGGAATCATGGAACACTACATCAAAAACTAATGATGTAATGTATGGTGATTAACATAACATAATAAAATAAAAAAAGATTTATAATGTTTCATAATATGCTTGAGTATCATTAGGTATTTGTGTCCACTTGATTACTGTTTCTTTTCAAAAATTTCCTAGCTGATTTTAAACATTCAGCTATCCACATGAATTTTAGAATCAGTTTGTCTAGCACTAATGAAGAATATCCTATTGGTACACTGCAGGAATCACCACTTGTACATTGATTTAGGATTTGTTGAGATTCTTCTACTATTAAGTCTGTCTATCCAACAGGAAGGCATTCCTTTCTGAAAATTCAAGTCTCGTTTTGGATCCTTTGGTAACATTATGAATATCTCTTCATAAAAAGCTGCTATAGGAAACAAACTGAGTGTTGTTGGAGTGGGGGGTGGGGTGGGAGGGATGGGGTGACTGGGTGATAGACACTGGGGAGGGTACGTGCTCTGTTAAGCGCTGTGAATTGTGCAGGACTGTTGAATCTCAGATCTGTACCTCTGAGACAAATAATGCAAGATATGTTAAGAAAAAAAAAAAAAGAAGAAGAAGAAGGTAGCGGGAGGGGAGGAATGAAGCGGGGGAAATCGG
>NC_138369.1:103269587-103280454 GCF_054177405.1 Leptonychotes weddellii | reverse complement strand
AAAAAAAAAGAAAAAATAAATAAATAAAAAAAATAAAAAGCTGCTATATTTCTTGTTTAGACTATTCACAGGTATGATTGTGTGGCTATTTTAAATAAAACATTTCTTCATTATCCTTCCTAACAAGCTTTTTACAAATATAATATATATTACATATATATTATTTTGGTATATTGATTTAGCACCAGCCACCTTACTGAAATCTCTTATTGCTTGTGATAATTTTTTATGTGGTTCTTTGAGTTTTTCTACTATGTTATTATAAACTATTTCAACTTTGTCTCTTCCTTTCCAATTTTTATACTTCCTTTCTCATGTAAATTCCAATAACTGGTACAGTCACAAAAATATTAAATATAAGTGACAGTAGTCAATTTTCTTATTCTCAACTTTAATACAAATTCTTTTTTGCATAAGACATATGTATGCACATATAGATATGTTTACATATTACATATATATCAACATTTATATACACATGCAAAATATACACATATAAGGAGGAACTGCCTTTATCTATATAACATATTAAGAAAGTATATCCCTGGGACACCTGGGTGACTTACTCGGTTAAACATTGGCCTCCGGCTCAGGTCATGATCCCAGGGTCCTGGGATTGAGTCTTGCATTGGGCTCCTTGCTCAGCAGGGAGCTTCCTTCTCCCTCCGCCTGCCACTCCCCCTGCTTGTGCTTGCTCTCTCTCTCTCTGACAAATAAATAAATAAATAAAATCCCTTTTAAAAAAAAGTATATCCCTTAGCAATTGTTTTGTTTTTTGAATACTATATAGTCTATTGTATTACCATATTGATGGAAATTTAAATTATGTCATTTTTAAATGCCTCCTTTATTTTTTCCTTTTTTATTTTTAATTTATTTTTAAGTTATGTTCAATTAATTAACATATAATGTATTGTTGGTTTCAGAGATAGAGGTCAGTGATTCATGAGTCTTATATAATACCCAGTGCTCATTACATCATGTGCCCTCCCTAATGTCCATCACCCAGTTACTCCATCCCCTCACGCCACTCCCCTCCAACAACCCTCAGTACCTTAGCAATCTTATCTAGTATGAAGGTAGCCTTTGATCAAATTAGTTTTCAGTATCAATAGATATAATCTTTTCTCTATAGCTATAGTAAATTGTGCTTATTGAGTCTTAATATTGAATCAATCAGCTTTGAACTATTGATATAAATTCTAGTTGGTTTTTGGTGTTATCCTTTCAATTATTTGGAATTAAACTAAAAAAACAATCGCATAGTTTTCGAAAAGACAAAATGGCAGAATTGACTAAGAGACCCCAACAAAGGAGGCCATTTATCTACTCATGTCTACATGGAGCAGTATGTTTTGTCAGAAGAGCAGGTTGTTAAAAATACTGCTTACTCAAAGTGAAGATATTGTCAGGTCCTTCAGAAATACTTCCTCCCTAAATTCTCAAGTAGGACTTTATAATTTCCTGAATCCTTCAAACTTTCCTGGAGACTGTGATTTGACTTGAATATCTCTGCTTATAATGTGCACGTAACTGATAATATCCCCTTCCTATATTTCTGTAACCTTGGATTATGGAACCTCAATGTCCTAGGAAAATGATCCTCTGTAAAGATCTGAGGTCTATTTCTGAAGATATATCAACTAGATACACTTTATTACATAATTTTGGACTTCTATAGCTGTATTTATTTTTGGTCTACTTAAAATGCCACCAGCAAAAGAGATAAATTAATTAAAATATCTTACTCCCAAAATGTTACTGAAAATTTCCTTGTAGCTTTTATTTCATGAATTTGGGTTTTGTATTTATTCATATATTGTTACACATGAATGGAAATTTTTATAAATTGAAACTCTTATTATTATAGTGCTTTTGCTTTGAATTAATGTGATAGTAATACCACATTCTTGCCTTTTTTGTGGTTGCTATCGGTCTATTTGTTACTTTTTAATTAGTTATAATACTTCTCCCTGCTCTCCCATTTACTTTTTGATAATAGTGATGGTTTGATAGTGATGGTTTATGATAGTCTGTTTGTAAATATAATTTCCACAATTGGATTAATTTTAGTCCTGCAATTAAATGAACCCAGTGAGCATTGCCAATCTTTTTGCCTAGTGTCTAAATTTACTACTATATTGGTCAATTTGTCATCTAGAAATTTCTTTCTCAGAACTCTTGTATGTTGGAAATTGTGTATCAGGAATGAAATTTTGACTGAGTAAAAAAGACTCAGGTTTTCTTTCTTGAGAAATTGAAAAGAGGAGTGCCTGGTTGGCTCAGCTGGTTAAGCATCTGACTTCAGCTCAGGTCATGACCCTGGGGTCCTGGAATCGAGCTCCATGTCAGGCTCCCTGCTATGCAGGGGCCTGCTTCTCCCTCTAACTGCTGCTCCCCTTCCTTGTGCTCTCTCTTTCTGTCAAGTAAATAAATAAAATCTTAAAAAAAAAAAAGAGAGAGAGAGAAATTGAAAAGAGCTGGAGATATGTGAGGCCTTCTGTTCTTTACCCACTCTACACATTTTTATCCTTTTCCTCAAAGCTTGAAAGATTACTCTTTAACTTTGAACTCCAAGAAGTATAATAGGCACTGTTGCAGTTTTACCTTGACATAGTTTCCTCATTCAGTGTATACATTAAAGTTTGTCTTATCAATCTATAAAGTTTTGTATAGTTCTAGAAACTCTTTGAATTATATATTGAAATTCTTATTTTCTTTCAGTTTTATTATTCAAGTATACCAATTATATCTATTTTGGATATGCTTTGGGTTTCTTATTTATCAACAAGTGCTAATTCCTTTAATTCTTTTCATTCTCTTTTTAATTCCATTTTGGTCTATAATCCCAGTCTGACTTTCCACTCTCTTTCCAGCAGAGTCTATTTCCCTAGATGTTTTCTGCAAAGATTTCATTTTTCTGAAGATTTCATTTTCTCTTCTTCTTGTCTCTTGAGCTCTGGAGGTTGGTGTATGTATGTATGCATACATCTAAAGTCTTCCTCATTCTCTTATTTCTCTGCTTTGAGCTCCTACTTTACATTGTATATTTTCATACAGTTTGTTCAAAATTTTTTATCTTCCCCAAGGTGACATTTTTCTGCTATGTCTTCCTAATTTGCCACTTACATTTTTGTCTGTTCCTTAATTTTTAACTTGTGGAAATATTTGTGGATGCTTAGTTGAATACTTTAAAGATACTAATTAACTGTGAGTAAAGTGAATTCTGTCTATACCACCATCTCTTGGTAAGAGATGGTTTATGTGGTATAAGAGTGAAAAGTTGATAGATGACCAGGATATCTCCCCAGTCCATGGAGAAATTTCTTATGCCACAAGGTTTTGAGTTTGTGTGTGGTGATTATGATTTACACAAACATGTGTGCACACATATACACATAGAGAGAAATATACAGAGACGGAAAGGGATTATTCAGTTTTTACTTCTCCCACTGAAATAAATCAGCAGTTGCAGGGCTGCTTAGGGTTGAAAGGCTTTCCTTTATCTGGTCTCCCTGGCAGATTGCTTTCTGTACATTTGCCGTATTTGTGTGCTTTCCTCTTCAACCTCCTCTCTTTATTTCTCTGTGATGATAAAAAAGTCTAGAGAAGTTCCCACAGCCCATCAAACCATTGAAAAAACACAATTGTTAGTGATATTTTACTCCTCACAATGACCACCTACATTGGAGGGTTCTCTATGCCAGCATTACCTGATGGTGCAGCTGTAGGTTTCTTTTCTCAGCATTCTTGCATTCTATTATTATTGCCATTGGATTTGGTAGGCATTCTTCATATATTTTTACGGTTACAGATAGTTTCTAGTGTCATCAAAGATGGAGCTGTGTTTCTCATCTCTTTCTTGTAATTTTCATTGTCTTAGAATAATTTCAGAGAGAAGAGGTGAAGGCAACAGAGATGTTATTATTATGCTTTGTAAATCACAAGTCAGTTCTTAAAATTTTGTTGTTACCTTCTATGTCCATTGTCATCTGTGGGCTCAGTCAGTCATTAGTCTGCTGAGGGTTAATGTGGGGAGAAATCTGAGTGACAGTAACACTGATATAACACCCTCACAAAAACTTGACGTATTGGGGCGCCTGGGTGGCTCAGTTGGTTAAGTGACTGCCTTTGGCTCAGGTCATGATCCTGGAGTCCCTGGATTGAGTCCCGCATCAGGCTCCCTGCTCAGCGGGGAGTCTGCTTCTCCCTCTGACCCTCTCCCCTCTCATGTGCTCTCTCTCATTCTCTCTCTCTCAAATAAATAAATAAAATCTTAAAAAAAACACAAAACTTGAGGTATTGTTGTTGAATCAAATCAAATATCTTCAGCATACTTAGGGTGTGCTTTTATCAGAAGACTCCTGATAACCTGGTTCCAGTATGGCATTGGTCTTGCCAAGACAGGAGGTCATAGCTTCAATTCAAAATGAGAACACTACTGTTCTAATATAATAGACATGTGAGAGAGGAAATATTAGAACAATGAAAACCAGTGAGGGGAAGAATGAGGCATGGCAAAACAAGCTAGAGTTGGGAGAAAGGTGTTGTGCAGAGGAAGGATTTCTTTTCTTCTTTTTTTTTAAGATTTTATTTATTTATTTGAGAGAAAGAATGAGAGAGAGAGAGAGAGCACAAGAGGGGGGAGTGTCAGAGGGAGAAGCAGACTCTCTGCTAAGCAGGGAACCCGATGTGAGGCTCGGTTCCGGGACTCCAGGATCATGACCTGAGCTGAAGGCAGTTGCTGAACCAACTGAGCCAACCAGGTGCCCAAGAGGAAGGATTTCTAAATGAAGTAATGGATTCATGGGATCTTGAAGGATAAGTCAAGTACCTACCAGGCAGACACGGACTGAAATTAGAGAGAACAATGAGTGAAAGGTAAGGAGAATTAAGCAAGCATGATGTTTTAGTGTTCTATTGCTGAATAATAAATTACCACAAATTTAGTAGCTCAAAACAACAACACCCATATAATATCTCACAGTTGTGTAGGTCAGAATTCAGGGTATGTCTTAGCTGAAGACCTTTCACAATGCAGCAATTAGAATGTCAGCCTGGCTGGGCTTCTCTGGAGTTTTAGGTCTGCTTCCAAATTTATTCAGGTTGTTGGCTGAAATCAATCCCTTGTGTTGATAGGACTGAAGTCTCCCATGGCTAGGAGAGCATCTGTGGCAGCTTTGAATATCTCTAGATTCTTCCATCTCTGACCTCCACATCCTCTTTTAAAAGAGCTCACCTGATTAAGTTAGGTCTACCCACACTCAAAGGGAAGTATTATACAAAGTGTGCATACCAGGAAGTAGAAATCTTATGAACCATCTTAGAATTCTGCCTACGACACATGGTTTGTTGGAAGAGATCTGAGATCTTAGTTGTGACTGTAGTACAAACTAGAGATAGACAAGCTGGATAAGTAGATGCCTGATGTCTACATATAATAGAGTATTAATTTGCCTCAGTAAGCAATAGAGCACCATAGACAGATTTTAAGCATGTAAAATCTTTTCTGCTTTAACAGCAATGTGGAAGATGAATTGATTGAGTATGAACTGTAGAAAAAGATATTTTAATAGAGAGTATTAAAGCATTCCTGGAAAAAGCTAAGAAACTAAAGCTGTAATAGTAAATGAGCACAGAGAAGCATACCTTTAGATATTTAGGAAATATATTTGATAGATTGAATGTATTCATCATATATTTTTACACATTCATTCAATATGCCAAACAACATTCCAGGCATTGGTCAGAAATGAACATAAAACAATGTTCTTTTTTCTTAAAATGCAGGAAAAGAAAGACAAAAAAAGGAACTGCATAAATAAGTAAGGTAATTCCAGATTTTATTGCCTGCATTAAGTGGTCAGGGTAATGAACTAGAAAACATATCAATTAAGCTACTTTGGTCAGCAATTAACATGAGACCCAACTTTAAATCTTTAAATGGCTTAAGTAAGAGTGAGATTTATTATCTCACATTAAAAAAAAAAAAAAAAAACAGAACAAACAAAAACATTAGACTTCATTTGGTGCGAGAGTTACCTAACTCAACAATGCCATTTAGATTCTGATTCTGTCTTTTTTGTCTGCCATCTTAATGTTGGCTTTTATCCTCAGGCTTTCACCTTCCTAGGCATAAGATAGCTGCAACAGTACCATACTTCACATTCTTACACAATGCCCAGCTGATTGTTGAGAAGTTAGATCTTTCATCCCCCTTTTAAGAAAAAGGACATTTCTCAGATTCCCATAAGTAATTTTTCTTTCATTTCTCATTTAGCAAATTGCAACCCATGCCCATTCCTACACCAAATCACTCAAAATGTACTAAAAATACCATAACTGATTTAGAAAAATGGTTTCTAACCTCAGAACAATGGTATTAACATTTCTGTGTGTGAGAACCTGTCCTAGTTGAAAACCGTTGGGTATAACTTATACAGATTTAAACCTATCAGATTTAGACTAGTGGGGCTAGAGCCCACATCCTCTGAAACATGTGGCTATCCAAGGTGGGTCTAAAAACTCAGGGTGTTAGAAATGAATAGGGCGAAGAGTTGTCTGTTACAGAGAATGACAGTGAAGGAGAATACTTTAGATAAGAAATTGAAGACTGGTCTTCCAATAGAGGTGATATTTGAGCTGTAACCTAATGATGAGAAGGCAACCAGCTAGATCTGGGCAAAGCAGGAAGAATTGAGGGCTCTACAATGACTATTTTTAATTTTTTGAGGAACCTCCATACTGTTTTCCATTGTGGCTGTACCAGTTTGCATTCCTGCCAACAGTGCAGGAGGATTCCTTTTTTCTCCACATCCTCACTAACACTTGTTGTTTCTTGTGTTTTTTATTTTAGCCATTCTGACAGGTATGAGGTGATATCTCGTTGTAGTTTTGATTTGCATTTCCCTGACGATGAGTGATGTTGAGCATCTTTTCATGTTTCTGTTGGCCAGCTGGATGCCTTCTTTGGAGAAAGATCTGTTCATGTCTTCTGCCCATTTTTTAATTAGAAAAAATAACTTTTTTAAAAAAGAAAATGTTGGAGGAAGATCTTAAGGTATCATTTAAAAGAAATAACAAACATAATTAATGCATGTAAATCAAACTTGCAACATGGCAAAACAACACACACAAATCGAAGCTCATTTTTTAAAAACAATCCCAAAACAAATTATGATGAATGTCAAAGATAACAACAACAACTTGTATTGGTTGTTTCAAGAATAAAAAGTATTTTAAAAGTCCACAACATTTTAGGGAGGTTGTTAATATCATACTGTATAAAATTGCAGTCAAGAATTCACCCAAAATTATCAAATAGAGGAGGTCATTTGTGTTGGAAATATTTATGAAAAACATCTCCTGCAGAAGAAATCAGAAAAATTCTCAGTTCTATCCAACGCATCATCTTCCTTCATAAGCACACTATTCCATATTCATGCATTATGCCTAACTTAAGATTATCAAGAAAGAGCAAATCAGATTGTACTCTATTTTCTTGACAAGTGAACACTGCAAAATATATCGACCTCTGCCTCTAAAATTTGTTGGTGAAAAGAAGGAAAATTTACTAAAGCTTATTTTCCTGTCAGTAGCTAACTTGGAAAAATTAAGAGCAACCACACAGTGGAAAATGTACTTTTTAGTTCCCAATATAGTGGCAGTATCTGCTAGTCATTCAGACATAAAAGAGTATCTATGAAACAATTTTTTGCCAGCCCATTTTCACTAACTGAAAAAATAAAATACCATAAATGTCATGTCAGAGGTGTACAATAGCTGTTTACAAACTGTAACAATTAATATATTCCAGGGCCTTGTCCTATGACATCACAATATTCTGTTTCAAGGGGTAAAAACTTATGAGTTCATTCATTCATTCAGTGAATATTTATTGAATGCCTGTGCCCTACAGATTCTGTTCTGGGTACTAAACAAATACATAAAATTGTTGTTCTCATATAATTTATATTCACTTTTTAAAAGATTTTATTTATTTATATGACAGAGAGAGAACACAAGCAGGGGGAGCAGCAGAGGGAGGGGGAGAAGCAGGCTCCCCACTGAGTGGGGAGTTCCATGAGGGGGCTCGATCACAGGACCCTGGGATCATGACTCGAACCATTGTGTAGGTCATAGTGAGCTAGTTTGATTCATCATGGAAATCATGACTCGAACCAAAGGCAGACGCTTAATGACTGAGCCACCAAGGTGCCCAATAATTTATATTCTAATGGTGTATCAACAAAAAATAAGTAAACCCACAATGAAAAAAAAGAAAGAAAAAATATCCAATATAATTTCTATGTGGGAATTAAATTAAGCTGATGTGGTAGAGAGTAAATGACTGGCTGCTTTAATTTAGGTCCTCAGGGATGGTCTCTGGTTTGTGTAATTCCTTAATAAAAAGCAAAAGCAAGACATGGAGGTACCTTGGGAGGCATGCTAGGTAGAGTGAACAGCCTGTACACCTCAAGGCAGGACAATACTTCATGTGTTTGAAGATCTGAAAGAAGGCCATTGTCATTGAAGTGCCATGGATGATGCAAATCGTTATTAGTTTCCTAGGGCTGCCACCAAGAATCACCACAAACTGATGGCTTAAAGCAAAAGAAACACATTCTCCCGCAGTTCTGGAGACTAAAAAATCTGAAATCCAGATGTCAGCCAGGTCATTTTGTCTCTTAAGTTTCCAGGAAAGAATCTTTTCTTTCCTCTTCCTAGCTTGTGATGGTTGTGGTCAATCCTTGGCATCTTTGGTTATAGCTGCATCATTTCAATTTCTGCCTCCTCTTCCCATGGCCATCTCCCCTCTGTGTGTGTGTCTGTGTCTGTGTCCAAACACACCTCTGCTTGTAAGAACACTACTCATTGGATTTAGTGGCCACCCTAACTCACTATGACCATATCTTGAATTGATCACATCTGCAAAAGCCCTTTTTTCAAATAAGGTCACATTCACAAGTACCAGGGGTTAGAACTTCACCTTACCTTTCTGGGGAACACAATTAAAACAACAACAGATACTAATAAAAATCTCTTACAAACTAAATACTAAACTATGACATCGACCATGCAAATGTAAACATATTCACAGTTTTCTTTTGTGATAATGTAAAAAACATTTTTCTCTAAATAAAAAGAGTGATCACAAAGTCATACTGTAATTACAACCTCATGGTGGCTTACTCCTATTACAGGAGACTATGCTCCCTACAACCATTTGGTAACTTATGTCTCTGATCTATCATATTTAAAAATATACATATTCACTATTTTTACATATCATTAAAGTCAAGTCAAAGACAAGGAGACAATCAGTTTTATGAAGCTCTTGCCAACAAAGAGATAATATTCCTGTTCTTCAAGAGACACATTTCCCACCCCTGGAGCTGCTATGTAAGCAGCTTCTCACTTGGAGATTCACACTGGGGGCACTTAAAGTGGATATTACACTCACTGTTGAGGATTACTTTTCACAGCAAGGT
Source organism: Leptonychotes weddellii (assembly GCF_054177405.1). Taxonomy (NCBI): domain Eukaryota; kingdom Metazoa; phylum Chordata; class Mammalia; order Carnivora; family Phocidae; genus Leptonychotes; species Leptonychotes weddellii. The sequence goes on along the minus strand of NC_138369.1, from coordinate 103,270,963 downwards.
TCAGTGCTTGTATAATAAAGCAAGTAAAAAACCTGAGTGAAAAAAAGCTATTATTTAGGCAGCTAAGATCATATGACCCAACCCTACATATATCAATGATTCTAATCTTCTTCTGTCTCCATACCATTCATATTTGCCAGAAAGTTCTGTAAGATCTCTCATTAGAACCTATGATTCTCAGCTGGACATAGGATAAGTCTCAAGGCATGGGGCAGGGTGGGGGTAAGGAAGGAAAGGACTTATCAGAATCTCCAGGGAGGTTTAGATACAGAAAAACCTTTTCTCCCTTCTTCCTTTGATATGTCACCTCTTTGATGTCACTTTTTCACAGGTAAGAGTCAGTGACTTAAAATAATCAATGTATCCATCTATCTCACCTAAGAGTATCTACATAAAAAACAAAATAATAGCGACTAACAATATTTAATGCTCACCATGTGTCAGGCACAGCTCTAAGTGTTTAAGTACTTAACTCACGTAACCCTCAAATTGCCCTTCATGAGAAACTAAGGCACAAAGAGGTTCAGTGGCTTATTCTAGGTCACAGCTAGAAAGTGATAGATCTGGAATTCAAAATCAAGCACTGATACAAGAGACCATGATGTTAACCACTACACTATTCTGCTTGGGACTGCACAGAAATCTACAATGATTTAAAAATACAAATACACGGAGGGGGGGGGAAAGATGGCAGAGGAGTAGGGGACGCTATTTCAACTGGTCCCCAGAATTGAGCTGGATATCTACCAGACCACTCTGAGCACCCACGAAACCAGCCTGATATGTAAGAAGATCTGGATCTCTACAAACAGAATATCGCAGGTGGTTGGTTTTGAGGTACGAAGCAGGGAGCTGTGATTCCCCGGGCAGATATCGGAGGATAAACGGCAGCAGGAGGGTGCCTGGACGTGGGGATCCTACACCGCCGGTGAGTGACACCCTCGCGCGCTGTGGATGGGGCACAGACTCACAGACCGGTAGCGGCGGGGAAAAGACTTTAGGGCAGCCCCCAGGTGGAAACCCGGAGTGGCGGGGTCGCGCACATGCGAACTAGGAGCAGCTGGCGGGTTTAGAAGCACAAAGGGCAGAGATGTGCCCTGACCTGGAGGCAGGACTGGGAGCGCTGCGGAGAGGCGCACAACCCAGGACGCTGCAGTTTATAGCAGCATGACAAAAACGGAGACAGTGTGGCCTGGAGAGCTAACTGAAGAACAGACTGCGATCTCTCTGCTCTGAGGCAGAGGTTTGGAAATGGTCTCTTCTGCTCTGACTCATGGAAGAGACGCGGAAATCTGCCAGGGAAAGCTGCCATAGAACAAAACCCCTAAAGACTAATTCCCGCTGAGCCTATCCCTGCCACAGGGGAGCAGGGCAAC
>NC_138369.1:103259853-103269087 GCF_054177405.1 Leptonychotes weddellii | reverse complement strand
ACAAACAGGGTTTTAGAGGGGAGGGGGGAGGGGGGATTGGTTAGCCCGGTGATGGGTATTAAGGAGGGCACGTACTGCATGGAGCACTGGATGTTATACGAAAACAATGGATTGTGGATCACCACATCAAAAGCCAATGATGTATGGTGACTAACATAACATAAAAAAATAAAATAAAATAAAATAAAAAATAAATAACAAAAAATAAAAATACAAATACACAAGCATCTGACTCAGGTCATGATTTCATGGTCATGAGATTGAGCCCCACAGTGGGCTCCATGCTCAGCGAGGAGTCTGCTTCAGATTCTCTCTCTTTCTCCTCCCACCTCCTGTGTTTCTCCTCCACTGGCACTCTCTCTCTCCCTCTCAGATAGATAGATAAATAAATAAATAAACAAATATGCAACCATGGTTTAAACCTATCATTATTTGATTGCTCATTCATGAACACTTCCACATTTAGTCCATTTCTTTTTGGTGAGATCAGAAGAATCCAATTTTATGTTCTTTTGAGTATTTAATAAGGCCCTGAAACTATACTAACTCTGATTTGGATGTTGTGAGTTAGGTCCACACTTCTGGGTTTACCGATCACTTTCAAGAAGTCTTGCCTCAACATTTGGCGACACTTACCTTTTGCTCCCTCCAGCAACTTTACTGATTGTATTTCACTGCATAGTAGGAAGTCCATTAGATCTGGAAAACATCAACTGTAACAACAGAAACAACCCTAGGCGTCACCCTCTTCCTCTTTTGTTTCTAGACTTGCATCCATAAGCATCTGGGATGCAGGGTGATTAAATTCATAGGCCCCATTTTATGACATCACAGAGCCTCCTGCACTTCTGGGTGACAGTCTCCTCATCTATAAAAAGCATCGGAGGACAGATAAATTTTATACTTAAGTAGAATAAATTAACTTTAAATAAATTATAAATATAATTATAAATTAGAAGCAAATTATAAAATCAGGGTGCCTGAGTGGCTCAGTTGGTTAAGTGTCTGTCTTCAGCTTGGGTCATGATCTCAGGGTGCTGGGATTGAGCCCCGCGTCGGGCTCCCTGCTCAGCAGGGAGCCTGCTTCTCCCTCTGTGGCTTGCCCTCCACTCATGCTCTCTCTCTCAAATAAATAAATAAAACCTTTAAAAAAAATAAATTCTAAAATATGAATATAAACACTCGGCACAGTACCTGACATATATAAATAATCAATAAATGGCTTATGTCGGTTTTATTAACCTATATATCTATCAGAATTCGGTTTTTGGCTAACTTTTTTTTTTTTTTTTTTTTTTTAAGTGGGCTCCAAGACACAGGGCTTGAACTCACAACCCTGAGATCAAAACCTGAGCTGAGGGGCCCCTGGGTGGCTCAGTTGGTTAAGCGACTGCCTTCAGCTCAGATCATGATCCTGAAGTTCCAGGATCAAGTCCTGCATTGGGCTCCCTGATCATCATGGGAGTCTGGTTCTCTCTCTGACCCTCCCCCCTCTTTTGCTCTCTCTAATAAATAAATAAAATCTTAAAAAAAAAAAAAACCTGAACTGAGATCAAGAGGCAGATGCTTAACTGACTGAGCCACCCAAGCACCCATTGGCTAATTCTATTGAGTACCAACTCTTAAGGTACTCTTTAATAGAAAATAGAAGATTCTTATATTGAGACTAAATATAAGCATAAATTATTTAAAATAATTATGTATTTTTATAAATGTGTTAGTTACTATTTCATTTATTATTTTTGTACTTTTTTAGAACATTTATAAGTGACAGAACTTTTACATAACACCAGTGTCTATGTATACACACACACACACACACACACACACACACACACACTGCATATGCAGGTAGACCTGTTTTGACAGTTTGCCTCTCCTTATGCTTAGTTACTTATGGTGCATCCTCCTAAGTTAATAACTTTTTTCCTGCCTGGAAACCTAACTGTACTTCATCATTTTCTTTCAAAGCAGAACTCCTCTCTACTTTCAAAGTCAGTACTTAACTAAATCTGATGAAAATGTCCCCATTAATAGTGTGATGGCAATGTATTCCAGCACCTATTTCTAGATCCAGATAATACATAACAGTTCCAAAAATACATAGCATTACTTGGTAGCCTCCTGGAGACAATGATTTCACATCTGTTGTGGTTTCCAAAAGAGTGATTTTAATGGTGTGAATTTAAAGCCAGCAGAAAGAGGAAATGATAACAAGGTAGGATGAAAAAGGTGATTCTCAGGGATCCTCCAATTTCATCTTTATAATTTCTTTCATTTTAGCAATAATCGTATCTTCACATTAATGTAATAAAGTTACATCATGCTCACTTCAGGCATTGCTAATATAAAAAGTTTTTAGATCTTTAGCAGAAAATGACAGAGGTACTTTTAATCACACACACAAACACACACACACACACCCACACACGACAAGTATTTATTATGTTCCCATTCAAACATTCATTCTTTGAAAAAATAGCATGTGAATGCCATCATGTTCAAGGCATCATAAGTTATTATGTGCTCCAGAATATAATCTATGCCTGGTGGGCAAGGAGCTTACAGTCCAGTTGAGAAAATAAAAGCAAAAAATGAAATTATTGACTTATGTGGACAAATACTAAATTATTTGACTCACATTTCAAGGACTCTAGATGGCTATCAATACCTTAAGTTTTGATATATCCAAATGCAAATCTCATTGCATGCTGTATAAAAGATCATTCTGCCTGTATTCTACATTTCTGCTCTTCCATTTGTGTTCCCTTCAAGTTGTCTTGCCTTTTTGCCTTCTCTCCTTCCATCACCAATTTGATCATCAAAGCAATTCTAAATTCTACTTCCACCATTCTGATTTTTCCTTTTCTGACCTTTATATTTTCAATTGAATCTCAGAAATCCACAAGCACTCTCTCATGACTAGGCAGTTACTTTATACATTAGTTTTTCTTCTTCAAATACATGCAAACTTCTCGAAGGCAGAAACTAGGTCTCTGTTCTTTGAAATATAACTAAGAACATCTTACCAAGTGTGTGTATACAATAAAATTTTGATAAACACATTAATTGAAAAAAATCAAAGAACAGCACTTCTGTTAGCATAACTGTTAAGCTTTAAATTAACTTTAAGAGTCTCATGTTGCAATATTTTACTTCTCCTATTAGTAGTGCCCAAAATTCACTCAAAATATTAAGACTAGATATTTTAGGTCCCTATGAATTATTTCCAAAGGAGAATTATATTGTTATTATTTGACTAAATGATATAAAATACATACAGCCTGAAGAATAGGAGCATATCCTATTGACTCATATCCACAAAAATAAACATGATTCAGTTGAAAACCAAGTAGTAACCTAGTTCCCACAGGTAATGAAGCAACATTCATACGTCACACTTCAATGAAAATGATTGCAATCAGAACAACATGCAATTTAGCTGCCTCTGACCAGATGATGAGTATGACAGACTAAATTTCAACAGATTTCAGTGGATGGCCTGAGGGAAAATGTTGCCACCACCCGCATTTTCACATGTAACTAGAACATATTCATGTTGTGTAATATTTCCATTCTATGGTCTTTTAATAGAGTACTATTCCATTAGTAAATAGACTAGTCTTGCTGACACATCTCTCCTTTAAAAATATACTTTGGCTGAATTCTAACAAAACCATTTTGAATGCAAGGGGGATGCTTTTCAAGCCAGATGGTTTATCTAATAGGAATGTTTTCTGATTAGAGAAACAGCAGTAGACTCATGATCACAGCAGGTGCCAAACTGGTCCTGTAGTTTACATGAATTTGCAACTGAACAAGTCATGAACTAAAGGGAATCTATTTTATAATGTGCCACAGTCCATTCTTAGAGGAAGGGGAAATGTAAAAGATGCTACCATATCAGATGGACTTCATATATCATTTCTTGATATGAATGAGGTCATTATTACATTTGTGATAACAAAATTTATTTGCTTACTAAATTTCCTGAGTCTATTGTGGAGACTATTAAGAAAATTTCAAAATCATAAACACTTGCAGAGTAATCTATGATAGGATAATCAAAAGCGTATTTTTTGTCAAAAAATTAGGAATCTCTTTATTTAAAAATGTATCATTGTTTTTCTTTCTCATTGTCCTTACTCCTTGCACCTGCATTTTCCCTTTGTTTCAGTAATTTTTCCATGTACTGGTAATCAGGGAAGCCTAATATTATTGGTATGATAGGCCCAACTATGCCTAAATGTGCAGACAAGTGAACATACCCAGGTGGCTCAGTTGGGTTAGCATCCAACTCTTGATTTTGGTTCAGGTCATGATCTCAGGGTCATGAGATAGAGCCCTGTGTCAGGCTCCACACTCAGTGGGGAGTCTGCTTGAAGAGTCTCTCTCTCTTCCTCCCTCTGGCCCTCCCCCCCTTGTTCTCTCTCTCTCAAAAAAAACTAAATAAATCTTTAAAAAAAAAAATGAACCTCTTAGGCCCTGCAGAGATGGCTTGGGAATGCAACTTCCTGAATAATGGAATTACTGTCTTTTAGGATAATGTAATTTGCTTCTGGGTACTAACATGACTGTTGGGGGAATAAAAAGCAGTGAGCTCATAGATCTCCACTTGGACTCGGCAAAATCTCATTTCTGGTGGTTTACCAAGACCACCAAAGTTTGAAGCACCTTTGTGAGTTGCAAGAGGCAAAGTGTGTCATCATATCCATCTACATGCTTATCTCATTTACATTAGCTGCTCTGTTTATTTGCTGTTTTAGAAGAAAATAAAAGTAACCGAGAATTGAGTCCAAGTCATCATTCTTAGTCATCCTTATGTCAGACAAATTCTATGGTCTATTCTAGAACAGTTGGTTAAACAGTAGAGGTTGTTGGTACCTGGAACTTGTTCAAATCAGAGCAGCATCATCCAGAAGAATCATAATTTCCTAATTGTTTTAAAATTCTATTATCTTATAAATAATTATCTAAGTTAAACATCTCTAAAGATGTTTAGCAGCATCAAAATATATCTCAGTGTAAGTTAAAATTTTATATTGACCTATTTTTGATGAAATATAATAATTTGACCAATTTTTTTATACATGGATTTGGCATTATAGTAATTGGAATTTTACTGTGGCTCATTATTATAAGAATTTTTGCTATAGCAAATTCCTTTACCTAATATCATTTCTTCTAACTAATCAAACTCCTTCAGAATTTTTAAAGTATTGATTATTTTTGCCAGGTGTTTCGGCAGTTATTCACATATAGACTTGAAATCCTGTACTACATAGCCATTTGATGCGGTAATTTTTGTATATTTTTTAGGTTGGCTGTAAGCACTTATAGTATAGGAAACATATCTTCCATATTCTGTTAAATTCCCTCATAATTCTGTATTATGCCGAATTGACTATTAATGTTCTTATTTTATTAAATTTGTTAGGTTGCTTATAGGAGAGTGGATTTTGTTGAAATAGACTTATTTTTTGATCCTCTGCTCAAATTTTAGAAGTCTGGAATAAAAGCTACTCCAGCATTAAGTAACATTATAGCATCTTCCATCTGTGCTTTTCTGAATAACCAATAACCTGTACTTCCTTTCTTTTGAAATATTTTCACCATGGTGTGGGTCAGTATTTCTTAAACAGAATAAAAGTGTGCAAACATATTTTGGCAATCTACAAGTTCTCAAAGAGAATAGTTTAATTTTCCTCTTCATTCAGTAATATATATAATATAAAAATATAATATAATATATATACTTAGTTATATGCATATTCAGATATATAATAAAAGTAATTTAAGTCAAGGACGCCTGGGTGGCTCAGTTGGTTAAGCGTCTGCCTTCAGTTCAGGTCATGATCCCAGGGTCCTGGGATGGAGTCCCACATCGGGCTCTCTGCTCGGCGGGGAGCCTGCTCCTCCCTCTGCCTGCCGCTTCCCCCACTTGTGCTCTCTATCTCTGTCAAATAAATAAATAAAATCTTTTTTAAAAAGGTTTAAAAAGAAGTAACTTAAGTCATTATTCATGGTCTAGGAGAATATTTTTCATGCCTGAAAGAGATTATCTGCATATTTCAAGTATAAGAAATGACACTGTAGTCTATGTGTACTCCCTATTGTTTCTAGCTATTAGTTTATACATTGAGGGGGCAGACATAACTAATTAATTAATTAAGATCAGGCGTGAGCAAATGTTCTCTGTAAAGGTCCAGATAATCAATATTCTAGGCTTTGCAGTCCACACAGTCTTTGCTGCAGCTACTCTACTGTTATAGCAAAAAAGAAGTCACAAACAATATGCAAATAAATGCCAATATGTCCCAATTAAACTAGGCAGTTGGCCAGACTGAGTTTATGAGTTGTAATGTATTGACCTCTGAATTAGCTGAGTGGACTCAGGATATGTCATTAATAAAATATTTCAAGAATAATTTACCTATTACCCCAGCCTCTTAAAAGGGGAACCTAGTACCACTGGCATAGTAAACAAACAAAAAAATCCCTGAAAAATCACATAAAACTTTCCAGTTCTTTCTTACCTTAACTTAGAAATAGTTTAGTATTTAAAGAAGTTAAACAAAATCTACCTGAAGTGAAAAAGATAAGCTTTGTACAGCTCAAAAAACAAACAGAAAAACTCACATTGGCACACATTCACCAGCCTATTAAATATTTAAAAAGAAATAATCACTATTACAAAAGACAGCATTTCATTTTCCTCTCTTAAACATAAATGTTCACAGAGTTTCAAGGCTGTTTTTATGAATGTGCCTACTTTTCTTGGAAGAAAAAACATGGTAAGGTAGCATATTTTAGTAATGGGAGCGAACCAGCTTTCTCATGTCAGCATGAATGTATCTAATCATTCTAAGGATCCTGGGTTCTGGACCACACATTTCATATCTTTTGGACAATGATTACCTTGAGAAAGAATAAATGTAACATATCAGGTACTGACTGTTCTTGCCAACTGAAAGCTATTAATTGAAAAGCAGTACACAAATAACCAAGGGAAGTGCATAATTTTTAAAAATAAGTTTTAGTCTAGATGTTATGAAAAACTGATAATTCAATCATTTCAGCAAATAGTAATTTTTCTACTCAAGATACATCTATGTAATTATAAGAAAATCCTAATGCTTTGAAGAAATCCAATGAATGAAATGTATTATTACAATTTAATCAATTTTATAGCAAAGTTAATTTGTTGTATTTAGTAATGTACATGATCATGTTCTACTTTGTTTGCAAAATAGACAAAAATAGCAAATAATTTCCACCAATATCAAAGAGCTATTCCTCCTGCCCAATTAAATTTTGATGCTTAGCTTACTCATCTTTTTATTTTATTTTATTTTTTTGTCCTTCACAGGAGATTGTAGCTTTCTAATTATGTCATACTCTTTTTTCTTTAGTTCCTCTGTTGCCTTATTTTGTTTATTTTTTAATTCATTCTTTCTCCTGGTGAATCATTTATTCACTCATTCTTTTTTTATTCATCTCATTGTCTAACATTTATTAATCATTTTACATTGAATTAAGCATTCAGAGTGTTTTGTGGTCATTAAATCCCCCCTGTGCCGCAGTTGGCAGCTTATATAGAAAGCATTCATGTATAGAGTGATAAATGATAACAGCAGGAGCATCCAGTCTTACTGAGGCAGGGTGTGGAGAGTATCAGGCTTCCAGTAACACTGGCCTAAAACTTAAAATAAGTAACCTTAAAAAGACTAACTGCTCATTGACCATATGCCATGTATAAAGTAAAAGTAAGTTTGTCATACCTATCCCTTGAAGCGCTTGTGAACACTTGCTATAATCTGTGAGTGCACTGACGTGTACAATTTAGAATTTGTACATGCAAGTATATATATGTATGTATATGTATACATATATGTGTGTATAGGAAAAATACACAAGAATATATTTATTTTTACAAAATGAAACCTGACTGCGTATACTGCTCCACAGCTTTTTTCTCATCCCCACAAACAAAATGCCTTGGGTATCCTTGCACACTAGAACATCTTATTCTTATAGCAACCAGCTACTCCGAAATTGTAAATGTACCTCCCTTTATTAAACCATCCACATATTAATAAAATATAAGAGAATTTCATTTTCTTTCTTTCCCAAAAATGATGCAATAATGAACAGCTAAATAGGAGAATTTTTTATAGGATTAAATTCTGCAAGTGGAATTTTTGAGACAAAGCATCCACACATTTCAAATGTTGGTAGGAGAAGGAACTTTGTCCTCCAATTTACTTTTCATGAACTGTGTATGTTTCCCCACACTGTCACATTCACTAATATTGCTTTTTTTAGAAAAAAAGAAAGTTAACTTAATAGAGAAATTTTGGATTTCATTGTTTTTGTATTTCCTTATCAACAACTTGATTTTTTTCATGATTGTTGCTCTTACTTATTTCTTCTCTGAACTACTTTCACTTTCTTTGTTCATCACTCTGGTATGTTGTTTAAAAATTTTCTCACCGACTTAAATATTTTCATCACCGATTTGATGATCTGCTAGTACATAATGGCCATTAATCTATACTTTACTATGTTTTTTGCCATTTAGCAACTAAGCATGGCTGTGGTTATCCATAAATAAGACTCTTCCTCTGTATTGTTTTAATTAATGAAACTGTATAGCATGTTTGTTATCTGCCAGAGACATCCCACCACTCTGAGTAATTCATTCCCAACATTTCAACATTCTCATGGTTTTCCTTACACATTCACTCCTCCAGATAAACTCTGGAAATAACTAATCAATTTCCATGTTCATTGTTTATGATTGTGATTAGAGTTGTATTGGATGTATAGATTCATTTGGCATATACCTGGTAACCTTGAATTTTTGCATGTTTTATCTTAGTTCTTTAATAAAGGTTTGTATTTTTCACAAAAAATCTCAAGCATTTCAATGTTTAGAATATTCCCACATATTTTTGTAGTTGTTTTTTCACTAATTATACCTCTTTTCTCCTAATACTGTTTTACTGAGTATCACACACAAAAAAACCCCACAGAGATGCAGGATCTAGTTACAATGTAGCTGTAAAGTGCTGCCTTGTCTTTGCCCCCTGCTCAAAATAAAGCTGTTACCTTTCTAGCCCTGTCCGCCATGGTGCTTAGCAGCCAGGGATGCATGGTCTCAGACATGTTTACCAAGTAAAACACTGACTTGAGGGGCGCCTGGGTGGCTCAGTCATTAAGCGTCTGCCTTCG
>NC_138369.1:103238624-103259753 GCF_054177405.1 Leptonychotes weddellii | reverse complement strand
TTGCATAGCCTTTAAAATATATTTGATTAAGTTCTGGTATTTTAGATTATTTTTAAGGAAATTTTAAATTTTCATTTAAGTTTTCAATATATAGAATAAAATTCCAAACTGAGTCATTTCAAAATCAATTCTGATCTTTGATGATGTCCCTTTGTAAGTAGTAATTAATTTTTTTCTCTTTGTTTTTAATGAGAACTATTGTATGCTTTTTTTGCACTTACCAAGGAACTTGTCCTTTGTTTTCAATTTCAGTACTTTTATTTGAACATTGCTATACCTAAACTCCAGACTTACTTGGAGTTCATCAGTTTTTTAGTGTCTTCTTCTTTTTCCAAGATTCAAACCAGGCTATCCCATTGCATAAAACTGTTCCATTTCTTTTTAAATAACATATCCATGTTATTTTTATTCTTTTTTTCAAATTTTAATTCCAATATATCACATACAGTGTCATATTAGTTTCGGGATATAATATAGTGAATCAATAATTCCATACACCACCTGGTGCTCATCACAAGTGCACTCTTTAATCCCATCACCTATTTCACCCATTCCCTCACCTACCTCCCCTCTGGTAAACATCACTTTGTTCTCTATAGTTAGGAGTCTGTTTTTTGGTTGTCTTTCTCTCTCTCTTTCTTCCCTCTGTTTGTTTTATTTCTTAAACTCCACATATCAGTGAAAACATATGGTATTTGTCTTTCTCTGACTGACTTATTTCACTTAGCATATACTGTCTAGCTCTATCCATGTCATTGCAAATGGCAAGATTTCATTCTTTTTTATGGCTGAATAATATTCTATTGTATATACCACATCTTTATCCATTCAACTATCAATGGACACTTGGGCTTCTTCCCTACCTTGGCTATTGTAAATAATGCTGCTATAAACATAGGGGTGCATATATCCCTTTGAATTAGTGTTTTTGGTTTTGTTGTTGTTGTTGTTGTTTAGATTTTTATTCATTTATTTGAGAGAGAGAGAGCACATGAGAGGGGGAGGGCCAGAGGGAGAAGCAGACTCCCCGCTGAGCAGGGAGCCCGATGTGGGACTCGATCCTGGGACTCCAGGAGGTGCCCCCAACAATCTTAAAATTTATATGGAACTGCAAAGGAACCTGAACAGCCAGAGCAATTTTGAAGAAAAACAAAGCTGGAGGTACCACAATTCCAGACTTTAAATTACATTACAAAACTGTGTTATCAAAACAGTATGATACTGGCACAAAGATAGAAACATAGATCAATGGAACAGAATAGAAAACCCAGAAATTAACTCACAATTATATGGTCAGTTAATCTCTGACAAAGCAGGAAAGAATATCCAAAGGGAAAAAGACAGTCTCTTCAACAAATAGTTTGGGAAAACTGGTCAGCTACATGCAAAAGAATGAAACTGGATCACTTTCTTACACCATACACAAAAATAAATTCAAAATGGATTAAAGAACTAAATGTGAGACCTGAAACCATAAGAGTCCTAGAAGAGAGCACAGGCAGAAAAGTCTCTGACATCAGCCATAGCAGCAGTTTTCTAGATAAGTCTCCTGAGGCAAGGGAAATAAAAGCAAAAATGAACTATGGGGACCACATCAAAATAAAAAACTTCTGCACAGTGAAGGAAACAATCAACAGAACTAAAAGGCAGCCTACAGAATGGGAGAAGATATTCTCAAATGACTTATCTGATAAAGGGTTAACATCCAAAATACATAAAGAACTTATACAATTCAACACCCAAAAAACAAATAATCCAACTAAAAATGGGCAGAACACATGAATAGACATTTCTCCAAAGAAGGTATCCAGATGCCAACAGACACATCAAAGGATGCTCAACATCATTTATCATCAGGGAAATGCAAATCAAAACAATGAGATCTCACCTCAACATCTGTCAGAATCAAACACACAAGAAACAACAAGTGTTGGCAAGGATGTGGAGGAAAAGGAACCCTCTTTCACTGTTGGGAATGCAAATTTTTGTAGCCACTGTGGAAAACAGTATGGAGGGTCCTCAAAAAGTTATTAATAGAGCTACTCTATGATCCAGTATTCATACTACTGGGTATTTACTCAAAAAATACAAAAACACGGGAGCCTGGGTGGCGCAGTTGGTTAAGCGACTGCCTTCAGCTCAGGTCATGATCCCAGGCTCCTGGGATCGAGCCCTGCATCGGGCTCCCTGCTCAGCAGAGAGCCTGCTTCTCCCTCTCTCTCTCTCTGCCTGCCTCTCTGCTTACTTGTGCTCTCTATCTCTCTGTCAAATAAATAAATAAAATCTTTAAAAAAAAAAAATTAAGATTGTTGGTTCTAATTCTGTGAAAAATGCTGTTGGTATTTTTATAGAGATTCATTAAATCCACAGATTTAGAACTGATCTATTTCCACAGGATCCTCTGATCTGTGAAGTTTCCCAGTCTTTCCTAATTTTCATGACCTTGAAAGCATTGAGGCTTTCATACTGGGCAGGTATCCTGTTGAACGTCCCAAATATAGATATGTCAGCTCTTCTCATGATTGGACTGGGGTTCTGGGCTTGGGGAAAGAATACCACAGAAGAAAGTCTTCTTTTTATCACATCATATCAGGGGGTACTGATTCCACATAGCATCACTGGTGATATTAATCTTCCACTGTAAATTTACCATTTTTCCCTTTTCCTACATACTTCTTTGAAAGATATCAGCAAGTCTAGCACATCTTTAATGGGGAGATATAGGGAAGGGACAAGAATTAAGCCCATTTCCTGAGGGGTATCTCCATATATTTTTTGGAATTCTATGAAAAAGATTTGTCACTTCTACGTCATTTAACTTTTTAAAAATTTTATGTATTTTCTTTTTCTTCCTCCATTGAATGTTAACTTTCTAAAATGCCTCCAGAACTATCATCAATCAAACAAAGCTAAGTTTATTAGACCTAATGCAGTAAAGAAGAATACTACCTTGACAGAATACTAGTGTAGTGTCTCAGAAATGAAAAGTCAGAAGGAAAGAGATATGTTTATTAGGTTTTAGCTCGTGGACTGGATGATTTTAAAGCGAGTCTTGCCAGGAGGGAAACTGGCTGGAATTTGGCAGGGTTTAAGAAATAATAATTTTGGATTGATGGTCACCATGAAGTGAGGGTCTTGAAATGAGTATTGATGAACAAGCTATTAGTCTCCATTAAAAAGCTATTTTAGTTAGTTCACAGTCTTATCTTCTAAGAGCAAGTATTTTCTAGAGCAAGTGACTGACTTATTTTTGCTTGTGCTCTATTGCTTAACAGAGAAACAAGAAAGTATGCTTAGATTCAGTTTTATTTAACATAGTGATGACACATTATGTTGGCTTTTGTTCCCTTTTTTTTCCTTAGTTTATTTTGTTGTTTTGTTAGATTATTGAGGTGAATGTAAATTTTAGTTATTATCAGGCTTTAAAAGGTATTTAATGCTATAAAATTTATTTTGAGTTATGATTTTAACATATGATTTGATATGTAATGAGGTTCATTTCTAAATAAACTATAATTTCAGTTGTGATTTCCTTTTTAACACAAATAACAGAGAAAAGTATATTTCTTTATTTTCACAACATTAACTTTGACCATTTTGTTTTTAACTTCTTTTGTTTTATTGTCTTCCAGTAGTATAACTTATAGCAATTTTGCTTGCATTTTATTGATTTTTAAGCTAACATACTGTATGAATATTTTGGGGGAAAAATTCTGTATCATTTGTTTACTGGAAATGTTTCAACCTATTATTTCATGAAGTTCTATTTCTAACAGTTTTGCTTTATATGCTTTGCAGCTATGATTTTCAGTACATACAGGCTTATGGCTACATACTCCTGGTCTATATACCTTTTGCCTTTTTGTTCCAGCTATGGCTCTTCCAGCTCCATAAACCACCTTTGCCACCCAGCTCACCATGGCTTACACCCAGTGTCCCAGAAGGACTGTCTCAAAAACAGCTTCTTTGCCTTTTGGTATTCAGCCTCTAATTTTCCATCAGTGAGTCCTCAGAATTTTCCACATGACAAGCTGTTGTTTTCTAGAACAGTCAAGTCTTATCCTATTAACAACAACAGCAAAAACAAAAACCCCAGAAGATGTCAGTCTGCAGAGAAGTATCACAGTGACCATATTTTCCATTATTACACAGAATGTTTTTTTACTGCTTATAATGAAGAGTCCGGGATAGCTTTTCTAATAGGGGAGTCTACTTTTTTATTTACCTAGTTATATGGTTCATTTGAATGATTCTTCTAGAATAAAAGGTTCTGTCATAAAGATGTATCTGTAGCCTTTATTTCAAAAGAGAAACTCGCTATTTCCTTGAAACATCAAAAGAGTTATTGTAGATTCTCCCTCCTTTAAGGTTTCAGAGAATCTAAGGGCCACTCAGAGTTCAATTTCAAAGCAACTAGTCATATACTCCCAGAGGTCTCTCCAAGAAAGAAGCTTGCCCTAAACTTCTCCTTAAGCACATGAGAACAATTTAATATAGGGAGGTCAGTCATTAGAGGCAGGTGGCACCTGGTCAAGTCCTTATTGTTCTGCCAGTCACTGTCAGATCTTGAGCAATTTTCTTAATTTCTTTACAACTAAATTTATTTAAATGCAGAATGGAAATAATACCAGAACTTGCCTTATAGTACTGTTGCCAGGATCAAATGAGATAAGATCTAGGATGTGTTTTGTAAGAGCTTGGCATAGAATGAGGGCTCAATACAAAATAGCTATTATTAGTAACGGAAGCTCAATCCTGAGATGATAAATATATGCCTGGCTTGCATATCTTGTTCCAGGGATTATTACCTATCCCCTGGGCAGAGATCACTGTTACACCTAGAAGCAAGGGTCAAGGACCTGTCAGTATCTGGAAAGCACATGGAACAACAGGAGACAGGGTATAGGAAGGCGGTGCTGAGTGATCCACTTAATTCTGATGGATGGCATGTGTCTGACCTGGGGCTATTTTTGCCAGGCCCAGCAAAACTGTGGCAGATTTTACTCTGTGGCCTCTTAAAGGTCCTGCCAGCCCCTGCCAGGCCCTAAGACCAATGAGAGCTTTGCATAAAGGTATTTGCTATCCTTTCTGGACAAGGATTGTTCTTTAATTATGACTTAAATCCCTCATCACATTATTTAATAAGATGCTTCATTTTCACTATCCATCTATCCATTATAAACAGTGCACAATATATCATTAGTGCTAGTTATTCATTTTCTTTTCCAAACACCTTAACTTTCTGAGAGCTGGTGAGTCAGCAGATCAGTGACCACATGTGTGCCCTGCAGAAGTACCTCATTCCCTGCATTATCCTTCTAAGAATAAAAATAATATGGTTGCTGCTTTACTTCTGTCTTCCAAATCTAATGCAAAATGTTTTTTATGATGCTTCTAGAATAATTCTGAGACGGGAATCTGGGGAAACACAATTCCAGATTAGCTCAACTGACCCAATACAAACCACATTAACCTCTAATTGTATGTCTTTAGGCATCTCAATTCAATATCTCCAAACACAATCTCTTGATTCCTATTATTTTTCTGCTCTCAACATTGTTGTTTTCCAGTACTCCCAATGAAAGAAAATGGTGCCTCCACTTACCTAGTTGTTCGGGATTAAAGCACTGCAATCACACTTCACCCTTCTTGTTTTCTTAAACCTCATCTCAAAGCCCTCAGTGAGTAATAGTCAGAGCAAAGATAATCAGAGCTACCTTGAGCATATGTTCTTATTTTCACTCCTCTCACCACCTCTATCACCACCACCAATAACCCATTGAAGGCATCATTATTTCTAACATGGACAACTTCTGTAGCCTCCTAACTCGTCCATTGCTTACTGCCTTCCATCTCTCATTCTATTCACATAGCAGCAAGAATGATATTTCTAAGTAGTAAATCAGATAATGTTACTCTTCTACTCAAAAGCTTTCAATGATTTCCCATCACACTTAGAATGAGTTCCTCACTTTCTATTATTGCTTATAAGTCACTGCTTAGCTTTATCTCTAGTTTCTCTGTGTCTCCATTTCCTACCTTTCTACTAATTGCCTATTTCACCCTAGTCACAGTGGTTCCCTTGCTATTCCTTAAGTAATCTGAGAACACTTTTGTCTCAGGGCATTTGTACTTGCAATTCCCTTAACCCGAAATACTAGCCCTCTGCATATTTGCATGGCAAGCAAACTTAATCACTTCATTCAGATTTTTGTTTATATCTCTTCTTACAGACTGGCTTTTCTTCTTGTATTTCCATTCCTAAGAGAAGTTTTTTTCTAACACAGCATCCTTTTCTGTCTATCCTGTTATCCTGCTTTATTTTCCTTCATAAGACTTAATGTCCCCCACACCCCCGTGTTTTGTCCTATCTATCTTTATTTTATTATTTTCTGTTCCTCCCCATACTAGAATATAAGCTCTATGAGAGTCAGTCAGCTTCAAGCTGTACTATTCACTTTTGAGTTCCCAACATTTATAACACAGCTTGCCTCATTACCTTGTCTATAACGCAGAAGACACTCCTCAAATAAATCTTCTGTGTCTTAGCAGGTATAGGTTTATTTTTGCTTTGTAGTAATTAGAATAAGTTCTGCTGAAGACCCTAATAGAAACTCTGCTATATGGAACTGATGCAGAATCATTAGATAGATTTTTGCAGCTTGTGCACTTTGGAATGCCAGGAGCACCCCTTGGATTTGCATCGAATGGAAACTCTGTAATTCAGGGCGCCTGGGTAGCTCAGTCAGTTAAGCATCCAACTCTGGATTCCGGCTCAGGTCATGATCTCAGGGTTATGAGATCAAGCCCTGAGTCAGGCTCTGCCCTTAGTGCTGAGTCTGCTGGTCCCTTTCCCTTCCCCTTCTTGTGTTCTCTCTTTCTAAAATAAATAAATAAAATCCAGAAAGAAAAAGAAAGAAAGAAAGAAAGAAAGAAAGAAAGAAAGAAAGAAAGAAAGAAATTAATTCTGTAGCTCTTCACATTGGCCCTGTAAATACAAAAGAAGTGACTATACAGAGACCTAACCTTGAAGCTAACAAAGAAAACCAGGGAAACTGATAAATTTTAAGTAAACGGAGTAATATTATCCTTAAGTCCGCTGTTGATGACATTATCATGCAGGTGATAATAGTAGGGACATGGTTTTTACAGAAGTGATCTTCTATTGAAGTCCCTTTTCCCCCCACATACGTAAAGTATAAAATGCATAATTTTAAGCCACTAAACTGTGTATGATGAATATTTAATAAATAGACTGTGTCAGCAGAACAATATCATGTTAAGTAGATAAGATTAAATAATACGTGGAATCAAATTTATAAAATGTATTTGAGAGATAAAGAGAAATGGCAATAACTGATAAAAAAACTAAACATGCTTGTGATATTTTTTCTATCAATATCTTAGAAACTTTATGAATTTGAGAAGCTTCAGGAAGAGATAAATGCTCTGTATGTGTTTTTTTCATCTATCCCCATGCAATGAGGTGATAGAGATTTCAAATTGAAATACACCTTGAAGTTATCAGGACAGAAGAGTCATCAATTTTAAGGTCTTCCTTCTTTTTTTTTTTTTAAAGATTTTTATTTATTTATTTGAAAGAGAGAGACACAGCAGAGAGGGAACACAAGCTGGGGGAGTGGGGGAGGGAGAAGCAGGCTTCCCACTGAGCAGGGAGCCGGATGTGGGGCTCGATCCCAGGACCCTGGGAATCATGACCTGAGCCGAAGGCAGATGCTTAACGACTGAGCCACCCAGGCGCCCCGGTCTTCCTTCTTTTTATATCTACTGTTCCTCAGGTCATTTTATGCCCTGAACCATTTAACTCCCTCTTTCTTAGGTCTCTATCACTCATCTCTGCTCTCGCTAACTTCTCTATTCTGGCATTTCACCTCTGCTTTCCTCCCATTAAACCCACTAAAGGCCCACAAATCATGGCCTCGGGGAAGTCATTTATTTTCCGTACTTCAGTTTCATCATCTATAAAATAAAAATACTACCAATCTTTTGGGTGCCTGGGTGGCTCAGTTGGTTGAGCGACTGCCTTCGGCTCAGGTCATGATCCTGGAGTCCTGGGATCAAGTCCCACATCAGGCTCCCTGCTCGGCGGGGAGTCTTCTTCTCCCTCTGACCCTCCCCCCCTCATGCTCTCTCTCTCTCATTCTCTCTCTCTCTCAAATAAATAAATAAAATCTTTAAAAAAAAATACTACCAATCTTTTATGTATTTTACAAATATAGTATGGCATAAACCATATAATATATGTGGAGGATGATGGAAGATGCTGAGGCTGAGGGTAGGGAAAGTGGAGGAAGCTAGATCACCAGAGGAGCTGTCACTAATCGAGGAACAAGACCAAGCAGGAGTCTAAAGAAAAAGATAAGGAATCAACAGTGGGAAGTAGGTGATAGGGAAAGTGACCTTACACAACAGCTTAAGGGAATAATATGGAAATTAATGAGACATTGTGTGAAACTGTAAAATAAGCACAAGTGAATATAATCTTCTTGCTCATCAAAGAGAGTTAGGCACTGTGATAAGCTAAACATATGCTATTATTTGTGTGCATTGGAAATTGATTAGTAAAAGTGTGGGCTGGCTTATTTAGAGTGAGTTAGGAATTAGAATTAAGTAATGATTACTGTTGCTGTGTTTGCGCTTAAGTGGAATTGCATTATGATTAGGCTAGTAGAGTAAGACGTAACTACAAAATCTATTGAAGGTTCAGCCTCCCACTCTTATCAAAAGAGTAAGAAAATGAGCAAGAAATAAGAGCCAATTAGAGTCTACCAACTACTTACTAATCCCAAGAGACTCTATGTAAGAGCCAACAGTAGAGGTGGTTCAGAACAAGGACATGGATGATCAAAGTAGAAGACTGTCTGTTGGCCTAAGGCTATGACTTGCTCTTCCTGTTTCTCAAACCTGAAGGACCTGGTATGCTGCTCTTAGTAGGGTGTATCTGAAGGAAATCTCAAGAAAAATTGAGGAAAGCTGAAAACATCATGTTATGATATAAGCAGATCCTCTGATTCTTTTAGAATTAGGCACTAATGAGACTTCATACTACTGGCCCTCCCCAGGGAAAAATATCTAGGGTAATTCCTCTTACTATTTTGGGACTCTGAAGAGGTGGCTAATTCTTGCTGAGAAAGATTATTCTAACTACGTTTGTGCACTCAGTTATCCAGGCTTCAGAGTGCAAAGAAGCAAAATACAAGTAAATAAATTAAAATCATTTTTCTATTTTACACTTTGACTAGATGGAAAGCTATAGCACTATTATGCCAAGGATGCGCATCCTAAATTCCTGAAAATTGGAGTCCTTCTATTTTATAAACTATTACCTATCCATGTTTTCCTCTCTGGAAAAGGACTTTTAAACAGTTTAACACTAAACTCCAAACATGACATAAAAAAGGAAAATTTCAGAATATTTTTGTTTGTTTTGCGGGAAGAAAAAGATTCATGTCAAAAGGAAAAAAGTCAAGTAACTAAATATGTGCTTTTATCTGAAAATTTAATTAAAAAAAGAAAGCATAATTTTTTCTAGGAAATACATATTATATTAAATCTTAGATTTATATTTTTTATAGTATAAAACTGAATTAATATTTATTTCCATTAGTTTATTCACTCAACAAGTATTTGTGGAGTACCTACTATGTGCCAAGCACTGTTTCAAATTATGCAGATAGAGAAGAAAACAAGAACAATGTCCCTGTTTTCACAGAACTTGTTCTAATAGTGGGAAGGATATGATCACAGATAGATGATTGATGATAGATGATAGATAGATAGATACATAGTAGATAGATAGATAGATAGATAGATAGATAGATAGATAGATAGACAGATAATTGATAGATATAGATGTCATGAGAAAAATAAATAAGTAAGTGGGCTGGAGTTCTTGGTAATCCATAAACTTCAACCTGAATTACAAGATCTAGAGAAAAAAATATTCCTATCTGGAGAGTGACAATGACAAAATCTAAAGACAGAAACCAGTTAAATTTTATTTTATTTTAATTTTATTTTGTTTTATTTATTTTTTTAAAAAGGTTTACTTATTTATTTTAGAGAGAAATGGGAGAGCCGGGAGAAGGGCAGAGGGAGAGGGAGAGAAAGTTTCAAGCAGACTCCACACCCAGCACAGCTTGCTGGCTGATGCAGGGCTCTATCCCAGGACCCTAAGATCATAACCTGAGTCAAAACCAAGAGTGGGACGCTTAACTGACTGTGCCACCCAGGTGCCCCAAGAACTAGCTAAATTTTAGATAACAGGAAAAAGTCAGAATTATTGGAACAAAGTGAGCACAGTGGAGAATAGTATGACATGAGGTTGGGGAATAGACAGAAACTAGATCATATAGGGTCTCACAGGACAGGGTAGGAGTTTGATTTCATTCTATATTATGTATCAGTTGTCTATTCTGTATAACAAAACCCTCTAAAACTTAGTGACTTAAACCGAAACACTAACATATTTTGCTCACAAATCTGCAGTCTTCCATGCAGCATCAGCATTAGCTGCAAGTGATTCAGTGGGGCGGTGGGCGGGGAGGGGATGGAGGGGGCTGAAAGAGTCAAGATGGCTTACTCACATGACTGCTGAGTTGGTACTGACTATCAGATAGGAGCACAGTCAGGACTATAGGCTAGAGTCCTCAGTTCTTCTTCACCTGGCCCTCTCAGTTCTCTTAGGACTATGCAAACATAGTGGCTAGTTTCTAGGAGCAAACATTTCAGGGATCTAGAAAGATGTATCGTACTTTATGACCTCTTCTCAAAAGTCATATAGTGTTCATTATCACAATCTTGCCCAGATTCAAGAGAAAGCCATAGCTCTTGATAGGAAGAGTATCAAAGTCATATTGTAAGAAGAAAAAGTGAGAGAGCAGTTCTTGTTACAGCCATCTTTGAAAAATATATAGTCTGCCACAGTTTGTCTTCAGGCTATAATAATTTATATCCCTTCTACAGCAAAATATATTCATTTCCTTTCCCATGACTGAAAAGTCTCATTCCATAATTATATCAGCTCAAAGTCAAGATTCTTACATCTAAATCAGATCTAGGTATAAGTGATATTCTTTGTGTGCAGTTCTTCAAATACAGCTCTTCGAGTACTCTTTCTTATGATGTGATGACATGTGATACATTTGACCTAAAGAGATAATTTTTCTAGGTTTCCAAATACTCAAAATAATATGGTAGGACAGTCACTGGCTAACTACGATAGCAGAAAATGGCAGGGAAATGGAAGGAACACAGTAGTCACTGGTCTATATCAATTATAGATACAGCCAGGCATGTGTGGCCAGTTCCTTGATTAGAGTATAGTCCTACTCTCTGGAAGTTAGTCTTCATGGCTCTTGGCTCAATTCAGTGAGCTCTTGGTCCTTCACTCTGAATCTATCTTCTTTTTTCCTAAGCCTTCTTAAGCTTATTTCCTGTTTCTAAAGGTTTGAGGGTTCAAGGCCCTTCTTAAGTTGTACTGTTTCTTTTCCTTTTATTACAAGCTGATACAATTCCTTTAACAATTTTGGTGTGCTGTGTATTGATCTATAATTCACTCCATCAGACAAAATACTATAACCATAAATTAACCATCAGTCTTTTCCAGATAAGCTTTTCTCTTCCTTGAACTCACCATGACACTGCCGTGGAATAACATCCTTAAGACTCTTATAAGCCTCACTGTAAAATGGACAGGACTGTGAATTACACTACTATGATCCTTGGAAGGGCTTTTGTCTATTGGAAAGACCCTATGAGGAACTACCTCAGATCTGTCTGAGATCTTAGTAATGTATTTTATAGTACATTTGATCTTCTCCCTTAAGCCAGTCCTTAATATGTGCATCATTTGCCACCAAGAGAGATTTGGGAAGAGAAACAAGATTTATTTTGTAACTAAGAAAGTTCTGGATCCTTTATATTTAAAAGTTCATTTTTAGTTCATTCCTCTCTTCTCACATTATATTACAGACAATGAATAAAATCCAGATGACACTTTGAATAGTCTGTCTGAAAATTCCTTTAGCTTGATCATTGAGCTCATTGGAACATTGCCTATCTTCCATGTTACTTCAGGTAATACTGTTGCCAGAATTTCCATTATGATAAACATCTTCTAATCATACTTTCCTCTGAGCAATCAGAGACAAATTCCTCAATATTCTTTAGGCTTTTTCTAACATTTTGCCAAGGGTTCTTTTTTCCTCATATGGCCCATCCCAAACCCAGTGCTACATGGTTTAGAGTTTTTACAGCAGCATCCTACTTTTAGGTATCAAAATCTGTGTTAATTTTCTATTATAGTATTAAAAGACAAAAAAAAAAAATCTATCCCAAAACTTAGTGACTTAAAACAATAATAATTTCCTTTGCTCATAATTCTGTAATCTCAGCAGGACAGTCCATCTCTGTTCTAGATATCAAGGTGACTCACTCACAATAGCTGGCAAATTAGTAACTGGCAATTGGTTAGAAACTTAGCGTACACTGGGGGGCCTCAGTTCCTCTCCATATGGGCCTCTCCATAGGCTGCTTGGGCTTATGCAGGCATGAGGACTGGGTTCAAAAGCAAGTGTCCAAAGAGAACCAGACATGGTTTTATCTGACTTTTTCACCTATGCTGTCACTTCCACTGGAATCACAGGGCCATCCAGATTTAAAGGGAGGGGACACAGACTCTCACCTTTAAGTGGCAGAAATATCAAGTCACATTAGAAGAGCAAATGAGCCGCCTAGGTGGCTCAGTCAGTTAAGCATCGGCCCCTGACTTTGGCTCAGGTCATGATCTCAGAATCATGAAATCGAGCCCCACATCAGGCTCTGTGCTGGGCGTAGAGCCTGCTTAGGATTCTCTCTCTCCCTCTGCTCCCCCCACCCCCAGTCATGCACTCTCTCTCTGTAAAAAAAATAATAAAAAGTAGAGCAAAATGTGGAAGCCATCTTTAGAAAATAAAATTTACCCATATGAGAAGACATTGATTGGCTTTGAGCCACATGACTAATGTGATCTGATTTTGGTTGAAAAAGGTTACTCTGGCTATTATCATGAAGACAGACTATTGTGTGGTAACACTGGACAAAGGGAGACTATTAAAGAGGTTGCTTCCATAGTTGAGAAAAGGTATCATGGCAGCTTGTACTAGGAAGAAATGGAAATGAAGAAAAGTTTGGAGATACATCATAGAGGTATAATCAGTGGAAATAGATTAGTGCAGTAATTAAGAGAAAGAGAGGAATCAAAATTTACTTTTGAATTTTGTGCTTGAAAAATTGTATAAATTGTAATTGTATTTACTGAGATAGGGAAGACTAGGGAATGAACAAGTTTTATGTTCTGTTTTACAGGGAGAAAAGATCAAGGGTTCAGTTTTGTATGTGCTAAGTTTGAATTCTTATTAAATAACCCAGTGTTGATGTTAAGTAGACCATTTCGTATATTTACTTAGAATTTAGAGGATCCAGAGGAGGCATCAGAGATAGAAATGCAATGTGGTGGGGAAGAAGAAGTCATCCACATATAAATGCCAAGGACTATGATGAAATAAAGTAATTTAGATAGTGTATATAGAAAAGAATGGGCATCCCAGGAGCCTAAAATGCTCTAAATAGAATGCTGGTCACAGAAATGAGAGCCAATGAAAGAGAATTAGAAAGAGTAACTAGTGAAGGTGGGGAAATCCAAACTACCTTCTTATCGTACAAGTCAAAATAAGTGTTTCAATTACTATGGCTGTGTAATGAAAACACTCCCAAACTTAGGCTACTAATTTTATTTTATTTTCTATACAGTGGGGAGCTGGAACAGCTGGACTTCCCAGATCATCTTTCTCTATCATTTGATGTAACTTCATGTAATCACTCCAGAATGGCCTCAGAGTAGCTGGACTTCTTACATATCAGCTCAGGGTTCCCAGTGTGTATGTCACAATAGAGAGAGCAAAGTGAAAGCCACATCACCTTTTATTATGTAGCCTTGGAAGTCCTACCACATTTAATCCTCCACATCTGATTGGTCAATATTCTTTCAAAGTTCCTTTGAAGTTCAAGGAGAGGAAACATCGACCCTATTTCTTGATGGAAGTGAGGAAATGCAGATTACATCTCTCAATGCCACTTTGTTGGAACAACATATGAGAAATATTAATGCAGTCATTTTTGGAAAATATAATCTGCCACAATAAGTAATGTATATCAAGTAAGGTCAGCAATAATCTATTTCATTAAGACATCTAGTAAATAGGGCCTACAAGAGTGAGCCCTGGATGTGGCAACTGTTAGAGGTCACTTCACTGATAACCTTGGCATGAACAATGCCAGAGGAGGTAAAGGGATGGAAATTAGACTAGGGAAACATAAAAAAAGAGGGATAGAGAGAAAGTGAGAATAATGACTATAGATGACATGTTTGAGAAAGTTTGCCTTGAGGGAAGTGACAAAATACAACAGAAATTGGAAAGACACATAAGTTCAAGGGAAGTCTTTTTAAAAGACTGAATATATTTGTATGCTGATGCTAGAGAGACATTGATGATGCAAAGGAAAAAAAAAAAAAGGTGGTTACAATGTCTTTGAAAAGAAAAGCTAGCCAGAGGTTCAGAGTACAGTTGAAGGAATTAGATTTCATGGAACAGTGGACTCTATCCATAACCTCCTGAGGGAGGGTAGAGGATATAAGTAAAGATCTACTATTTACAAGTTCAGTGAAAACAAATTACGGTTTTGTGAATACAGTGGAAGAAAATCCAGCCCAAGAAATTAGCAACACAATTTTTGATTCATGTATTTTTAAGTTTAAAATTAAGGTAAGAGCCATCATAGGTAAAATCATACATTGTTCCTTCATCCTAATCACGTCTCTCTAATTATCTGAGACAAAACTCCACGTTTCTCCCACTTAGCTCATATTCCCTCTACTAACTCTTTAGTTCCTGCATTTCTGCAAAATTTTAGCTGAAGGAATACTATTTGGGAGTTAGTCAAATTAGATTTTGGTCTTCAGCCTGGTACTGATTTAGTTAGTGTTGACAACTCAATTTTACTGATCTTAAGTTTCTTCTTTTGAAATGGAATGTTTAGGCTACATTTTAATAGTGATAAAAACATCTTGCATTTTATAAAACAATGGAATTTTAACATTTTTAGAAACATTTCTTTTGCTTTAAATTATTATGCTCTAAGAGAAGGTGTAAATTTAAGATAAGAATAAATTAGTATTTCTTAATACTTTATATTTTGACCTCACGCAATATATTTTATACAATATGACTTTATAATTAATCTTGTGTTTTCTGTGTGACTGTGCAAATGTTTAACTTTCATCATTAGCTTGCAAGTCTCACAAAACTAGAAAAGCTTGCTTCTTCTCTCTCCTTTTTTCCTGTAAAGTCCTGAAAGCCCACGACAGACACATAATATATGCTTAGTGAGAGCAATGAAGACAATGTGTCAATACACAGTTTCATTTTTGATAATGGTGATATCTCTTTGTTTATATCCAGTACTCTAAGTATTTAAAATACATTAGGCTATTTCATGCTAACAACAATATGAGAAACCACTGTTTCCCCTTTAATTTTGCTTATGCTAATTTATTTTGGAATTTGGCCATTTGTCATTGCCATAGTCCTGATTAATACAATATGAAATCAGACAAGCTGAGATGCCCGGGAAAGCAGCTGACAGTCCTAAAGTTAAACTGGTATAAAGCTGAAAAAAATCTAATTACTATCCAAGTGAAAAGGCCTAGAAAGATCTAGAACAGGAGATTCAGGACTAGGACTTGGATCCAGGAATTCAAAGTGGGGACCATACACATACTGAATTCCAGGCATTATGGCAAGAGGAGGATGCAGCCCCTGTAGCATTAAGAGATCACAGTTAGCACTTCCCTGAAACATTAGTTACCAGGAGGTAAAAAGAAAAGCCCACAGATCTTTAAAATGTGAATGATAGGAGGCCATCTTCATATCTACCTAACAATGACACAGCAAATCCATCTGCAGAGAATAGAAGAGGATCTGGAATTGCACTAAGCTACTATGATTCACTTATCTGTGAAAAAGAGGTAGTATTGTCAGTAAACACCTGTACATACTTCTGGGAAATAGTTGAAATAGTAACAGCCTCTTATTTATTAACATATATTAATGATTGCATATCATTAAAAAAAAATAAAAACAAAAGCAA
Organism: Leptonychotes weddellii; assembly: GCF_054177405.1. Lineage (NCBI taxonomy): Eukaryota > Metazoa > Chordata > Mammalia > Carnivora > Phocidae > Leptonychotes > Leptonychotes weddellii. The sequence goes on along the minus strand of NC_138369.1, from coordinate 103,243,544 downwards.
CCATCTTTGACCTCCAGCCTGAGGTTTTTAAAAAATTCTCAAGAGTATTATAAAAGCCAGTTAAAAATAAACATCAAATGCCCCTGAACTGGTCTCATTTTGGCAAACCCACTGATTGTGGACATGGCATATAAAGAATCTACACGCACTTACCTCAAAGCTGTTGGAATTACCAAATTACCTTTTTTTCATCTACTTGAACCCTAATCACCCATAAATCTCCTAAAAGCCTGATTTTGCCTCTTAACTCCCTTTTCTTGCTTGGCTCTATTGGATTTTGTAGCCAGTGTTTACTTTCCCTTTCACATGTATAGTAAATATCAACTCTCTACCATATTCTTTCTGTTGGGTCATCATCAGTCCTGATTCCTTACCAATTCAAGAGGAAGAAGATTAAGTAAATATGAATACAGACTTAAAAAAAAATCCAAGTATAATACAAAAACTGGAATTAAAACTAAAGATTAGCAAGTATCTTTCCTATTTTTTTTCTCTCTCTTTCAGATAACAGCTAGAGAATCTGAGAAAGAAAAATCAAAAGCACAGAAATAAGACTACGCAGTGAAGATAGCCATAGAGACAATTCATGCTCTTCTTATTTCAAAATAAGCAAAGTGAGTAGAAATTGCAGCTGATCACTGTTCGTTTAAATTTAGGATTTTAAAGAATTAATAAGGGTGCCTGGGTGGCTCAGTTGGTTAAGCGACTGCCTTCGGCTCAGGTCATGATCCTGGAGTCCCTGGATCGAGTTCCGCATGGGGCTCTCTGCTCGGCAGGGAGTCTGCTTCTCCCTCTGACCCTCCCCCCTCTCATGTGCTCTCTCTCTCATTCTTTCTCTCACAAATAAATAAATAAAATCTTTAAAAAAAAAAGAATTAATAAGACACCAATAATGCACTCTTGCTAATGGTTAAAATGCTTCTACTGGCATTTTTAGTTGTTTTCACTTTCAGTCCCTCTTGGAGATTACTGAAGAAAAACAATGTGTCGGGGCGCCTGGGTGGCTCAGTCGTTAAGCGTCTGCCTTCGGCTCAGGTCATGATCCCAGGGTCCTGGGATCGAGCCCCGCCTCGAGCCCCGCCTCGGGCTCCCTGCTCTGCAGGAAGCCTGCTTCTCCCTTTCCCACTCCTCCCCCTGCTTGTGTTCCCTCTCTCGCTGTGTCTCTCCTTGTCAAATAAATAAATAAAAAAAAAAAATCTTTAAAAAAAAGAAAAACAATGTGTCTACAAGCTTTCAGTAGAACAAAGAGTCTGTCAGCTCTACCCATAATTTTAGGAATTGGTGCCTCTGATCATCAATTTACTTTAGCTGTGCTCCTGACTCACAAGAACTTTAAATACTCAAGGGATTAAATCCTAGTCCCTTGGGGTTCTGTACACAAATAGGCTGATTTGGTCTAGCAATCAAATGAGATTTGCTTTACAAGTAGAGATGAGCACAATTACTGAAACTAAATACAAATAGGTGAGGAAATTGCCAAGCTAAAAAGTGTGTCAGTGTTTTATAATAGGGAGATAAAGACTATAATAGGGCATCTACTATGATGAGACAAATATCTGCCCAGTTTTAGAAGAAAGTCCTTGGCTAAAATCCTCTTCTTAAACATAGACATTCTGTCAGGTGCAATGACACGATCCTATTTGAATTATCAACTTTTTTTTACTCCCTACAAACAAACATAGCTACAGCTTAATTCAGCAGTATAGAGACCCCCAGAAGAGTTTACAAGGAATAATAGTACATCCAAAATTGAGAATTGAGAATATTGGAGCAATATAAATAGCTCTTGTTTTCATTCTAATTCTTTTCCTAATATCTTGTATATGTCTAATTTATGCCCACATCTCAGAACTGTTGGAGGAGGAAAGGGATGCAGTTCTATTTAATTACTTTGCACATGGATCTCAACCAGAAGCTAGATAATTTAATGTTAATTTATTGCATATATTAGCCTGGCACTATGCATACTGGAGGATTTATAAAATAATATACAATTTTATAACAGTGTAGTTTATAAATATAGGCATACCTCTTTTTATTGCACTTTGCTTTATTGTGCAACATAGGTACCCTCCCTTTCTTTTTTTTTCTTTTTTTCTTCTTTCTTTCTTTTTTTCTTTCTTTCTTTCTTTCTTTCTTTCTTTCTTTCTTTCTTTCTTTCTTCTTTCTTTCTTCTTTCCTCTTAAATTGAAGGTTTGTGACAACCCTGTGGCAGAACAAGTTTATTGGTGCCATTTTTCCAATAGCATTTGCTCACTTTGTGTCTCTGTGTCACATTTTGGTAATTCTTGGAATATTTCAAACTTTTTCACTATTATTCTATTTTTATGGTGATCTGTAATCAGTGATTATGACTGGCTGAAAGCTCAGATGATGATTAGCATTTTTTTAGCAATGAAGTATTTTTTAAATAAAATATGTAAAGCTTTTAGATATAATGCTATTGCACACTCAACAGACTACAGGAGAGTATAAATGTACCTTTTATATGCACTGGGAAACCAAAAAAAATCATTTTGCTTGTTTTACTGCAATATTTGCTTTATTGCAGTGGTCTGGAACTGAACCTGCAGTATCTCTGAGGTATGCCTGTACAAAAGTAACAGAAATAGTAATAAATGATGAGTCTGATAGCACCAAAGTGATATCTAACATATACATATTTCAAACAAAATATAAATTTAAGAAGATTCTTATATTATGAATACAATGAATTAGAATATAAGCAGAAACTATATAGCTAAGCTAGATAGAGGTATTAATTTTTCTCAATTTCTCCCCGACATTCTTTTAGGAATTTCTAAGTAACTATTTTTTAAACTCTGAAAATGAACAAAATCTGTTTTAGAGCTTCTTAAAAAAGGAAAACTTGGAAGAAACATGCTACCAATTTTTAAATATCAACCAACAGCCATACATATATCTTTGGAAATTTGGCTTTTCATCCACCATGATTCAATCAGTTGTTCTTTATTTAATATTGTTAAGAACTATTTTCCTAAAACCTACCTCGAGTTTTCTTTTGCATGATTTTTAAACAAGTTGGAAATCCTGAATGGCAAAGTTTGTTCACTTTAAATTTAAATATATGTCAGTTTTGTTTTGTTTTGTATAGGTAACAAGCTTACATCTTTTTCTAATAAATTTCATGGTGATATAAAACTGTCCAAACTTTAAATTCAAAAATGCATATAAGACAAAAATCACTAACTTTTGCACTCGTTAAATTTTGCTTTTACATTGAAAGGGCAGATTGTGATCATTTTTCGGAAAATATTCTCTACTTATTATACAACAAAACCTACTTAAATATAAAGATTAGCAGATTTTATTTTCTTTTTTTTTTAAAGATTTTATTTATTTATTTGACAGACAGAGACACAGCGAGAGAGGGAACACAAGCAGGGGGAGTGGGAGAAGGAGAAGCAGGCTCTCTGCCGAGCAGGGAGCCCGATGTAGGGCTCGATCCCAGGACCCTGGGATCATGACTTGAGCTGAAGGCAGAAGCTTAACGACTGAGCCACCCAGGCGCCCCGAGATTAGCAGATTTTAAACAATTTCATTTGTAAATTGGCAGCTTATTTGTAAATTAGAAAAAAAATTTTCTGATACTTTTTATCATCAAACGTCTAAACATCTAAAATTGTCAGCACACATCTATGCATTCAGATGACTATTAGGGTCTTGATCCATCTCATTACTTAGAATTATTTTACTATTTAAGATTATAAAATCTATATAAGCCTATTTACTGGAGAAAATTCACAAAAAGCAAAAGTAAATTAAGCTCCTTTTATTGTGGAATGCTCACTTCAGTCTATCCTGTTTAACTGCCTAAGGCTATCATGTTGGATCATCTGATAAATGGTCCAACAAAGAGCACCAGGGTCAATCACTGTAGCATTAAATATCAGTAAGTATAAAAGTTTCTTATTTTGATAAAAAATGAATGGGGGGTGGAGCAAGATGGCAGAGGAGTAGGAGACCTGGATTTCGTCTGGTCTCAGGAATTCAGCTGGATAGGGATCAAACCATTCTGAACACCTACAAACTCAACAGGAGATTGAAGAAAAGAATAGCAACAACTCTCTGAACAGAAAAGCGACCACTTTCTGGAAGGTGGGACGTGCAGAGAAGTGAATCCGAATATTCAGGAAGATAGACGGCGGGGGAGGGGGCCTCCGTTGGCCGCTTCTGGCAAGTGATAGAGCCGTGGAGCAAAAATCAGAACTTTTAGAAGTCTGCTCCGCTGAGGGACATCGCTCCAGTGGCTAAGCGGGGGGTGGAACACTTGCTGGGACAGTGTGGTCTCAGGACCCTTGGGGACACAGAAAGACCGGGGGTGCCTGAGTGCCACAGAGCTCCCAGGTATCGGAGCAGGGAAGCCAGCTGCAGAGACAGAGCCAAGGAGTGGGCTCTCAGCTCGGGGTTGCCATAAACCGTGATCTGCAGCACAGTCGGGCCACTACTCCTCCAGTGGGGACCCCACAAGCAGCAGATCCAGGGAGATTCCCCTTCCTCCCCCAGGAGAAGCCACATGGGAGCACACCACAGGGATGTGCTGGGTTTGGAGACTCCACACCGAGTCGGGTGCCAGAGATAGAATAGCTCGGTCACAGGCCGGGTGAGCAAGGAGTGCGGCCGGAGACCAGGGAGACGGGAGTGATTGACTGCTTTTCTCTGGGCCCTCACTGAGGACTGGGGCCCTGAGTTCTCGGCTCCTCTGGGGCGAAGATTGGGAGGCCGCCATTTTCACTCTCGGCCTCCAAAGCTGTACGGAAAGCTTGGAACAAAAGCTCCTGAGAGCTAACCCGAGCAGATTACTTAGCCCAGACAGGGCAAGGGCGGGGCAATTCTGCCTCCAGCAAAGACATTTGGGAACCATGGCAACAGGCCCCTTCCCCAGAAGATCAGTAAGAA
>NC_138369.1:103217488-103238124 GCF_054177405.1 Leptonychotes weddellii | reverse complement strand
GCCCAAACTCCCACATCATTTTAAACTGAAAATATTATAATAACTTCCATGGCCTCATTCTTTTCCACATTTATTTTCTTTTCTCCAAGGTGCTGCTAATTTGATTATGTCAAATATGTTTCTATAACATTTATAAAGAAAATATCTGTTCCATAGAGGATATAATCTATAATGAGCATTGTGATAGATAATTCAAGTGCATTATACCAGTTAACAACCCAGAATGTTTTGCATAACTTTCAAGATAATACCCACAGGTCTTATTGTAGTGTATGTTGTTCTTTATAATATGACTTCAGCTGTTTCTTACTGACTCCCTCATCTCTTCCCATCTCACATGTCACAATTAAAACGAGTTGAATTACCTTTTGCTCTCTGAATGAGAGATGCTCTGTGGATCTTTGTATAAGCAGCTTCCTCTGCCTGCACCACCTTTCCAACCTCTCCTAGCTAGCTCCTAATCAGGACAGACCCCTCTTTTCCTGATGTCCATGGTCTGTGTTCAAAGACCACATGGAATACTTTAATATTATCATCTATCTACCTATCTTACTCTGAACTAGGAAATAAACGAGTGGTATAATGGCTTTTTTGATATGTCAACTTGGCAAGGCTACAGTCCCTAGTGATTCAATTAAACACTGATCTAGGTGTTACTATGAAGCAATTGCTAATCACTTGAAGTTAAATAAGGGAGGTTATCCTGGATAAACTAGGTGAGCTTGGCTGAATCAGTTGGAAGGCCTTTAAAGTAGGTCTGAGGTTTCCCTGAAAGAGAAGAAATTCCCCTATGGCCGAAAGCTTCAACCTATGCCCACGGAGTTTAATTGTACTTGTGATCCTTCCTACTGGTCCTGCTTCTCTGGTTGAACCCTAACTGATGAACATAGGTACTACCTTTTTTTCTTATGCATGCCATGTGCAAAATCCAGTGCCTGACTAATCATATGCACTCTGTACACTTTTAAGTGAGTAAAAATGAAAAAAAAAAATAAATCAATTCTGGAACAGTCAAGACTTCTATCACAACTTGACCACTGAGAAACTTTGGAGAAAATCATATAGGTCACTATCACTGCAAACACACACACATACACGCACACATACACACACAGTCTCTAACTTCAAGGGGGTCATAAAATTGCTTGAAAAATATTTAACTGTCTCTTAAGTGCTCCCTCTCCAATTCTGCTCAGTGAAAATTTGCTTCATTTCTCTTACGTTCCTCAACAGTCTGTGACCCTTATTTTAAACAGATAATTTAGCCTTCTATTTCACAAAGAAAATGGAGGACTCTAGACATAAAATCCTTTACTTAAAAAGACATACTTTTATACTCAACTGCACTTCTTAGCCCCCACGTTTCAAAGGAAGTACATTTTTCTCTTTCAATCCAAGCCTAAATCCCAAACCTTGTCATACATTATCTATACTTTCACCTTCTATATAATTTTGCTTCCTTAACTATACCATTTCATGTTCTGTTTTTTTTTTTTTCCTGATAATCTGTTTTTCTACTAAAATTTGAATAACTGGCTCTTTTTACTTGTCTGTCCTCTACATTACTTCACTGAAGTCTCTTACTGAGTCAAACACAATGTCCTAACATGACGGACTTTCTTTAAAAAGTACATAATTAGCAAGAGAAAACTCATTTCAACAACCATTGCACACCATGTTCATTGCAGCATTATCACACTAGCCAAGAGGTGGAAGCAAATAAATATTTACCATGAATTAATGGATAAAGAGAATATGATATATACATACAATAGAATATTATTCAGCCTTAAAAAGGAGGAAAATTCTGTCATATGTTAAAACATGGATGAAATTTAAGGACATTATGCTAAATGAAATAAGCCAGTCATAAAAAAACAAATACTGCATGATTCTACATATATGAGGTCTCTAAAATAGTCAGACTCTTAGACACAGAAAGTAGAATTAAAGTTGCCAGGGCCAGAGGGGAGGTGGGAAAGAGGAAGTTGTACCATGAGTAGAGAGCTTCAGTTCTGCAAGATGAAAAAGTTCTAGAGATATATTGCATAAAAATGTGCATACAGTTAATATCATACACTTAAAAATGGTTAAGATGAGACATTTTGTAATGTGTTTTTTTACCACAATAAAACAAACAAAAAATAACAAAACTAAAGAAACTAATTCCTGTACTGTTTACTAACAGAATATCTGACCCAACTCAAAACTGAAAAAAGGTGCATTTTTAGAAACGTATTAGTATATGATTGCAGGTATGTAAATAGAAAGCTTTTAGTAAGAGCACATGAACCATTAGTGCCAATTTCCTTTTGTTTCATATCTTTCTTAGAAGTGATAAACCACCTTTATCACCTTCTACAACTCTTACTCAAAAAATAATACCATAGATACTTAGAGGTTGAGATCTACCTCATTTAAAAGCCAGGGTGATCCACACTTTATCAGTTGTCCCAAGTATCCTAATTTCCCATGTTAGTGGTATAACATGGGAAATTCTTGAATTTCCCTTGAATTCCCCTATTTGTATCTGTTTTTTGTCAGTCAACTTCTTGGAGTGTTTCTCAAAATATCACTCCATCTCCATACTCAAATCTTGTTTCTCAGTTTTGGAACAAATGATTTAATTAAGGCAACATAGCAATCAAAAGTGAGGGTGGTGGGAGCAAATTCAGAAAGTGATGGCGATTTACCCATTGCTCAAGGACATACAGCCTCCTTCAATTTCAGGCAAAGGTATTAACCAAAATTAGGTTCAGATAATTAATTACTACTGAAGCCTAAGTGCATGTCCATACACGAAAGGACCAGAAAAACAAAGTATTTGAAAAAATTTCAATTTTCAATAGCCCGTGAACAATAAAGATGTCTGCAAATTGTGATACTAGTTCTTTTCCCTTCCAGTTCTGTAGTTTGTATGCACACAATTAAATATATACTTATTCAGAAGATTTTGGTGTAAGGTAAGTCAACATGTCTCTGGAAGGAAAGTGTTTGTATTTTTTAAAAGTCTAAAATTGCTTTGCTTCTTTACAGTCTAGAACTTTTATGATCACTTTATCAAATAATCACTAGAAATTTTTCAGCCATTTTTATTTTTGCCTTTGTCCTTCTTACTTAGGTACATCATCTGGGGATGACTGCAGTGGTTTAACCTCTTAGCAATACCAGTATTGCTACAAGCTTCTTTCCCTGATATTTTGGATTTCTCTGGGTATGACTGACAACCCTAAAGACTCTAGAAAACTATTAGAATTCCTTGAAAAATATTCTTTATATGTGGCTTCCAGAAGGTCTTTTTAGCATTTATTGAATTCTTGAATACTTAATTATACACCAAAACATTTGGAATCCTGGCCTGAAACTTTATGTCTTCATTATCTCATTTTCCATAATTTCTGAAGTAAAATTGTATTCTAGTATATTAAATAATAAATCATACTAGTGTTGGTTTATGTATATTTTGTGATAGAAAAAAATCAGTTCTTCCTAGAACAAGTTAAAGATTTTGTTTTAATTAAAAACAATTTAAAGCCCAAGTTGATTTTTATTTTTATTTATTTATTTTTTTTAAGATTTTATTTATTTATTTGAGAGAGAGAGAATGAGAGACAGAGAGCATGAGAAGGAGGAAGGTCAGAGGGAGAAGCAGACTCCCTGCTGAGCAGGGAGCCCTATGCGGGACTCGATCCCGGGACTCCAGGATCATGACCTGAGCCGAAGGCAGTCGCTTAACCAACTGAGACACCCAGGCGCCCGCAAGTTGATTTTTAAATAATAGGCAAAGAAATAAAAATTCTAAACAGGTATTTGTTTGATTGTTTGGTTGATTCTGCATTCTAAATGCATAGACTTTATGCTTATTTCAATTAGGAGAGTAGTGCATGGTTACCTTCACTGTAGATCTTTGTGGTCAGTTACTCAACCAGATCATTTCTCAAACCTTGATCAAACTTGAATCAGTAGTAAAGATATAAATGGAAGGAATTTGTAGAAAGTTCATGGGGTTAGACACACGCTGCTAATTTAATTGGCAAGAGAACAATAAATCCACACAGCCTTCATATATCCTACTAGCACCCAGTTCCTGATCAAAGCAACAGATTTTACAATTTTCTGAGGAACTTGTTTTCAATATAACATTCATGTACTGTGTAATAGCAGATGTCCTCGGCCAAGAATAGCTCATAAAAGGGATAGGGGATTCACTGCAAACCCTATACACGGTTTCTTTGGAATACAGTGATCATAATTATGTTTTTACAATGGCACTGTTTTCCTTTTTTTTTTTTTTTTGGCAGATGAAACTCAATTTTTCAAACAAGTCAGTGTCCCTTATCAAATCCTAAATATAGGGGCAGCTTTATCACCAACATTTGGCATGTAAGGCCCTACACAAATCTATTTGGCTGATTTAATTCACTTCAAAAAGGTAATTTTCTAACTACCCTCTATTGGCCTGAAAGAGTTAAGGTTCTGCCAGTTGGGTAGTTCAGTCCTTTCTCACTGGCACAAGGACATACATGAGATCCTTACTACAGATTTCTATGTATACAAACAAGCATAAAACATAAACCTGTAGGCTTCTCAATCTTTGTAACTAGAATATTAATTTAAAAATAGTTCTATTATCAGGATTTTAAACTGTCTGCATTGCAAAGTATCACGTACAGAAAAATGCACAAAACAAACCTATAGTATAACAAATTATCAGAGGAAAACTATGTAACTATCATCCAGATCAAGAAATCGATCACAACTAGATAAGTCTATTTATATATCTTCTCTACCCTTAGCACTTTTCTCTTTCCCAAAAGTAACCACTACTCTGATATCTGATATTTTAGTTTAAGTTCGCCAGTTTCAGATTTTCTTTTTTAATATAAATGGAATAATACAGTATATATTCTTTGGTATCTAGCTTGTCTACTTAAGGTTCATACTTTTTTTGTAGCCATATTTTGTTCATTTTCATTGCTTGTATGAGAACAGCTATGAGTATTTTCAAACAGTTTTTCTGTGCGTGCCTTTCTCTTACTTTATACCCAGGAGTGAAATTGTTGGTATGCAGATCTGCAGCACTAGCAGATGACAATAAATTGTTTCCCAAAATGTTTGTTCCACCCTCCCACCAGGAGCATTTGATAGCTCCTCATACTCCATATCTTTGCTAATACTTTATATTATAGTTTCATAAATTTTACCCATTCTGGTGGATTAAAATATGGTAATTTATGAAAGACTATTTAATAAATTTTTCTTTCTCCAAATATCATGAAGATATTCTACTCTATTACTTTCTGGCCATCCCTCTTCCATGTAGTGATTTGGGGGTATGGTGATAGAAACAATAAATAAATTATTATATATAAAAATAATATATAATATATAAATATAATACTGTGATATAGGGGTCAGGTTCAATTATTTTTATCAACTTGATATTCAATTGACTTATAAAAGAGATTGCCCTTCCTCTACTACTCTTTAGTCATATCATAAATCGAGTGTCCATGTGTATGTAGTCTTTCTATCCTGTTTCACTGATCCTTGTCTCTAACTTTGCCTTAATACCATAATTCCTTACTGTAGGTTATAAGGAGATTCGCTAAAAGTCCTCCAATGATGTTTTAATTCATCAAGAATGTCTTTTCTAATCTTGTCCCATGACATTTCTCTATGAATTTTAGAATTAGCTTGTCAATTTTCACAAAAATGTCCATCTGAGTTTTCATTCAGATTGTAGTTTATCTATATAAAAATATTTGGGGAATTTGACACCTTTACCATGTGCAATCTTCCAAACTATGAAAAGAGTATATATTCATTTATCTTTCAGTAATACTTCAAGCTCTCTGAGTTCCCAACTGGCATGTTAGTCAGGGTTCTCAAAATTAACTATCACATCTGGGTTTGACTAATTTACTTCCTAAGTATTTGTTATATTTTATACATTAAAAATGTTTTCTTTTAAAAGGTATTTTATTCAGCCATTTGTATTTGGCATGTAGATATATTCTTTTTACTATTCCAATTATTTTTATTAATTGTAATTTTACTGAGTCTTCAGCTAACAGGAAAGATTTCCAAATATCTATAGTACCATTTAGTCTGGCTATTCTGTATTATTCAAATAATGACTTTGCTTATTTCACCATTTTCATTTTTCTGGCTATATTTTTTTCCACGGAAATCTATTTTAGGAATGTGATTAAAAATCATAATTTTAAAATTCTTTGTTTCAAACTAAAATACCAATTTGACATGTTAAACATTGATCTATTTGCATTAGTAAAGTTTTGGTTTTAAACAAAAAAATTCCAGGGCGCCTGGGTGGCTCAGATGGTTAAGCGTCTGCCTTCGGCTCAGGTCATGATCCCAGGGTCCTGGGATCGAGTCCCACATTGGGCTCCCTGCTCCTTGGGAGCCTGCTTCTCCTTCTGCTTCTTTCTCTCTCTGTCTCTAATGAATAAATAAATAAAATCTTTAAATAAATAAATAAATAAATAAATAAATAAATAAATAAATTCCATTGTTGGAAAATTCCACAGCAGTTTTTGTGATATTTAGAATGGATTACAATTTCATATATTTACAAGTTTCTAGACAAAGTGATATCTTACCTAGCATAGATAGTAAAACCTTTATACTTACTATGTCTCAAATAGAATAATGAAAATCTTTTTTAAAATTTAATTTAATAAAAATGTATATCTAAGGTGTACAACACGATAATTTGATATACATATACACAGAAAATGATTACTATTGCCAAGTTAATTAATATACAGACATCGCACATATTACCATTTTCATGTGTATGTGATGAGAGTCCCTGAAATCTCTTTTAGCAAATTTCCAGTATCCAATGCAATATTATTAACTATAATCATCATGCTGCACTTTAGGTCTCTAGACTTATTCATCTTACATAACTGCTACTTTGTACTCTTTGAGAAACATCTCTTCATTTCCCCCATCTTCCCTCCACTGTAACTACTGCTCTACTCTCTGCTTCCCTGTATTCAACTTTTTTAGCTTCACCGTAATAGTGAGATCATACAGTTTTTCTTACATTTAGCGTGATGTCCTCCAAGTTTATCAAATTGTTGCAAATGGCAGGATTTCCCTTTTAAGGCTGAATAACATTCCATTGTTGTATTTTTCTAGGTCTGTCCATTTTGTCTAAATTTTAAAGATTTATTTATTTATTTGAGAGAGAAAGAGGGGGAGAGCACATGAGTGGGGGGAGGGTCACAGGGGGAGACACAGAGAGAGAGAGAATCTCAAGCAGATTCCCCACCCAGTGCAGAGTCTGTCACAGGGCTCAATCTCATGACGCATGAGATCATGACCTGAACCAAAACCAACAGTTGGATGCTTAACCGACTGAGGCACCCAGGTGCCCCCATTTCATTTAAATTTAAAAATTTAGAGTACAATTGTTCATGATATCCTCTTGGTATGTTAGTGTTTACAGTTTCTGATATACCTTCTTTTGAGGGCCCTCTCTCTCTCATTCTCTCTCATTTTTCCAGAAATTTTACTGAGTGTTATCTAGGAGCAATTATCTTTCCCTTGTTTTGTTTGGCATTCATTAGGTCCTGTGGTTTGTTATATGTTGTGATCAGTTTTGGAAAATTCTTGAAAATTTTGTATTTCAAATATTGCTTCTGCCTCATTTTCTCTATCCCTTTCTAGGACTCCAGTTGCATACATATTTGATCATCTCGCTTTGTCCTGTTTATCTCTTAAATACTCTTCTGTGTTTAACATATTTCATTTCTCTTCACTTCATTCTGGAAATTTCCTTCTAACCTATTTCAAGTTCACTAATTTCCTTAGCATGTCTTATTATTGAACCAATCTTTAAATTTCTAACTTTAATTTTTTTTTTTAAGTTCTGGAATATTCATTTAACTATTGAAATTTTTTTCTTGCAGTCTTCTAAAAAGGTCAATCTTCTCAATTATCTCCCTGAATGTAATAAAAAATGGTTGTTTAAACTCAAACACAGCTAGAGTCTGTGATTACTTTAATTCAGTTTCAAGTTTGAGATGATTTGAAATTAAGCATCAATTCATGGAAGAACTAAACTACATGTTGCTCACCCAAGTTTTCCCTCTAGCTTTGAGAGAGTTTCAACATGACTGCTTAGATTCTAAAACATTGAGCTACCTCTTTCAGAATAAGCCAGTCAATGCTCCTCAGGAGAGAGTGGCAATAAACACCAGCCATCTTTAAATTTCCACTCTTCAAATCTTGACCTTGTAACTTTTCACAGCTTTGTTAGCTCTACATGTTTTTAAGCTATTTGTTTTTAACTTCATCCAGCTTTTTAAAGTTGTCTTCAAGTGTGAAAATAGGTTCAAATTACCTAATCTGTTATAACCAAAACTGTAAATGTGAATAATCAGTTTAAAACTCTCTAAAGAACAACATCAAGACGAAAGATCTTTATAATTCTTTTATAATTTTCATATGATATGTTTCTAATATATGAAAAAAATATTTCTGCAGAGTAGAAAAAGCATGAGTTAGTTTTCTGAAAAGCATAATACATGAGCACAGAATCATTCATTTTTATAGAATTTTCTATTGTAATTTTTATGTATCTTCCTATAATATTAATCACAGCACTTATAAAAGCATATCATTGTTATTGTCTTGGCACATTAGATAGTACCTGATAAGTGTTTAATAAATCTTGCAAAATTGAATGTATTTGATAAAATTAAAAGAATTTTCATCAGATAACTCAGGGGCTACTATAAAGTGACTGCTTTTACCCTATTTACAAAGATGCATGTAAAAATTCAACTAAATATCAATGCAAAGTTGTATCTCTTTGCTTTATTAAGTCTTGAGGCCTAAATTGTCAATGTAACAACAGCACAATAAAGAAACTTTTTTTTTTTAAGTAGGTTCCATGCCCAGGGTGGAGCCCAGCATGGGGCTTGAACTCATGACCCTGAGATCAAGACCTGTGCTAAGATCAAGAGTTGGATGCTTAACTGCCACCCAGGTGCCCCAAGAAAATTTTAATGTAAATTGTATACACTAAAAATATTGTATGCAGATGTCCAAATGTATCAGTAAATATAATTTCTTTGTAATAATCTATAATAATACACACATTTGAAATATTATCTAATAATATATTAATAGTTTTCTAGTCTCTCTGTGACTACCTAATGTTTAAGTAGTTACTAAAATTCATGAACTAAAAATGTCTGAGATTTTTTAGGGACACCTGGGTGGCTCAGTCAGTTAAGCGTCTGCCTTCAGCTCAGGTCATGATCCTGGGGTCCTGGGATCAAGTCCCGCATCAGGCTCCTTGATCAGTGGGGAGCCTGCTTCTCCCTCTGCCTGCCGCTCTCTCTGCTTGTGCTCTCTCTGACAAATAAATAAAATCTTAAAAAAAAAAAAAAGCCTGAGATTTTTCATATTCAAGTATCAGAATCATGTGATGGTATACCCTCAATCATTATCCTTTTCAAGATACCTGGTGTACCTCTGCTGTCTTTGAGTCAATAACTAGACAGGGATTATCCTTGGCAATGTATATAGTCCTATTATGGCTCATAGAAAAATCACCTCTGGTTGTGTTCAATTCCATCTTGGTCACCAATATACTGTCTGAGTCTTTCAAGCTATGTTTATGATCTACTCAGTGGACCAGGACAGAGTTTTGTCCCTACGTGATGGATTGGTAAAACGTCCATACTTGGAGAAATGATGCTCAGCCTCTTTTGTTTGTGGCTCTAGTCCTTGAAAAGAAAGGTACTATTTCCTCTTTTTCTTTCAATGTCTAGGGTCCCTTTTTCCTTTTTTTCCAATCAGTCAATCCACGTTCTCTTCTATATACAGGTCCATTCTTATCTTGTCTTAGGCTAACCTGTAAGCATATGGCTGAATCTTTCTGTCACATACTTAAATGTAAGTCTTTGTTTCTACTTATTTACAAACACATTGGGAGGGAATAAAATCTCCTTGGAAAATAACATGAAGAAGGTGAGGAAAATACACAGAAAATGCATATTAATATTTACAGATATAATCCTGTCATGTACCTTATCATATTTATGTATCTAAAAATCAAAAAGACAAAAAAAAAATAGCCTTTATTTTATGCCTACTATGTTCCAGACAACATAGAAGAGGTATTCACATTTAACAAGGACCACAGTCCTTTTATCGCTTCTCGGCCTTTTGGCTAAGATCAAGTGAAGAACCACAGTCCTTTAAGGCGAATATTTATAGATGAGGAAATAAACTTCAGAGCAATTCATTGATTTGCCAAATGTCATGTAGTAAGTAAGAAAACAATCAGATTTTAAGCCCAGGTCCTGCTGACTTCTAAGCAAGGCCTCTTTCTTCTATTTCATACTTAATACCTCTGTAGGAGATATAAAAATCCACATGTCTTAATCTTTGCCTTTTCTCATTTTAGATGTTATATGTGGCTTCCTTCTCACAGACTAAAGTAATTTTCTACAGGCCCAAATAACTGGAGATAAAAATTTTTCACAGGCAATTAATTAATCTATAAAAAATTCAATAAATATTAGCTATTTAAATTGGGTTAGGTTAGGACCCTTTTTTCTTATCTTATTCCCTATGCTCTAGCTATAAGAAGGACAAAAATGGGTTGGTTCTCCTCCTGATCCACTGTGGCCATCATCTCAAATGATTATTTGCACCAGCATACCCAAGTTATTATATAGATATTATTTAAATAGGATTGTTGGACAAGTAGAAGAGGAAGTCTTGTGTAGAGGAATGAGCTGATGAATAAGAATACTGATCATATTTACATTTGATATTTGATTATTGGCCAGGCAATTTACAGAGAGCTTTATGTGTATTATCTAATTAGTAATGATATGGGTCATCAAATCTTTACCTTAATTTCAAGAAATAGGTAGTATAGCGTCCTCATTTTATAAATGATAAAACAAAATGGAGAAGGCATAAGAATAGTTTTCCTGTTGTGATAACTTTAAGTAGTTTACAATTTTAATTTGGCTACTTTTCCAATTTTTATTGTTTGTGCTTTAGATCAGTGCTTCCAAAACCTTAGGGTACACATGAATTATCTGGGGATCTTATTAAAATGCAGTTTCTAATTATCAGGTGGGATCTGAGATTCTGTATTCAAATACACTCCCCCAGACCATACTTTGAAAAACAAAGCTTTTTAGATTACTGATTTTTCCATCAAACTAAGGCTCATTCATTAAGGGCTGACTTTATGATAGTTGAAAATTAACTGAGTATTAATACTTAGTTTATTAAATAAATGTTGATGACCAGATATATTCCTAAATCAAAAGACTTGTTTTCACAAGGACAACTGTTCAATATAGACAAAAAAATTTAAGAAGACATACCTCCTTTTCCCCCTCAGTATGCTTTCTGTGTAAAAAAGTACACTAGTATATATACCCTATATCAGTAAAAATGGTCATTTATAAAACATTTACTATGCGCCACAGACCATTCTAAGAGTTTTAAGTATATTACTTTATTCGGTATTATAAGTTATCTATGAACTGCTCTTATTATCCAAATTTTATATAGAGAAGAATAGAAGCATTAACAGTTTAACTGCCCAATGTTGTTAGCCCAACTAATTTCAGTGTTTTCTGATTCAATCCTTATTTTGCATTTCATGTCATTTCTCTCTGAATTTTGCCATATATCACTCTCACTGTTTATTCCTGCTCTGTACTTTGCCTCCTGAAATTAAGCATAGAGATCTTTCTGAATTAATATCCAGGCTCAGAGGTCAAGGTGAGAGTCTTATACTATAAGGCTCTAACAAAGGATAGAGCTAGTATTCTGCAGGAGCAGAATCAAAGTCATGGTCAGGTGTGGATTATGTCATATCTAAAGTGACAGTTAAGAATACCTTGGCAAGTTTCAAGGAAGCAAAAATAAAAATAAAAATAGAAGAATGAGTGACAGGAACAGAATACAGCAAGATCCAGATCACAGAAAGGTCAAGTACATGAAGTTGGTCATAATAAGAATCAAGGCACAAATAATAGAGTACTGGTGGCCCATGTGAACTGGGTGCTGACTCTGTAATCCAACAGCACACCTGATGATTGATAACAGACTGTGCAAGAATAGATAATTATAAACTTTATCCTTTGTGACTATGAATCTGGCTCTCCATCCTATCAATATCTCCAGGGACTGGCTTGACTTTCTGGCTTTATACAAATGCTGGTCAGTGTTCCCAATCAGACACTGCTCCATGAACTATTAAGTTTGTCCTAGCTTTGTATTAGCTCTGTACAATCACAAATTTAGTGGCTTTAAACACTATACACATTTATTACTTTACAGTTTTATAAGTGAGAACTGTGGTGGGCTCTAGAGTAGATTCCTTTGTCTTGCTCATTCAGGTTGTTAGCAGAATTCAGTTCCAGTTCAATTGTAGAATTAAGGTATCAGTTTCTTTGCTGTTTGTCAGCTGAGGGCCATTCCAAGCTTCTGGAGATCACCTGCATTCCTTGGCTCATAGCCCCCTTCTTCCATCTTCAAAGCCAGTAACGGCAGATAGAATCATTCTCATGCCTCTTCTTTTGTCCTCTCTCTCTGTCTCTCTATATATACCGGACTTTGCCAGGAAAAAGTGTTTGCTTTTAAGGACTTAGATGATTAGATTGGGTCCACCTGGGTAATCCAGGATAACCTCTCCATTCCAAGGTCTGTAATCTTAATCACATCTGCAAAAATCCCTTTTTACTGTGCAACTTCATATGTTCTTAGGTTGCAAGAATTAGGATATGAACATCTTTGGGAGACAATTATTCTAACACAAGCCTGCTATATGAAACAGGCTTATTTTAGTCAGGTTTACTAGTTGCAAAAAGAAAACAAATTAGGTACACTGGAATAGGAATTTATTAAATGATATAAACTAGCCCTCAGAAGTCCCAGGAGGGCCAGACAATGGAGTTTATAGATTATGCCACCAGAAATAATACCCAAACCACACCACTAAACTACTCTTAGGTCTGGTTCTAACACAGGCATTGTAAACCATGAACATGAGATCCTATCCTTGGCAATTCTGTCACAGTTGCTTTTCAGACTCAGTGTCTATACCAAACCCTGCCATATTCACCAGGTATGACTTCCCAGGAAAATCTTCTACTTTTTCCCTGCTGAACTGAAGCATCATGGAGATACATTTTACTGGGGGAATCTTGGTCAAATGTCTGTCTCCTAGCTGCCAAGAAGGTGGGGAAATTCAATCTTCTAGTCTTTGGTATCAGTCTTGCCAAATATAAAGGGAAAATATTAGAAGAAAAAAAAGCTGGGCCACAAATATGACCCTACCCTACATACTATAATGATCCTCCTTCTCAGATGAAGCTCTAAGAGGGATAATACTGATACCTCCAAGGTAAGGCCTCCCAAAATGCTCAAGGAGAGTTCCATCTACACTGTGCTAATAATTATTCATGGTTGTATTTTGAAAAAATTACACCTCTTAAGGAATCAAAAAAAAAAATCATAGAATCATAAAAGTTAAGTCTCAAATATTTAAGAGCTCCTATAATTCTGCAACAGGGATAATTTTGATATTTTTGATATTTATAGGATTTCATATCAACTCAGGATGTTTTTTCCCCAGTTGCAGTACTCTAAAGCCTGCATTAAATGGCACTAACAATAGCTTGTATTGCATACACTACTTTTTAGCTTACAAATCACATTAATCACAATAATATTTTCTACCATATTTGATGTTCATAAAACACTATGAGCAATAATTTACTTATTATCATCTTATTTTACTGCAGAATAAGCACTTAAGGTAAGGGTGTAAGTTGAGAAGACCTAGGTTTGAATTCCCTTTGTGACTCCTTTTCCTCATCTCAAATTGGGAAGTTAATATCTATTTCATAAAATTGTTTTCAGAATTAAAAGAGATTATATGTATACAATTTGAGTGCTATTAATTTAATATAAATTCTGAGCCAAGAAGGAGTTTAGAAAATATCTAGGGTAACTAAATCATTAACGGTGGGATCAACTAATCAACTGGTGATTCAGCACTGGAGATTGGGAAGGGCTGATGTTAGCTCACATTTAGTGCAGAATTTTTCCTTCAGACAAGACAGGCATTTTTCACTAGAGTTGGAATTGCAAACTCTGTGGGAAAAGAAAGTTTCCCTGGAAAATCTAATTTTCCCTCTGAGAATTGAATCAGTGGCCCTAGCCATGAACTGTCTGGAATCATGATTTGCAATATAAACTGTAACTTAAAGGCATTTCCATAAAAAGCAAACCATGAAATCATCTCACAAGAACAGATCAAGTGATTTCGTCAAGCTACTCACTATACACATAGCTTATTCAATGGTAATGTTTGAATTCACTAAGAAATGTATCTATGAATTTGATGCTTGTAACCTGTCATTTACAAATTCAAAATAATCCCTAAAGCACTGAGCATGGAGTTAGCAGTTTAGGCTTGAATTCTCTTCCTTTCCAGTTACTAGCTGTGGGCCCATGTCATCCTTCAATTAATGGGCAATTTCTTATTGAGTGACTGCCTGCTGTGTTAAGGCCCTAGCTAGGGGCTGGGGCTATCGTTCACAAGGCAGACACCATCCCAGTCTTCATAGAGTACATCATCTTGGGGATGCAGCCTTTCAACAACTAATTACACAATTATTCAATTATAGTTTGAATTAGAACTACCAAAAATAAATAATATATTCTCTACAACAATTCTATTCCCAACTGCAAAATCTGTAAAATACATTTCCCCCAAAGGAAACCATGTCCTATGCCGCTCATTGTAAAAAGGATAAAGTAGAAACTATAGTTTCAAAGTATACTTAGTATATTAAATTCAGAGGTGGTTTAAGGATGCCAAGTAATAGTAAAAGACGTTACTTTCTAACATTTTACTAGTGAGTCCTTTTCTTAAATATCACTTTTATTTTGAATGTAGCTTCTTTCAATTTCTCCTAATTGGGTCAGAATTTATTCCACATTGCATAACTATGTGACCTAAAACAATAGCTTCATTGAGAATGTTCAGTAAAATTGCTATCTGATCAGCAGTGATCTATGATAGTTGGACTCATGGTATTATTGCTGGTTTTTTAAAGTGAGTGCATCGAGACTGATACATTCCAAAGAGCACAAGCCAATTAAATCTTTGGTGAATTTATCCTATTTTGTATGCTATGGATTCCATTTTTTTTCCCCAATGCCTTAAATTAGGGTCAGCCTAGAGCAAAACCACAACAAATCTCTTGTCTCTGTTTCTTTCTCACTTCCCTATTCAGGCTGTCCTTTTCCCCAACCCTTCTCTTCCCACCATCCTGTACCTCAGTGCTACACCCTGAGACTTTGCTCTCAGCTGGCTGATTAAGATGTGTGAGGGGTTGACCCCCACATGCTGAGAGCACACAGCAGGCCATGGAAGAGCTCTGAATGAAGAGTAGGACATGACTCCAGGGGTTCATGCTTTCCTGACACCACAGAAGTCTCTGTGTGAGGTGGCCACACATACTCCCATAAGATCCCCAGCATTGGTTCTGCTTGCTTGGATTCCATTATTTTAATTTCTCAATCGTTAATATATACATAACCTATCTTTTTTATCGACCTGTCTTAAAACAGCACTGCAACTTAAGATACTAGAATTTAACACCCTTAAATAAATAAGGTTTAGGATGACATCTCAATAGCTAAATATTACATACTTCTGCAAAAGTAAATATAATTACTTACACTTCATCTAGAGTTCTTCCACTTACTCAAAACTATTTTATAGCCTATAACATTAATCAGTATACCCCAAAGTTTATATTTATTAAAAAATAAGTTATTTGAAAGCCTTTGGGCAAATTTTAATTCTTTTAACTTTATTATGAAATTTTAGCTAAGTCCCTAAGAATGTCTGCTTCTTTCAAATTAAGTTGCTATTGTAAAAATCTAATCATTCGTGTCATCACTTGTACTGATTTAACACATTAAAACTATAGTTCTCTGGCACTGACACCAAGAATCATATGCTTCTCTTTAACACCACTGTGTCTCCTTTTGAAGCTGTTACAATATTACTGGAAATGATTTAGCTTCTCTATGTGATACATTTTCATTAAAAATATCTCATTTGGAATAAATCATAGTGATTCAGCTGATGTCTGCAAAAGACAATAATGCACACAGCCAATGAGCATTAATATTATTTTTAATGTGGGGTGTTTTACTTTGCTGACAAAGATTCCATTTATATTAAAGGAAAAGTGCATTATTATTTAGTGTCACAAATATTTTACATAATTCAAGATGTTAAACACACCTTTATTTTAAAGGAAAAAAGCACTTGGCATTTGCAATTTTCTTAAGCATTCAAAATGAAATGCTTCTGACTTTAGGAAGAAATGTTCTAGCACACTTCTATTTGACAGCATAGCCATGTTTGAAAACTGATTTAAGATTCAGCAAGCTATAAGAGAACAGGGTTAGCTTTATACAGACATGTGAGGAAAGTATTTTTTCCATCATGATATTATACAAAGCTAATACATATACTTATTTAATTGCTGCAGATATTACAGAAAAGCAGTTAAAAGAGTTTTCTGTCATAGTAATCATTAATGATGAAATCTTCATCTGCTCAGCAATGGGAGTCTATCCAATTAGTTTCTGTGTCTCTCAAGTTCTGCATAAATATGATAAAATTTGCTTGTTTCCATCATGATTATTCTGAGGCTCTCTTTCCTGGGCGAATCTCCAGATTGGCAAACTCAAGCAGATTTTAAAATATCCTTTCCATATATCACCCACACTTGTCCTGCTTGCGGATGGATTGACGTCTAAGCTCAGACGGTTGTAACTAAGCTGCTTTTCTTGGCAGAAAAGTTCATTTTGCTTCAGCTGTTGCAAATACATCCCTTACCTCCTACTAATTCAGTGTTTTACAATTGTTCCAGTCTGCTTCCAACTGCTCAGGCACACTGCACACTGTTCAAGGATCAGTGAAGAATGCCAAGTAAGGGCATCTTTTCCAGAGGGCAGGTCCAAAGTCATTCTTCTCTCTTGCCACATTACATAACTTGTCTACATGGATAAGGTATGATAATGTATTTTATTTGTCATTTCAGTTCAGACAGGGAACAATTGATAGACTGGTTGACTTAAGGTTTGTTTTTGAAATTCAGACATTTAATTTTTTATTAAATCCCTGTAATTTAGCTTCTTAAATAATTTTTAAAATACTCAAAGACTTATCTCTATTCAATCCTTGCACTTCAGTTCTTTTCTAAGAGCAAAGGTTTCTGGAAGAGCATAGAGCAGGAAGAAGAAAATTTCAAAATAGAAATTAAAAATTGGTATTTCAAATTCAACAGTATCTCTCCCATATAAAAAGTATGTATTTCATTTGGGCCTAATTTTGACTATTAACACACCACTAATGAGGTGTAGGTCATAGAATCATAGAATGTTTAAATAGACCTAGAGGGAATCTTCAAATTGATTTAGGTCAAAACCCCAACTTCTTCACTTTAAAGGACAGGAAAATGATTCTCACAGAGTAGAGTGACTTGGCTAAAGCCAAATGGCCACTTACAAAGCAGAAATTAACCCCTAGGCCTCCTGACTTCTGTGACACTGTACTTTCTTCCAAGAATGATTATTATAGCCTATACAATCCCTCATACTGCAAAATCAACCCCACCAATATGTCCTTTAACAGTAAATCAGTACCATCATCTTCATATTTAAATACCAACCTGCATTCCTCAAAAACTGATTAAGAGTCATGCTGAAACACATGATTTCTACTTGATCATTAAATTACATCTAATAACCATCCACTGTTTTATGTTCACAACAAAACAAGAAAGGCAGTGAAATAGTATTCATACATTCATAAATCTCTGGCAAATGTGCATGAAAATAGTTTAAATGTGTATTCAGCTGTTTTAAATAGTAAGTAGTTAGGTGTTCAAAGTATATTTGCTCTACAGAAGAATATCATGGTTGAGAAGTCAATTATGGAAGCTAGAGTGACTGGGGCATCAGGTTTCACAGTTTCATTGTATGTGAAATGGAGTGATAAAAATACTGACCTTGTTGGATTGTTTGGGGATTAAACATACGTTTAAAATACCTGTGTTAATAAAACATATGTTAATATGCCCATGCTCTTGACATTGCTGTCATTGTCTTCATTATTATTATTTTCTCCAAAGATTTGTAATTATAAATTATTTTAAAAATCGTGGCTATATTTTGTTCATAATAGTCTGTTCTCTATAAAGGATACATTCCTTTTAATAAAACATTTACTAGAGAATTGCATCTGAGGCATTTCTGAATTGAATTTAGACCCATGAGCAATAAGATTTCAACATTAAAAATGTATTGTATATAAATGACTTTATACTGAGCTCCAACTAAAACTAATTGCAGATTAAGGTGTTTAAAATGTAAAGTTAAAAAGTTATCTCATATATATACTCTATTCCTTAGTTGATTTCATATTCTCTTCCTCAGTTTACTTGTATGGAGCAACAGTGTATTAGACAAGATGACCTCTAAGAAACTTTGAGTCCTAAAGCTTTATGATTATAGTTTTTGATTCTATCATTTTCAAAGGGAGCTCTTGTAATCTCAGTACCAAGTACCCCAATTTTTGCTAAGAAGTATTTAGCTTCAAATGATAGACTGGTCATCTTTTGGATTATCTGTGATATTTTTACATCTTTCTGAAAGTTTTGGAGACCTAAATCTCCAAAAAGAACACTGAAGTAATTTGCCATAAGGAATAGCTCTGTTGAAAGTAAAACATAAGGAACCCGCATAACAATTATGTAAATTTAGAATCCTAAATTTGTTTTAGAATAGATTATGGACTAAATATGGGTATAAAATTCATAGGAAACAATATTTACCACAAGATGAGTTAAAAGTGTCAAGATTTTTTTTTTTTTATTGCATATACAGCAACCTTCACAACAAATGACTGAAATATTGGTTGGGAAAGAAAGGCTAGATGGAGATGCTATTTGTATGCAGGCAGTTTCCTAGAATATATAAAGGAGAACCTAAATGTATAATTGTAGCAAATGTTGCTGCCCTACCCAAATCCCTTGAGATTGCTTTTACTACTTCCCAGGGGTGCTTCTGCTGAGGCCTCACATTTGACTGACATTTTCTGGAGGATTTCACTTAGGTTGTAGAATCAGTCTCTCACTGTATTAGCTAGGGTTCTATAGAGAAACAGAACAAATAAGGGAGAAAGAGAGAGAGAGAAAATGAAAGAGAGAGACACATACACACTAAGATTTCATAAGGAATTGGTTCAAACAATTATGGAGGCTGACAACTCTCAAGATTTGTAGTTGGCAAGCTAAAGATCCAAGTATGCTGATGGTGTAGTTCCAGTCTGAGTCTGAAGTCCTGAGAACTAGTAAAGCCAATAATGTAGTTCAGTCTGAGGACTAGCAGGCTTGAGATCCAGGAAGAATCAATGTTTCAGTTGAAGTCTGAAGATAGGAAAAAACTGAACGTCCCTGCTGGAAGGAATCATACAGGAGGAGTTCCTCCTTACTCATGGAAAGGTGAGTCTTTTTGTTCTATTCAGGCCTTCAGCTGATTGGATGAGGCTCATCCATGATGGGGAGGGCTTTACTATATGGATTCAAATGTTAATCTCACCCACAAAGATCCAGAATAATGTTTGACAAAATGTCTGGGACCCTGTGGCTCAGTCAAGTTGACATATACAATAAACCATCACACTCACCTTCCTAAAAATAACTAGCAGTTAACCGGGGCACCCTACTCCTCCCTCCGCCTTGCAAGTCATAGTTGATGATAAGCTGGGGTGTTGGAGGTGTGCAAAAGCCCTGCTTCCTGATCCCAAGTGATGACAGACAGACATCTTACATTTATTCCCCAAAGCTCCTGGGGGATTAGAGAACCTAGACTTTATCTGAAACCACATCTTACATAGTTCCTTCTCCTTTCCCAGCCTACTTCTCTCATTCCCTTACTGATTTCTCCTAAGAACACCTCCTTAATAAATCACAGACATAAAATTTCCCATTGCAGGTCAGCTTTTAGAGAACCAGACATTAATAATAGCTTTGCAGGCTTTAGAGACACCTGAGAATGTAGATGGAATATCTATATTTTTTTCAACTTCTTCTCACCCAATCTTCACCTCCCAATTTTTGTACTTATAAACCTTAATTATGAAAATACATTATAGGAAAACAAATTAATGCTCACTGAAGTATGTAAATTACTTATACAAATTAATATCTAGTATTTTTTAAAAGATTTATTTATTTATTTTAGAGAGGCAGCACATGTGAAGGGAGAGGCAGAGGGAGAGAATTTTTCAAGCAGACATCACACTGGATGGGGACCTTGATGACATGGGGCTTGATCCCACAACCCATGAGATCATGACCTGAGCTGAAACCAAGAGTTGGATGCTTAACTAACTGAGCCATCCAAGGGCAGCCCTAACATCTAGTATTGATGTACTATTTTGTAGTTACACTTCTCTTCTATGCTTTATTTATACATTTTCTAAAAGTAAAAGACCATTAAACAGTCCTTAAAATCTGAGACTA
>NC_138369.1:103168498-103216988 GCF_054177405.1 Leptonychotes weddellii | reverse complement strand
ATTAACATAACCTAATAAAATAAAATTTAAAAAAAGGCATACAAATCAGAAAGGAAGAAGTAAAATTTCCCTGTTTTCATATCACATGGTCTTATATAAAGAAAACCCTAAAGATTCCACACCCCCAAACACACACACACAAACTGTTAAGCACAATAAACAAATTCTGTAAAGTTGCAGGATACAAAGTCAATATATAAAAACCAGCTGCATTTCTATAGACTAATACTGAACTATCTGATAAGGAAATTAAGGAAAATATCCCATTTACAATAGCACCAAAAAGAATAAAATACTTAGGAACAAACTTAACAAAGGAGGTGAATGGTTTATATGATAAAAACAAAAAAAATTGATGAAAGAAATTAAAGAAGATAAAAACAAATGGAAAGACATGTATTCATGGATTGGAAGACTTGTTATTAAAATGTCCATACTACCCAAAGCAATCTACAGATTCAGTACAATTCCTATCAAACTCTCAATAACAGTTTTTACAAAAATAGAAAAAAAAATACAAAAATTCATATAGAACCACAAAAGACCCTTAATAGCCCAAAACAATCTTGGAAAGGACAAAGCTGGAGCCATCATACTTCCTGATTTCAAAATATATAACAAAGCTAAAGTAATTAAAATAGCACGGTACTGGCATAAAGACAGATATATAAACCAATAGAACAAAATAGAGCCCAGAAATAAATACACATATACAAGGTCAACTGACCTTCGACAAGGGTATCAGGAACATACATGGGGAAAGGATAGTCTCTTCAACAAATGGTGCTATGGAAACTAGATATCTATACACAAAAGAATGAAATTGACCCCTATCTTACACCATACACAAACATAAACTCAAAATGAATTAAAGACCTAAACATAAGACCTAAAACTGTAGAACTCCTAGAAGAAAACATGGAGAAAAAGCTTCATGACATTAGTCTTGGCAATTATTTCATCAATATGACACCAAGATCATAGACAACAAAAGCAAAAATAGATAAGAAAGAGTACATCAAACTAAAAATCTTCTGTTCAGCAAAGGAAATAATCAACAAAATGAAAAGGCAGCTTACAGAATGGAAGAAAATTTTTGCAAACCATGTATCAGATAGGGGTTAATATCCCAAATGCATAAGGAAATCATACAACTCAACAGCAAAAAAAACAAATAACTTGACCTTAAAGTGGGCTAAAGACTTGAAATAGACATTTCTCCAAAGATGATGTACAAATGGTCAGCAGGCTATGTAAAGATAAAAACATTAATCATCACAGAAATATAAAATCAAATTAAAACCACAATGATTTTCCCCATGTTAAGATGGCTATTGTAAAAAAAAAGAAGAAGAAGAAGAAAGAAAAAGGAAAAAAAGGAGAAGTGTTGGGTAGTATGTGGAGGAATTGGAACCCTTGAGTACTTTTGGTAGGAATGAACAATGTTGAAGTTGCTACGAAAAACAGTATAGTGATTCCTCAAAAATTAAAAATAGAACTATCATAACATTCAGCAATCCCACCTCTGGGTATTTATCCAAAAAGAATGAAATCAGTATCTAGAAGAGATATTAGCACTCCAATGTTCATTCAAAAGAGTTAAAATATGGAAACAACCTAAATGCCCATCAACAGATAAATGGGTAAAGAAAACGTGGTGTATACATACAATGGAATATTGTTCAACTTTAAAAATGAAAGAAATCTTGCAATATATGACAACATGGATAAACCTGGAGGACATTATGTGAAGTAAAATAAGCCAGTAACAGGAAAAATACTGCATGTTTCCATTTATATGAAGTATCTAAAATAGTCAAACTCCTAGAATCAAAGAGTGGAATGGTGGTTGCCAGGAACTGGACAGAGGGGAAATGGAGAGTTGAAAATCAATGGACATAAAATTTCAATTATGCAAGCTGAAATCATTCTAGAGATCTACTGTACAACACTGTCCCTATAGTTAACAATGCTGTATTATACACATAAAAATTTGCTGAGAGAGTAGATTTCATGTTGTATTCTTGCCACAATAAAAAAAAAAAACAAAACAAAAACTAAAGACAGGGAAGGAACCATGTATAGTATTATAGAAACCAGTAAGACTCTCAGTTCAGAAGTTAGCTAAACATAAGGTAGACTCTAGTCTAGTATATTTCAAAGTGTGACCCACAGCACAGTAAATCCCACAAGAAGTCCTATAAAAGAGAAACATTTTTTTCGGGTTCAAATAGATTAGGAAAATACTGCTTAGTGTACTTCCACTTCTAGAAAGTCACATTGCACACTGGCATATTAAGTATTCTAAGCTGTTTTACATTTAAAACAAAGTAAATCAAAACTAAATGAAAAACTGGGGCACCTGGATGGCTCAGTCAGTTAAACGTCCGCCTTCAGCTCAGGTCATGATCCCAGGGTCCTGGGAATTGAGCCTTACATTGGAACTCCCTGCTCAGCAGGAAGCTTGCTTCTGCCTCTTCCTCTGCGTGCTGCTGCCCCTGCTTGTGTGCTCACTCTCTCTCTGTGTCAAATAAATAAATAAAATCTTTAAAAAAAAACTAAATGAAAAACGAACAACAAAAATTTAATCAAGCATTACTAACAATGGACCTGGGGCATTATTATTTTCAACTAATATCTATTTACAAGAGCAAGAGTTTTGGTTATGATATTTTGGGTAATAAATAATTAATTAATAAGTAATAAATAATAAATAAGTAATAATTTTTAGTTTTACACTAAAAGTGATTAATTAAGGATTATCATATAGCTACTCATTTTTAAATAAGAAAGTTTACTAATAATTAGGACTAGAATCTCCTTGGTTCAAAGAACTAATTTAACAAAACAGTAGACAGGACTTGTTCTCAGGTAGTTTTAACACTAGGAAAAGCCATAAAGTTTATTCTTATAGTACATATTTGCCTCAAAGAATTGGGTATTCCACACAGTATACTATTTTTTAGACATTATTTTCATGAAATGAAGTAGTGGTATTTGTGACTCTTAAATAATTATTTAAACATGAAAATTTCTTAAATAACAGTAAATTCTGATGCCTTAAAAAACCCTATTTTATTTAAAAAAATAGGCAGGTGGGGACAGTGTCCATAGGCATTCAGAATGTTCCAGCGTTTGACCTACCGTCGCAGGCTGTCCTATAATACAGCCTCTAACAAAACTAGGCTGTTTCGAACCCCTGGTAATAGAATCGTTTACCTTTATACCAAGAAGGTTGGGAAAGCACCAAAATCTGCATGTGGCGTGTGCCCAGGCTGACTTCGAGGAGTTCATGCTGTGAGACCTGAAAAACAACAACAAAAATTTAATGAACCTGGGGCCATTAAAGTCCTTATGAGGTTGTCCAAAACGAAAAAACACGTCAGCAGGGCCTACCGTGGTTCCATCTGTGCTAAGTGTGTTCGTGACAGGATCAAGCATGCTTTCCTTATCGAGGAACAGAAAATCGTTGTGAAAGTGTTGAAGGCCCAAGCACAGAGTCAGAAAGCTAAATAAAAAAATGAAACTTTTTTGAGTAATAAAAAAAATCAGAAGCCTTGATCTGTTAAAAAAATAAATAAAATAAAAAAATAAAAAAATAGGCAGAAGACCAACATGCAATCATAGTTCCTCAGTTAATTTTATATTTTCAGAAAATTCACTCGACCTTGGACAATTTGACATGTACATTTTTTAAAAGATAATACTTGCTTTATGTATCTTCAGAATTATTGTTGAATCAAATAAAATACAGAAAATAGTACTGAAAATTATTATAAATGTGGTATAATGTAAAAAAAATACTTATTTAAATTGTGCCTTTCAACCTAGTGAATGCGAGAAGATATTTGCAACTGATATATCCAATAAGGGGTTAACACAAAAAATATATAAAGAACTTATACAACTTGACACCAAAAAAACAATCTGATTAAAAAATGGGCAGAGGACCTGAATAGACATTTTTCCAAAGACATACAGATGGCCAACAAATACATGAAAAGATGCTCAACATCACTAATCATCAGAGAAATGCAAATCAAAACTATAACTAGATATCACCTCACATCTCTCAGAATGGCTAAAATCAAAAACACAAGAAACAAGTATTGGCAAGGATGTGGAGAAAAGGGACCCATATGCACCATTGGTGGGAATGTAAACTGGTGCAACCACTGTGGAAAACAGTATGGAAGTTCCTTGAAAAATTAAAAATAAAAATACAATATAGTCTAGTAATTCCACCAGTGGGTATTTAGCTAAAGAAAATGAAAATGCTAATTTGAAAAGATTTATGCACCCCCATGTTTATTGCAGCATTTTTTACAATAGCCAAGATATGGAAGCATCCCAAGTGCCCATGATAGACAAATGGATAAAGAAGATACATACACACACACACACACACACACACTGGAATTTTAGCCATAAAAAAGAAAGATATCCTGCCATTTGCAACAACATGAATGGATCTGGAGGGTATTATGCTAAGT
Organism: Leptonychotes weddellii; assembly: GCF_054177405.1. Classification (NCBI taxonomy): domain Eukaryota; kingdom Metazoa; phylum Chordata; class Mammalia; order Carnivora; family Phocidae; genus Leptonychotes; species Leptonychotes weddellii. Next base: position 103,212,495 of record NC_138369.1, on the reverse strand, counting down.
AAAACAAGTCCGAGAAAGATACCATATAATTTCATTTATATGAAGAATCTAAAAAATAAAACAAACAAAAAACCAGACTCCTAAATACAGAGAATAAACTGGTGGTTGCCAGAAGAAAAGTGGGTGGGGGGACAGAGAAAATAGATAAAAAGGGTTAAGAGGTAGAGACTTCCAATTACAGAATAAATAAATGAAGATGAGAAGTACAACATAGGGATTGTAGTCAATAATACTGTAATTATATTGTATGGTGATAGATATGACTATACTTATTGTGGTGAGCACTGGAGTAATATATAAAATTGTTGAGTCAATATGTTTTATACCTGAAACTAATATAATATTGTGTATGTATATATATAATATTGTGTGTGATATATATAGTGTTGTGTATGTATATATAAATAAAAAGACCAGGAATGTGAAGATACATATATATATATACATATAAATGTGTGTATATATGTATATGTGTGTATATATGTATATGTATGTGTGTATATGTGTTGTGTATATACATATATACATATGTATACACACATATATATGTTAAATATACACTTATATCACATGACTCAGCAATCACATTCCTGGCATTTCATCCTAGGGAAATAAATATGTATGTTCACACAACAATCTTTTTTTTTTTTTTTTTTAAGTAGGCTCTTTGCTTGCATGGAGGTCAACATGAGGCTTGAACTCATGACCCTGAGAGATCAAGACCTGAGCTGAGATTGAGTCAAATGCTTAACTAACTGAGCCACCCAGGTACCCTCATGCAATAATCTAATATGAACGTTCATAGTAGTTTTGATATCTCATTAAAATATTTAGTACTAGCTAAATTATTTAATTTTAATAGTTTGTAGTAACCCCAAACTCAAAACAATCCATATGTCCTTCAACAGGTGAATGATTAAATATTCCGTCGTTGGCACATCTATGCAATGGAATAGTATTCAACACTAAGAAGGAAGGAACTATTGATGCACACAACCATTTGGATGGATTTTAAGGGCAGCATGCGGGATGAAGAAAAGCCAACCTCAAAAGGTTACCTAATTCCATTTATATAACATCCTTGAAATGACTATAGAGATGGACAACAGATTAGTAGTTATCATGGGTAATGGAAGAAGGAGGGTGTGACTGTAAAGTGGTGGCCCTGAGGCATTTCTTTTTGGTAAAGAGACTATTCTGTATCTTGATTGCAGCATTTATGTGTACATGTGATAAAATGTCACCAAATTGTACACAAAGACATTCCAAAAGGTGAGTGCCTTCAAAAGCTGGTGAAGTCCCAGAAAGGTCTGTAGTCTAGTTAACTGTGTGGTGACCATGTCAGTTTCCTAGTTTTGAGAAGGTGCTATAGTTACACAGTAACAGAACTTCTCTGTAGTATTTTTGCAACACCTTATGAGTCTACAGTATTTTAAAATTAAAAAAAAATTAAAAAGCTGATAAAAAATGCACTAAAGTGAAAAAAATAAATTGTGGTTTTCACTTTGAAGCACCTTAAATTCTGCTAACCTAAGCATTTACATAGAAAATGAAATTAGATTATTCAACAAATATTTATTGAGCTGAGTGTCAACCACCTGCTAGTTCCTGCTCTAGGGCCTTTAGATACATCCTGGAACAAATATCACTGTGGAATATTATCTTGTAGGATTCCACAGTATAATGCCTTTATTGTTTCTGATTGTCATAAATCTTATCAAATCCACATAAGGAAAGGATGCCAGACAGAGTTCTCAGACAATACATGAATATTGTGTCACTAAGAATAAGCACACATTCAAACTATTGCCTTCGGCTTAAAAGTTGTGTGATGATGAAAAAATCAAATTTCCATTTTAGTTTATACAATAGTAAAAACCACTCATTCATTCAATTAATATCTATTGAGTATATACTATGTTCCCAGCGCATTCTAAGCTCCTCAGGTATGTCATTGAAGAAGTAGACAATGCTCCTTCCCTGGTAAGGCTTATGTTCCAGTGCAGGAATATACAGATCCTACCTCCCTGACAAAGATTTTGAGAAAGAAATAAGAAAACAAAAATATGAAAAAAGGAAAATATGTCGCACATTGCCTGGTATGAAGTTGATATTCAGTAAATGGCAACTAAAAAGTAATTTTTGTATAAATTAGACATATTTTATTATCAAGAGAAAAATTTACTGCTAATACTGATGTAACTCAAGATGAATAGTTTTATTAGTCATGAATTTAACATTGTATTTATTCAAATGTTATTAAGATTATTGGTGTAAAGCAGGAAGATACTAGGTGAATTCATCAAAAACCAAATTTTAACGTTTTGAAGTCCTACAAAAATAAAGTATTTTACCAACTTAGAACTTTGTGAATGGCAGCCTTTCTCTCATCGTGGAGTTGGTGAATAATGACTGGGCAGAATGCATGGTGAGATCGACAATCAGCAACAATGCAGGCAACATAACATTGCATCCAGTAAAATACCAATTCTGCAGAGCAAATTATTAAGAAAATGTGTTTCTGATAGAAATTTTATTTGTATTGTCCAGGAGACTGCAAAAGAGCACTATGCAATCGTAAGCTGTTTAACACCAGCTCTCCCCAGGTGGAGGGAAAGCCCTGAATTACAACATTTGCAAATTTCTGTGGTGTTCTGATTTTGTTCAATTATTCTAATGACTTACTTATTCAGCATTGCCAGGGAATGAAACAAAATTATCATCGAAATGTAGATACACTTAAGAAAATATTTCACACGAAGAAAAAGACTATATAATGAAACATTCATGTGTTCATGTCCTAGATAGAAAAATGTTAACTTTCTGTCATATTTTTTTCAGTTAAGTACGTATTAAGTTTTGGAAATGTTCTCATAAAATAAATAAAATAATTCATTAAAGAACACTGAGTCCTACATAAATTAGTCCTACAAACATTTTTTTAAAAAATCAAGAAAAAAATTTAACATTTGGAAATAACCTTGATTATTTCATGTAAAAATAATGTAATAAAGTCTTAAAAAATAATTCCAGGTGATATTTATCTTTACCTATGAGTCAAAAAGATAATAAAAAAGATATGTTCTGCATTTTATATATATGTATGTACATATATTTTTTCTTGTTTTCAAGTTTTGAAGTATGTTTATGAAATAATTTCTGATACCAACTACCCAGAGTTGGGCTAAACTTCGCAAAAGAGTGCCCTTAATTCAGATGTCAGCTGTAGGTTCAAGGGTCCCCAGACCTCTCACTCTTCTGACTAGCTGACTACAAGTTCAGAGGCTTCCACTACTCACTCAGATTCAGTAACTCACTAGAATGACTCACAGAACTCAGGAAAGTACTATACTTATGATTAGAGGTTTATTACAGCAAAAGGATACAAATCAGAACCAGATAAAAAAAAGAAAATGCATAGGGTACTAACAAGCTTCCATTGTCCTTTCCCCCATGGAATCAGGACATGCCACCCTCCTGGCACATCCATGTGTTGACAATATACAGATTATTTCCAACCAGGGAAGCTCACTTGAGCATTAGTTCCCAGAGTCTTTATTGTGGTTTCATCACATAAGCTTCATTGGCTACAAGGTTAAATACAATCTCCAGCCACCCTTTGCTTACTCAGAGATTGGGTTGATACCATGCGGCTTAAAACACCCAACCTTATTATTAAGTGACTGGTCTTGCTGCCTTGGTCACCCCCTATCCTGAGTCATCTCAACACAAACTATCTAAGGGTCCCCCATAGTCACCTCCTTAGGATAAGTTTATCATCAGGGACCACCATGAATAACAAACATATTCTTATCACTAAGGAAATTGCAAGGATTTAGAGACCCTCCTAGGAATTAGGAACAAAGGCCAGACAAATTCTTTATTACTTAGGAGTTTATTTTGAACTTTTTTCCTCCAATGAATATATCCTAAAACATGAATTTCAACACTATGTCAACTATTATTGTGGATTGAGTATTGAGAAAATCAGAAATACCCACTTCTAAAAAGGTTATTTGCTGGGGTGCCTGGGTGGCTCAGTCATTAAGCGACTGCCCTCAGCTCAGGTCATGATCCCAGGGTCCTGGGATCAAGCCCCGCATCAGGCTCTCTGCTTAGCCTGCTTCTCCCTCTCCCACTCCCCCTGCTTGTGTTTCCTCTCTCGCTGTGTCTTTCTCTGTCAAATAAATAAATAAAATCTTTAAATAAATAAATAAATAAACAAAAAGGTTATTTGCAGTGGAAAAGCTCTGACTAGATGATCCATAGCACCAAGTTTGCGCTTCAAGGTGGCAGAAAAAACAATGTGATATTCAAGTCAGAGGACATTGGTTTGAGCTCTAGTTCTGCTATTTACTAACAGGATGATCATAGTGTCTCTGGGTTTCAATTGACTATTGTGAAATAGAAATAATAATGTTTGCTCTGTCTGAATAATAAGTTGGTTGTGAAGTTTATAAGAAATAGTTAATGGATATAGAAATAAAATTGTAAAACTCTTTATAAATGCTTTGCCACTCTTTTACCTGTCTAACCTGATGAAATTTGTAAATGCCCTGTGGCCACGGATATCTGATTGGTTCATTTAAATGTACTCACTCAATTTTTAAACAAACCTAACTGGGACGTTTGGATATCTGCATTTTTATAGTTAAAGGAAGTAAAGTTAGAAGATTAGGTAGCTTTGCTGAATTCACACAAGAGACTGCCAGAGACTATTCAGGTTATGCTTTTCTAGATGACCTATCTAAATGGTAGAGTTGAACTACATAATCCTTAAAATCTCTTCCAGCTCTCAAATTCTGACTTTTTTTTCCTCACAAAGGGATTGCAGACCATGTGGTCAAAACAGACTTTTGAGTAGACAGCCAAGGTTCTAGGAGAGGTTGGGAAATGGTATAAGGCTCTGAAAGCAAATAGTGTAATTGTTTTTTTTTAAGAAAGCAGATAAGGACTACTTAAGAGGGTTATGTCCCAGTTGATAAAGGCTAGGTTAGGTTAGGTTAGGTTATGGTAACAAAAAGCACATTAAAATCTCAGTGGCTTAGGGCGCCTGGGTGGCTCAGTTGGTTGGGCGACTGCCTTCGGCTCAGGTCATGATCCTGGAGTCCCTGGATCGAGTCCCGCATTGGGCTCCCAGCTCGGCAGGGAGCCTGCTTCTGCCTCTGACCCTCCCCCCTCTCATGTGCTCTCTCTCTCTCATTCTCTCTGTCTCAAATAAATAAATAAAACCTTTAAAAAAAAAAAATCTCAGTGGCTTAATAAAACACAAATTGATTTCTCTCTCATGCTCCATATAGAACAGAAGGGTTTCCACTCAGATATGTCACAATCTGAATCGGGAGAGCTAGGTTCTTTTCTCTAGGAATCGAAGTATGATTCTCACGGATAATGGAGAGTGAGTAAAACGATAGAAGTTTATTAAGTGAAGATACAGAAAAAGCTCTCAAGAGTGAGAGGGGTCCCTACAAGGTTGCCTAGGAGGGCCTATAGCGTTGGTCTTTTATAGAAAGCTAACCAGGGAACTTAAATCCTTTTAACATCGCTATTGATAACACCTTCAATGGCTTACTTCCTTTTTAGGGTTTGGTTATTCTTTATTGGTCACAGGTGATTATCATAAAGACACCCTCCCTACACAACCTACCCTAAATGCCTAGGGCATGGTGGTCCTCCACCCCACACACCTAGGGCAGGGTGGTTTGATTTGTCCCCTTATCTCTGGTTTCCCCATACCTCCACATTTTGGGGATTTCTGTGAGCCTGATCACATAGCCCCTTATCTATCTCTCCCTACCTAGCCCCACCTGTCCCTTACTTAAGCCCAAGTAACTAAAGTTCAAACTTGATTCAAGCTTTCATGGAAAGGGAAAGTAGAAAATCATGGATTGGCTTGTAAAGCTTTATTTTGGCCATTTGTTCAGCTTCCAAGGAGCAATGAAGGACAATTCTATTGTATATCCAGAAGACAGCTAGATGTGTTCAGTAAACAACTGTAATAATTAGTATTGTCACTTTCTGTTTTATGATATTTTATAAGTTACAAATCACTTTCTTACACATGATTTTTTTTTTTAAGATTTTATTTATTTATTTGTCAGAGAGAGAGAGCACAAGCAGGGGGAGTTGCAGAAGCAGAGGGAGAGGAGAAGCAGGCTTCCCGCTGAGCAGGAGCCCCATGATGTGGGACTCGATCCCAGGACCCTGGAATCATGACCTGAGCCGAAGGCAGACGCTTAACTGACCGAGCCACCCCGGCGTCCCTCTTACACATGATTTTGAGTAAGGGACAGGTGGAGCTAGGTAGGGAGAGATAGACAGGGGGCTATGTGATCAGGAGAGAAAAGAACCTAGCTCTCCCGCATTAATTTCATTAATTATGACAAGAAGAAGCTACACTGGTAATGGCTCAGAAATAAGCAAACATCCCATATATAATTTTAATACCTATTTCCCTTTCTATTTCAGTCGTGTTCTCCTTGAAGATTAGCTAGTTTATCTAATCATGTAATACAGAGTAGGCACTCAATGCCTTGACTTAAATAAGTTAATGACACAAAAATTTTAGCATTAGGTTTTTTAAACCAAAGTAGTATTTGGAGGTAGAAACTGGTCATATCCATATAGGAAACCAGTTAGTTCAGGGTTCAGGAAAGAAATTTAAAAAGTGAAGCAAGCTGGACATTTCTTTATTCTCTCTCACAAATACACTTAAATGTAAGCAGAACCATATAATTTAATTGCCCCAAGGCACATTTGGGAGTGAAAGGAGATATTAATAGTTACAGTAGAAAAACAAGTATAAAGCAGAACTGCTCCACATAAAGTGGAATGTACTATCATCCTGATGAGAGAGTAGAAGGCTAGCTGAAGACAAAGCTTAAGCTGACACACTGCAGCCTCCCCCCAGCCCCCTCTCCTGGGTGGGACAAGTGTGACATTCTTCCAGGAATCTCCCAACTATCTTAATGTTAATACCTTGCTAGAGAGGAGAACAACCTTAACTTGACAATGGCAAGACCTTGGGTATCTTGTAGGTCTGTCCTCTTTAGCATATGAAAGTCCTTTTGAAACTTCCCTTTTCCTTACTTCCCCCAGCTCCTGAGTATACAGTCAGCCACCCCTCAAGACCCCAGTGCATCAGCTTTTTCTGCCCACGGGTCCTGTCCCCGTGCTTTAATAAAACTACCATTTTGCACCAAAGACATCTCAAGAATTCTTTCTTGTCCGTGGGCTGCAGACCTCACCCCACCGAACCTCACCTATATTCCAAAACCACATCAATCCTAAAAGAGTTCAGAGGGAAACTATCATTTAAAAAACAGTTTATCTTTTCTTTTCCTATCATTTAAAAAATGGGTTTATCTTGGGCGCCTGGCTGGCTCAGTTGGTTAAGCGACTGCCTTTGGCTCAGGTCATGATCCTGGAGTCCCTGGATCGAGTCCCGCATCGGGCTCCCTGCTCGGCAGGGGGTCTGCTTCTCCCTCTGACCCTCCTCCCTCTCATGTGCTCTCTCTCATTCTCTCTCTCAAATAAATAAATAAAAACCTTAAAAAAAAAATGGGTTTATCTTTTCTTTTCCTTCCATGCCATAACTATAACAGAATAGTTCCATTTGGGAATGCATTTGTTCATCTGCTTGCTTATTTGATAAATATCTGTGTGTATACTTTAAATCAGGTGCTGTCCTACTACAGAGAAGTATTAATCTAGTTTAAATGAGAATTACAAAGGAATTCATAGTTAAGCATTTAGCTAGTATGTTTTGTGATACTTAAAGGTAGGTGATAATGTGATTTAGTGAAAAGCTCTATAAAACATGTCCCAAACCTTAAGGATACATTATTTACTTCAGTTTAAAAGTCAAAACTAGTTTCAGCATAAATTTGTACATATAATATATATTTTTATGCTTAAAATGAATTTAAATAAGTTGGCTTTTCATTTACAGATTTTGATTAGTGATCCAAGTCTCATTAAATAACTTTTAGTTGTTTTATTATAAAAGATACAGAATTTAGGATCAAGAACCATGCAATGGATAGATCCTCTTTTACAAAGTTCAGTAATGGTGGAATCATTTCATATTCAGACTTGAAACGTAGCAACATGCAGATTTTTAAGGTAAAATTTTCCAATTCTACAATTCTTAAGTCTATAATATAGCTTTTTGTCCTTATTTTTTTCCTTTGGAAAAGTAACATTTTTCTTAAGTTATTTTATATTATTTCTGAATAATTTAATTATTTTTAGCTCTGGTATTATTTGAGGTACTAAATATTTGAAAAAATATTCTATTTTTAAAAATAGGAAGATCAATTCTTGAAAAAAAAGGTTGTGAGATTAAAAAAGTTTGTGTGATTTTATTTTTATTTATTTATTTTTAAAGATTTTATTTATTTATTTGACACAGAGAGAGAGAGGAATCACAAGTAGGCAGAGTGGCAGGGAGCAGCAGAGGGAGAAGCAGGCTCCCCACTGAGCAAGGAGCCCGATGTGGGACTCGATCCCAGGACTCTGGGATCATGACCTGAGCCGAAGGCAGACGCTTAACAACTGAGCCACCCAGGTGCCCCAGTTTGTGTGATTTTAAAAAGATACCAGAATTTGGAATATATAGAGAGTTTAATGTAAATGTTTTGATAAATGAAATATTTTATTTTTATTTTATTTTTTATTGTTATGTTAATCACCATACAGTACATCATTAGTTTTTGATGTAGTGTTCCATGATTCATTGTTTGTGTATAACACCCGGTGCTCCATGCAGAACATGCCCTCCTTAATACCCATTACCAGGCTAACCCACCCCCCCACCCCCCTCCCCTCTAGAGCCCTCAGTTTGTTTTTTCAGAGTCCATCGTCTCTCATGGTTGGTCTCCCCCTCCGATTCTCCCCCTTCAGATAAATGAAATATTTTAATCATAAATCAGTTTTAGTTGGGCAGAGGAGAATTTAAAAGTTACCTATGTTAAAGAAAGAAAGAAAAAAGAAAGAAGAAAGAAAGAAAGAAAGAAGGAAAGAAAGAAGAAAGAAAAAGAAAAGAGAGAAAGAAAGAAAAAGAAAGAAAGAAAGAAAGAAAGAAAGAAAGAAAGAAAGAAAGAAAGAAAGAAAGAAAGAAAAAGAAAGAAAGAAAGAAAAAGAAACAGGCCCAAAATGGAGTCACTTGCCTCCACAACATCAAACCAAGATTTGAACTACTTTAACCACTTGTTGCGGAAAACAATCAGACCGGTGAGAAACCAAGTGACATTCGGAGAAGTAGGAGAAATCGGGTTTATTTTACGCAGGGGACCCAGAGGAGCTTGCACTAGAAATTCCGTGCCCCGCCCCCGTAGCGGGGTTACAGAGCTACAGGGCAGTGCAGGGGGTCAGGTTCCAAGGGCTGTGCTGATGGCTGGTAGGTGGGTTTAAACTGGCAGAAGGGGAGCTTGGGGCTGAAAGCCTGTTTGCCGAAGCAGAAACGACTGGTTATCTCTTGCTCTTTCTAGTAACTTTCTATCTACTGGGGCCTGCTGGCCTGGGCCTGCTCTGGGTAATTTTCCTCTTCACACTCAATTTGGAATTTCCTGGTCTGCACCAGTGAGGTAATCTGCTTGACATATCCCCACTCTTCCCCCAGAAGGAAGGTGACCTTGCCTCAAACAATCCTTTCTTTTCTTTTACAAATAACTTCTTTTTCCTGCCCCATTTCTGCCTATAAGAGTCTTCCATTTTGTATGTCTCTTGGAGCTCCTTTCTACCCATTAGATGGCATCGTGCCCCCAATTCATGAATCATTGAATAAAGCCAATTAGATCTTCAAATTTACACAGTTGAATTTTGTTTTTTAACATCTAAACACATGCTAAAGATAAATCCAAACACAATAAATATAGTAAGTGATTCACCAAAAAATAAATAGTGTATAAGAAATAGTTTAGAAGCTAATCTAAAACAGCAATAATAGTTTGGCTATTCATTCAGGAATTCTTGCACTTAAACTGGAAACCAGGGGACCCAGCAACTGTACACAAAACCACTAGCACGTGGGATTCCCACAAATACAACTTCCAGTGAACAGCTAAATGTTAAATAGCACATGAGGAAATCCACCTCGTGAGAGCAGACACCACAGTCAATTTTACCTTTTATACGAAAATTACCTTTTAACATTATCCTAAAAGACATTGCAAAACCATTTTTAAATAGTTACTAAGGTGATGTGATAGCCAATGATAAGCAATCAGGAGAGGTGATCTTTTTTTCCAGCAACAAAATTTCCAAGAAGTGTGACAAGGAAGAGAGACATACGTAAGTTAGAGGTATTTGTGGCACCAAACTGCACAAAATGTCAGAATGAGGAGAGGTCAGTGAAACAAGGAAGAAAACAAAGGGAACGAAGGGAAGGAAAAGAGATGCTATTCAGTAAGTTATTACAAAGAAAAGACAAAAGGGAGCTATAGATGTAGAGACTATGAATTAAAAAGAACGTTACCAAAGTGTCTGATAAGAAAGACAATAATATGTCTGTCAGTGACAACAGATGCTGCTGAAAGTTCTAAAGACACAGAGGAGGCTGAAGGACAGTGATAAGGCTCAATTTCCCTTTACAGATGCAAGACAAGGTAACCGCAGAGAAAACACCAGGTGAAGATGAATAGAAACAGAAAAAAGTCACATTTCCTTTATCATTAAAATTCTTTCAGATTCCATCAAACTATCAAACGTTTCCAATTCCTCTTCATTCTTTATCCACCACTTTTGCTTTCATATGCTCTTGAGTAAAATGAGCATTTTATTTTCCCTGACATCACTCCACTTTCCTCATCCTTCCCACTGCTTTCTCCTTTTTTTTTTTCCCCAAAAGTTCTCCCCCTTAAAAAGATCCAGTGCCAGTCAGCATTGCATTTTCATGCAGCAAACCTTCAATTTTAGGAGTACAAGTCTGAAAAAAAAAATGTAAAAGAGAGTATAAATTGAAGTGTAATACATTGATAGGGAGTTTGTTTCCATATTTTAACATTAACACAATCATGAAACAAGCAGAAACATACCATTCCAATAGTCTTAATAAAGACAGATTATTGATGTAGGAAAGATGTTAGAGTTCAAAGCTGATGGCCAAGAAAGAATTCTTGAGATATCTTTGGTGCAAAAAGGTGGTTTTATGAAAGCACAAGGACAGGACCCTTGGGCAGAAAGAGCTGCACCAGGGTCATGAGGAGTGGCCCATTATATACTTTCAAGTTGGGAGGGGTTTAGGGATAGAATAAGGCTCTAAGGAATTTGGAAGCAAGGTTTCCAGGACCTTGAGGGGGCTAGCTATTGTTGGGAAAAGGTCATTTATTACCATCTAATAAAACCTGAGTCATGAGACCCTTCAGATGTATATTGGTGGGTCATATGCTTGGGGGGTGATTGCCAACACAGATCTTGGGGGTTTAGAGATAAAGGAAATTTCTAAAGGAATTTTTATATGCTAAAGTAAACTTCTAGGATTCTGGAGGTCTGGCTAAGATTGCCTTTTGCCCTTAGCAAACATCGAGGCAGTTGAGTTCCTGGAGGAAAGTCATTCTGCCTGTTTCAAGGACTTGTCAATGGGCTATATACCCACAAGGATACAAGGAAATTTAATAATTTTTCTTCTGCCTTTGTTTCCCACATCAATTACGACTGTTTTCTCAGTACTTGAAATAAAACTAAGCTGATACATATGGATTTGAGTATTGTTACATTACTTATGGTAACCTGTCTTATATAAATGTTTTAAGAGGATATACTTTAACACTTTTTTGGCTCTTACATTTAGTCTCTTGGAAGATAATGGTAAATTTTGGCAAAGTATAATTATAGTACATTATTATAATAGTAGTAATAATAAAATTAAAAAGCAAGAAACGTCCAGATAAGAATTCTGCCAAGTGTTTTATTCATAACAGAATACAAGCAGAAAAAGTTAAACTCAAGTTCTTATTATGGTCGTCACTCTCTTCTTAAGAATTAAGCTTTATTTAAATTTTGTAAATTTTCTTGTAAAACATGCTTTTAAATCATGCATTAAAAAATTAAAATATTACTAGTTCCATTGTTGCCAATAAGAATTAGCTGACATTCAGTTCATTTATAATTATCATTATTTCGGGCGCCTGGGTGGCTCAGATGGTTAAGCGTCTGCCTTCGGCTCAGGTCATGATCCCAGGGTCCTGGGATCGAGTCCCGCATTGGGCTCTCTGCTCCTTGGGAGCCTGCTTCTCCCTCTGCCTCTCTCTCTCTCTGTCTCTCATGAATAAGTAAATAAAAATCTTTAAAAAAAATTATCATTATTTCATATTTTCAGATAAACTGAGAAAAAGAGTATTGGAGGAATTTGTCCTAGAATATATTTGTATATTTCTAATATTTTACTAATTCTGTGTATGTCCTGAACAATTAATTTTGTTTTCAATTTTCATCTTTATCCCCAGAATTTGCATGCATTTGTTTTTGTTGTTAAATTCAATCCAACCTAATTAAAATTTTCTGAAATGTTATATATATCTTCTGTGGGGACCCACTTGGACTCCAGAGTTAGTATAAAGATTATTATAAAGTGAAAACATTTGACTACAGAGGGTACAAAAAGAAATCTTATCTGAACTCTTTTTATCTGACTAAAGCAGAGTCTCCTGAAAATACAGCTGCCATTAACCCTCCTCTGAAGGAGTTTCCTGTGCATTCAGCTGCCACATTAGCATTAAAAAAGCCCAATAGAACCTTTCATATCTTCCCATTGATGCCCTAAACCCTCCCCTCTTTTGTTAAGTTTGATATATAAAACTCTATCTTTGGCTATTCAGTAAGTTACTTATAACTGAGCAACTCCCCAACTGCAAGTGTAAATAAACTTTTCTTTTCTCCTGTTGATCTATTTATTGTCAGTTAATTTACAGGCCCCCAATTAATGGGCCCAACTTGAAGAGAAAAATTGTCCTCCCAACAGTTTTATTGACTTAAGATAAGATGGTTGGGACTATCAGCCAGCTCCAGAGCCTGACGCTGAGCTCCCTGGGCCTCTGACCAAGTCCGCAAAGATAAACTGTTCTTACTAGTCAGACTCCTGGATCTCTGCTTAAGGTCTGGTTGAACAAGGGCAGTAAGAGACTCTCCTTTTCTTTTCTGAAATGGATTTTTCAAAATTCAGATTTACAGCACTAAATTTTGGGTTAGAACTAGTTCTTTGGATACTGTGACTCGTTATACATACCATTGTTTCTTGTTTCTACCTTTTGTGTTGTTTGTCTTAAGGAGAAGAATCATGGGGTAGAACACAAGTTTAGGTCTTATTTATAAGCCTGTTGTTGAAGCCCACTCAGGCTGGTGAGTTTGTGGGTCCCCAGTAAAACTGGATGAAGTTTTCCTTACATCTTCATTTTGTTTCCTAAGTACTTGGCTTGGATCCAGAGTGTGTTCTCTGGTTTTCTGCCTGCCTGAGGTAGGGTTGGGAGAGACATATTATCAGATCTGTGACTGCAGGTCAGCTTGAAGGCCCAAGAATTTATAGCCAGCCAGGCAAAAATGTGGCAACCTGGGCCCCCCATTTGCAGGTAGTATCTTACTGACAATTCCCGGGAATTTCATTTGAGTCTAAAAAAAGATTTCAACCCTTAAGTCCTCTTGTCTCATTCCCAGTGCCTTTGCTTACTGCCTGTAGTAACAGTCCTTGTTTTCTTTCTCCTTGGTTATTTTTGGGTATGGAGGCTGAAACTTCTGTGCCTTGTTTGGGGATACCTTTTGTATCTGTGCTTAAGCCATAAAAATACAATATATTGGTTTGACTCACATTCAAAAGGAGTATACTCTCTGAAGATAGGTTATAATCCCAGGATTCTTTGTTTGAAAGGTACCTCTATGGATAATTTAGAAGTTCAGTGACTTCTTTGAGAAAACGTAAATCTCCCAAGCCGGCTCCATCCACTAAAACCTCCCCTTCCTACTCTAGGCCTCAACTTTCTATAGTTACTGGATCTTTAGTACCCCCTGACACTCCTGAGGGGCTCATGGGACTCAGAGACCCTCAAAAAAGGAAAAAGAAAAGAAAAAAAAGAAGAAGAAGAAGAAAAGAGATAATTGGGAACAAAATTTAGTCCACAGCCTCCATAAGATTACATAATAGGACAAAAGAAAATCTTAAGTCTCCACAGATATTGATGGAAAGCTTTAACCCTCATATTGAGCAGGTAACAATGTGTTCCATCTGCCAGAAAAAATTCAGAAAAAATATAAAGTGGGGCAAAAATGAGAACTAATTCATATATAAACTAGTGAATTGTGTACTACGTATTTATGCCTGACCCATTGCTACAATTTTATAATGAAAGCCATAAAGATCTCTACTTGCATTTGTCTATCTATATGTATGTATGTTATATATATGTGATATTTTCCTGTCTTCAGATGGTATTGCTAATTAACAAAGGAGCTCTATTCTTATATAAATTAAATATTTCTAAAACTCTCAGAAATATAGGAACTGATCCCAATGTTTTTAAAATTCATGTGATTTCAATAAGCCTTTGGTGAAAAAAAGTAGTTTGATATTGTTGTTGTTTTCTTAAAAATCCATGCATCTATTTTAGAAAGGGGGTGGGGCAGAGGGAGAAGGAAGGAGAGAATCCCAAGCTAAGTGCAAAACCCAAGGGGGGATCCATCCCAAGACCTGGAGATCATGACCCAAGCTAAAACCAAGAGTTGGACGCTTAACCGACTGAGCCACCCAGGTGCCCGATATCGTTGGTTTAATAAAATAGGCATGTCTTCAGAACGGTCAGCATCAACTATAATACTGTAATACTATGGGCTTATGAGTCAAAGAAGCTTATACTATAGCTACTACATGTTTAAGAATATAAAACTCACATTTCTGATTGTAGTCAAATTGAATCATTGGTCTGACAAACCGTATTTCAACAATAATTTTGTTTTATGTGTCTGCCTAAAAGTAGTTTTCAAAATCTTTTGGTGACTTGAAACCTTAGAGTTATTCTACATTAAGTAATAATCAATAAATACCTAGGTATTTCTAAATGAGATAAAATACTGAAATATTAGTTACTAAACATAATTTTAAATATATATATTTTTTTACTTCTTCTAACAAGAGACTAAGGATATTTGGGTCAGTTAATAAACATGTTCTCTCACATTGAAAAAATATACTATACTGACGCATATGCTTCTAGAAATTGTGAAATGATACTTTCATAAATTTGCTAATCTACTAAGAATGTTGGTATATGACAAGTGATTCATAATTTTTTACTTCCTAGTTTTCTTTGTAAAATAAGGGTTACTAATAGTTAAAAATTATAATCTATATATATATATATAGTATATACTATAAACAGTAAGGGTGAAAGGAAAAAAAATGTATGAAAAGTGTATTAGTCAGGGTTCTCCAGAGGAAACAGAACCAATAGGAGATATCTATCTCTACCTCTGTGTCTAACTCTGTATATATCTATCGGATTTATTTTAAGGAATTGACTTATGCAATTATGGAGGCCAAGAAGTCTCATGATTTGCCATCTGCAGTCTAGAGCCCCAGGAAAGTCAGTGGTGTTTGTTTTTCTAAATAATATTAATATATAATAAGATTTATTTATATGTTGACTGGCATGAAAAGCTTTGTCAAAAAAGAAGAGATGAAGGGGCGCCTGGGTGGCTCAGTCATTAAGCGTCTGCCTTCGGCTCAGGTCGTGATCCCGGGGTCCTGGGACCAAGCCCCACATGGTCTTCCTGCTCAGCGGGAAGCCTGCTTCTCCCTCTCCCGCTCCCCCTGCTTGTGTTCTCTCTTTCGCTGTGTCTCTCTCTGACAAACAAATAAATAAAATCTTAAAAAAAAAAAAAAAGAAGAGATGCTTAACCTTCCCTAGGTTGTATTTGTATGGGTAGATATTATCAATATAAATATTTCAGGAATTATATAAAATTTCTAGGAATTCTTCAATGCCTTTACTGTCTACAATATGCTGTTAATGCTGCTTTGTCTGATAGTAGAAAATAAGGGTATAATGTTATCATTCATAATTCCACTTATTATTTAAAATGTTATATGTCATAGAAACAACTAAATTTCCTTGTCAACTACATTATTTTAATAAACTCTATTCTGATCTTTAGCCACAGCTATTCTAATTCTCTTGTTATCCACAGGTAGTTATTGTTTTACTCTGATGCCTTCCTAAAAGCTTTGCAATCAACTGTAAGCCAGAATGCTTCATCTTCAACAAAAGGGACTGTCTCAGAGACCCGTGGAAAGGACTAAGACAGGTACTCGGTAGTAGAGGATTCTGATAGCATTAATAACTTTTAAATACTACCCTGGGGAGTGCCTGGGTGGCTCAGATGGTTAGCGTCTGCCTTCGGCTCAGGTCATGATCTCCAGGTCCTGGGATTGAGTCCCGCATCGGGCTCCCAGCTCAGCGGGGAGCCTGCTTCTCCCTCTCCCTCTGCCTCTCCACCTGCTTGTGCTCTCTCTGTCCCTGTCTCTCTCTTAAATGAATAAATAAAATCTTTAAATCAATCAATCAATCAATCAGTCAATCCTACGCTGGACCAAAGGGTAGGGGAAGGTGATGAGTTCGTGAAACTACTAACTCAAGATCAAGTGATACAAGTATTAATTATACAGAATTAAATGAAGTGATAAATGACTATTGTAATTTTTCATGAACTTTTTTGGGGAAACATTGCTGGTTCTTTAATGTTCCATTTTTTCAGACTTAAGAAACTCCTTTTCTCTTTCATCTTAAGCTATCCATAACTTACAGAAATTTAGTAGATTATACTTTTGTAAACAGAAATGAAATATGTATCTTTTCTCCCTGCCTGATCCCACTAGAATTCAGAAATTCTCATCACGTATTCTTACACTCCAATACAGTTATTTGCATAAATTCAATGAGAATCTGTTCTCCTTGTAACAGGGCACACTTGGGAAAATTGATCATATTATCAAGGCTTTAACTGGAATGTCATATTTGAGAATGATGTGCATAGAATCAGATGTAACTAGACAGTTTTAAGGAACTAAGATGGACTTTATGAGGCAATGCTTGATTGTTCCCACCATATAGAAGCCTAACTTTTATGTGCACCATTCTCCCACCTGCATCACCATCTGCTTAAATGAGATACAACCATTAAACTAGACTGATCTACCTATTCCCAGGACTGAGAGACTGGTTCAGTGGGATGTGAGGCAGTTTGCTTGGATTTCTCCTTTTCTGCTTATTCATCCTCGTTTTAATCAATGCTTGTTTTCCCCTTTGCAGATTTCTTACCTCACAATTTTTAACCTAAATCTCTCTCTCTACACCAATCAGTATAGCTTGGGTGTGTGTGCATGTGCATACGCATGTGTGCACTCATGTGTAACTTCTAGAGAAGTTTCAAATGGCAAAAATATAAAGACTCACTTAGACTCTAGGAGCTGATATAAAATCATTGTAAAGTGAAAACATTCGAGCTACAGAAGATGCAGAAAGAAATCTTATCTGAACTTCTTTTATCCTACTGAAGCAGAGTCTCTTGAAAACACACCTGTCATTACCTTCCCTCAGAGGAAGTTTCCTATGAATTTAGCCCACAGGAAGACAGACTGTCTACCATTAGCATAAAAAAAACCCCAAAACAATAGAACCTTCTATGCCTTCCGATTGAAGTCCTAATTCCTCCTCTCCATTTTTGTTAATTTTGATATATAAATCTTTCTTTCTAGCTATTAAGTAAGTTACTTAACACTGAGCAACTACCACACCCAAGTTTGAATGAACTTTGTCTTTTCTCCTGTTTATCTCCTTACTGTCAGTTAATCTGCAGACCCCCAAACACTGGACCTAAGTAGAGAGGGGGAAACGTTTTCCTCCCAACATCGTTAACATATCATATTTCAAAGATTTGCATGCAATGAAAATGATATATTATTACAAAATATGTGTTTCTATTATTCAACCGTACATTTAATAATTTTATTTCAATATAATTCATACAGCCTACTCAAAATAAAAATAAGTGTTAGGTTATAGCAGATTAAATTCTGGTTGAAAATGCAGACTAAGCACAAATGTTTCCTACTCTCCATTCTAAGTTTTTAATTTAAATGACAAAAAGATATTATAAAAATAATAAGTTAAAAAATAATGAAACCACAATAGCACTGGGAAAAGGGGTAATTACCATTAGAGGACCTGACAGATAAAAGACATATATATTTGGATGGTAGAGAAATCATGATAGTAAAATCTTAGCCTGAGAAAAACAAGTTATGCATTACCAGTTCTAAGAGAGCTCTGGGGATGCTACAACCTTAGAATCAACAAATACACATAGCAGGAGGCTGAGGAATAACAGTACTCAGAAGAGCTGATCAAGGTGGGTTTTGGCCTTGTTCCCTTCCTCAACCACCAAAAGGAAGGAGTAGACCTTTTGCCTTAAAGCCAAACTTGTAGAAGGAGGACTCTACCTTTGGAGAGCTACTGGTTAGAGCTCCCAGACAAAGAGAAAAAAGAATAGAACTAAGCTACTTAGGGGTGCCTGGGTGGCCCAGTTGGGTTAAGCATCTGCCTTCAGCTCAGGTCATGATCTTAGGGTCCTGGGATTGAGCCCCTCCTTGGGCTCTGCTCAGTGGGGAGTCTGCTTCCCCCTCTCCCTCCCCCTGCTTGTTCTCTCTCTCTCAAATAAATAAATGAAATCTTAAAAAAAAAAAAAAATTAAGCTACTTAATCAGTTTGCAAAAAAAAAAAGAAAAAGAAAAAAAAAATCCTAAAACAAAAGGAAAGCAATGCATTCAAGGGAGAATGACATTAAAGAATACTATCTTACAAATCCATTTTAATTTGGAAATGGTGAGTGTCAGTAACTTAATTACCCTTTTGCCGTCCATGCATTCTATAGGAAACCCTGATTATAAAAATGTGCAATTCACTTATACAGAACATACAATCATCATCCCATGCAAAAATAAGGTCTATCAAGGAGATAACTCCTAAAGTCACAATAAAAATTGCTGGTCCCCTATACAAATCAATACATTTTACCCATCACTGTGAATGAAGAATCAAGGATAACTGGACACTGCAGAAAAAAAAATCAATAAAATTAATATGAAGGATAAAAATGAAAATAAGTGACACTAAGAGTACAAAGATAAAAAATCTAATTGATACACTCAGTGAGATTAAGATAAACAAGAAAATGAATAATGGAAAAGGAACAATCTGAAATAGAAAGAGCCTGGTGAAGAAAATCACATAAAATACGGAGATAGACAAAACAGAACATGGAGATTACTGTTGCTCTCCAGTGCAGTACTAGGCTTGACTTCCCAGATTTTCTATTGACGGAGCTCTCTTACAATTCTAAAAGGTCCGAGGTTAGTGTGAATTTTTGATGGTAGAAATGCAAATAATTTTTTCTGTTAGATATCTCCCCAAAGCTTAAGGTTATGGGCATTAACCAGTTTCAGTCAAACCCAGCAATCATATGCTATCATTGCCTAAAAATCTTAGCTTCTGAAAAACACTCCTTTGTATGTCTTTATTATGGGGAGGGTTCCCTCACTAACTGTTGAGTAAATATTACACAAATGTTTATATTTGCATGAGAACAATGTGTTTTTTTTTTTTTAACCTTCAACAATTGTGGAAATCATTTACTGTGATGTCCAAGTGGACTTACCTGATGATGTCAAGAAAAACTGCTACCAGAAAAGCGTACCTCATGGACTGTTTAAGTAAGCCCAGGCAAGTCTTTTTTGACTCTCGGAGTGAAACCCAGAACTTTGTATTTCCTGATGCTCTTTTCAATTTTTTTTTTCCCCTAGTGATTTTGTGTTTTGCTTTTGTGTCTGACCTGCAGAGCTGAGAAGTTGTTCTCATTGATGGCTGCAGTAATTGGGAATTTGGTTTTATGGTTTGACCATCTGAACATCTCTTGTATTTTCTGTTCTATGAGAAATGACAAAGAATGTTTTGCTAGTCTTATTTTTTTGTTGTTGTTATCTGCTTATGAACTCAAATCTCTGTACTCACTGGGAAGGGAAATAGCTTTTTGATATCTGAACAGGTAGGTTTTGTTTATGGTTTACCTCTTACCTGTGACTGATGTTGCAGAACTAAACCCATAAGCTCACTGTAATTCAGAAAAGGTTTTACCTTTCCTGGTGTGAGAATGACATCTTTTCCTACCACCAGAGGGCATTAATAAATTGGATGATTAGGTTTCTTAGAGTAGCTCTACTCTGTTTTATATGTTTTATAAACATAGATATACTTCTACATAAGTCTAATATTGCTAAAATTCACAGAAAATAAGGAAAGTGAGCTTCTAATACTTTAAAGATGCTAGACAGCACATGTTAAGAAAAAAATCTAACTCCTATTTCAGAAACATTTAAAAATCCAAATTCATGTAGTTAAAGTCATTCTTTGGATAAATCAGGCTCATTTAATACTTTAAAAACATAAATAGCTCTATGTCTTTGGCTTGGGTTTATTATGGGTATAATGCAAAAATTTGTTTTATTTTTGAAAGATGTAGATTTGTTTTTTCATGAACAAATTAGTTTATCTGAACTTCCTAAACTTACGTTGGGTTATTGATCTAATAAACTAATATTATTCCTACATAATGTTTAAGATAATAAAAAGTATATTTGTATTCAACTAAATTGAATCATAACTATGTTAAACATTTTTGTAACTAATTATATTTGTACTATGTCAGACTAACCATAAATTTCAAGATTCTTAGGCAACTTAAAACTATGGATAATTGTTGGGATCTTCATTTTAAATTTACATACTTTTTCTTATTTTTATATACTACAAAGTATATATAAAATTTTATATACTGTATCTTTGGGTTATGATAATGAGTGAGTTCATGTTTGCAATTTTAAAATGGTGTCAATTGACCTGATTGACTTCATCGAGTCAGCGTTGGTGGTCTGGCAAAATGCTTATATATGAGCAATCTCAATTATCAGCTTCTCAGTTTGCTGTGTGAAATAGAAATTAGTTACTTTGGTTAAAAGTTGTAATTACTGCGGGTGGTTGAAGCTACACTTGGGACAATGAAGACAGTGACATGAATGTGTAGACAAGGTAATGGAATGTGTTTTAGTTCATCAAGATAAAAAGAGAGTAGTTTCATCTTAAATTGTCTGAAATTTAGAATGTGAAAGGGGACAATAAAACACAAAACTGGAAGAGCTGTAAAAGGTCGAAGTTTGTAGAAAGAGAATTTCTATTTGCCTTGGTTTAAAATATCTGCATAGGGGTGCCTGGGTGGCTCAGTCGTTAAGCACCTGCCTTCCGCTCAGGTCGATCCCAGGGTCCTGGATCAAGCCCCGCATCTGGCTCCCTGCTCAGCGGGAGGCCTGCTTCTCCCTCTCCCAGTCCCCCTGCTTGTATTCCCTCTCTTGCTGTGTCTCTCTCTGTCAAATAAATAAATAAAATCTTTAAAAAATAATAAAATAAAATAAAATAAAATAAAATATCTGCATATGTTAAGGTCTGAAAAGAAGCAATGAAATGTGTTAAATTTTTGTCAAAGATTGCCCTGTTTTGAAGGGTTTATTCATAAGGGAGGATGGGGGAAAGCTTATATTCTTTACTCCCAAATAATATATTTGACTTTATATATTTGCCCACATTTGGCTCCCTACTCCGTGGGGAGCCTGCTTCACCCTCTCCCACTCCCCCTGCTTGTGTTCCCTCTCTTGCTGTGTCTCTCTCTGTCAAATAAATAAATAAAATCTTTAAAAAAAAATAATAACTCTGAGACTAATTTATCATTTTAACACAGATAAATGAGCCACCCAGGTGCCCAATTATAATAAATTAAGAGTCTCATTAACAAATAAGTTTTTCCTTCCTGATATTTGCCAGAGGCCTCTCCCATTCATAAGTTGCAGACTAGAGCTAACGTCTACAATAAAGACAGTTTCAGCACCTCATAAAAAAAAGATTATACCAGATATTCTGAACTATTGTTACTTCAATAGTTCAAAGAATATACTCTTGGTAAACAGTTTTAAGTTCACACTGCTTAGAAAACTTTCAGACTGAGCGCCTGGGTGGCTCAGTCGTTAAGCATCTGCCTTCGGCTCAGGTCATGATCCCGGGGGCCTGGGATCCAGCCCCGCATCCGGCTCCCTGCTCAGCGGGAAGTCTGCTTCTCCCTCTCCCACTCCCCCTGCTTGTGTTCCCTCTCTCGCTGTGTCTCTTTCTGTCAAATAAATAAATAAAATCTTTAAAAAAAAAAAAAGAAAAAACTTTCAGACTGTACTGATGGACTTAATCAGCTGGACCTTTGTCATTCTGGAAGTGGACATAGTCCATGAAAGTTTACTGCTAACCCAAGATTCAATAAAACAAGAGTTAATATAGGACTAAATAAGTGGACAAAGAGAATTTTATTGTGGTTATTAGTTTGGAATATTGTTAGAATTATATTAACTTATATTCTTTTATGTATAAATATAAAAAGGTCCAGTCACTTTATTCTTTATCTCTAACCTTTAATTTAATAGACCATACTTTTGTAAACTGAAATGAACCATTTCTAAATGGTATCTGATTCTGTCTCCTCAGAATTCAGAAATACATACTTGAACTGAGTCTCATTACTTTGCAAGGTAATATAATTATTTGCATAAGTTCAGTAAGAATCTGTCCCATTTTTCCAGGACATATTTAAACAAATTGACTGTGTACCTAAGGCCATACCCAGAGTAATCAGTGGTTTATTGACAAGTGGATTCAGTCAAAGGTGAAGAAATGCAACTTCATTCTTTTGCACTACTTTTCCTGAATATTTATTTGTGGACTTTTCCTTCTGCCTCCTGAATGAAGGTCTTTCAGGCACTTAGATAGTGAAAATTTCTGTCCAATTTAAAACCTCCAAACTTTCACGTAATTAAAGCTTCTTATTTTCACCAACTCTAACCTATCTTAGATCAAATCATCTGTGATGTGGAAACTTGAGTGATTTTTTTTCCTTTATTTTCTTGTTTTAATTTATTCTCCTTTCACTAACTGCTGTTTTAGGCCCTCCAGGATTAGAAATGGAGCCATCTGATAAATTTATAAAGACATTCCCAGTGGGCCTTTACAATTTCCTTTCTTTTATATAATTTCAAGGTGAGTAAAGATCAAAAGTTAGCTAAAAAGGCGAACTCTTACTATGCCCTATATAGATGAGTTGGCACCTTACTTTGGAATGAGGGGCCACTGACATCTATTATAATATTCTTGGCCCTAGAGACTGCGGCCTAAACTCTGAGACCATAGAAAAGTGATAGCATCCTGTCACCCTAATAGATATTAGTATTTATCACAAGCCAAGCACTTTTCTGAATACTTTATGTATATTAACTCATTTAATCCTCAAACTACAACTGAACTGAACTCATTTAATCCTCAATTTTATTAAAGGTCATATAATCACCCCCATTTATATATAATCAAACTGCAATGCAGAGATATTAAATAACATCTCTAAGTTGGGGCTGGGTGGCCCAGTTGGTCAAGTGTTTGCCTTGGGTTCATGTCATGATCCCATTATCCTCGGCTTGAGCCCTGTGTCAGGCTTCCTGCTCAGCAGAGAGTCGGCTTCTCCCTCTCCGTCTACCCCTCCCCACCCTGCTTGTTCTCTCTCTCAAATAAATAAATAAATTCTTTTTTTTTTTTACATTTTATTTATTTATTTGAGAGCGAGAGGGGGAGAGAGGGGAGAAGAAGGCTCCTCACTGAGCAGGGAGACTGATGCGGGGCTCAATCCCAGGACTCTGGGATCATGACATGAGCCCAAGGCAGAGACTTAACCAACTGAGCCACCCAGGCACCCAAATAAATAAATTCTTAAAAAAAAAAAAATAACATGTCTAAGTTAGTGGCAAGGTTAAATTAAAACTTTTCCCTATTCCAAATCTAAGGATAGGTTACCATATAACAGAAAAAGGAAAACTAAGATGCATCTATCATGATCTTCTATGGTCTGATAGAATAAACTTAAATATTTGAAACACTGAACAAAATTGGAAGAAATTTATAATCCAAAAATACAATGAAAGATTTTCATGCATGTCTTAGGAATTGACTAAATACATTAAAAAATTAGGATGTAAACTATTTGAACCACACTATTACCAAATTAGATATCATAGATAGTTACAGGACATACTTTCCTTTTTTTTGTTTCTTATCCATGGCCCAGAAAGAGGCACTCCAATTATAAGAAAGAATATATGTGTGAGAAGTGAGAGAGAAGAATAGGGTGGAGAGGGCAGACTTTAATATACTTCTGATGTTTAATTTTACAAAAGGAAAGCAATCAGAAATAAATATGATAAAAATCTTACCATGTGTTAAATCCAAGTGATGGGCACATCAATAACTATAACCTCATGCTTTTAATTTTTTTTTGGCTTTACTATATATTTAAGATATTCACAATTTTAAAAATAATAATTTAAAAAAATCTCCTGACACAAACATATTATCTTCAGTATTTCTGACAGTAAGAAGAAAGTTTTAATTATAAAATATATTGCTTTTCTTTGACAAAGTGCATTTTGTTTGCTTGCTCAGGAAAGTTATTTGCATAAGTTGCTTGCAGTTGTTGCCTGTGCAGCAGCCTCCTGAGGAAACCAAGGCTTTTACTTCTTTATTCCTAGTCACACAGCTCCCATTCAATGCTTTGGGTCCCACTCTGACTTCTCAATTTGTTGTCCTTTTTGCCAAAACAAAGGGTGTGTGTGTGTGTGTGTGTGTGTGTGTGTGTGTTTTAGATTGGAAGGGCAGGTGTGAGGGAAGGAAAACAAAATTACTCATTTTTGTATTATTCTTACATTATAATGGAGGTATATAATACCCAATTCAAAGTAGATTGTGATAACTTTTTTTTTTTAAAGATTTTATTTATGTATTTGACAGAGAGAGAGATAGCTAGAGCAGGAACACAAACAGGGGGAGTGGGAGAGCGAGAAGCAGGCTTCCTGCCGAGCAGGGAGCCCGATGTGGGACTCGATCCCAGGGCCCTGGGATCATGACCTGAGCCAAAGGCAGACGCTTAACAACTGAGCCACCAGGTGCCCTAGATTGTGATAACTTAAAGATGCATGTTTTTAATCGATAGAAAAATACGAATTGCTCAAAAGTCAGTAGAGTAAATAGAATGAAATACTAAAAGACACTCACTTAGTTCAATTAAGTCCATAAAGAAAAAAAAAATAATAAAATATGAGACAAGTAGAAAACAACTAGAGGGTAAATTCAAACTCATCCATATCAATAATTACATTAAATTTAAGTGGCCTAAGCCTCTAAAGACAGAGATTGACAGACTAGATAAAAAGTTAAGACCCAGCTATACATGGTTTACAAGATATGGCTGACAATATAAAAACTTAGGTAATGGAGAATAAAAGAACATGCAAAAGAGATATATTATGTAAGAACTAAGCATAACTATCCTAGTTTGGTTATAATAAAACAAAGTAGACTCAAAGGAAAGGATTATTAATGGAGAAGAGTCCTTTGCATAATAATAAAATTCAATTCACCAAGAATAAACAAATCAATTCTGAATATTTAACTCTTAATTATAGAACTTTAACATATATTCAGCAAAAAATGAACTAAAGATAGAACTGAAGGCAGAAATAAACAAATCCATAATTTTAGATATTTTTAAAAGATTTATTTATTTATTTTGGGGGGGCAGAGGCAGAGAATCTTTCAAGCAGCTCCCCCACTGAGCACAGAGCCCAATGCTGGACTTGATCCCACGACTCATGAGATCATTACTCCATCATGACCTGAGCCAAAACCAAGAGGTTCCCCAATAATCTTGGATATTTTTAACATCCCTCTCTCAGTAGATAACATAGACCAAAAAATCACTAAAGATATTGAAAACCTGATTAAAAACTATCAAAACACTTTACATGTTATAAGAATAGCATATATAAAATGTTCTACCCAACAGCAGAATACATATTCTTTTCAAGTGCAGATAGAACACCCACAAAGAGGGTGCCTGGATGGCTCAGTCAGTTAAGCAACTGACTCTTAGTTTCAGCTCAGATCATGATCTCTGGGTCTTGAGATCAAGCCCTGCATGGGGCTCTGTGCTCAGCAAGGAGTCTGCTGGAGATTCTCTCCCTCTCCCTCCCCATCTGCTCCTCTCCCTACTCGCACTCTCTCTCTCTAATATAAATAAATAAATAAATAAATAAATAAAATCTTAAAAAAAAGAGAAAAGAACACCCACAAAGAGCAACCATATAGTGAACCATAAAATGAATCTCGATAAATTTCACAGTTCTGAAATATACAGAGTATGTTCTCTGATCACAACAGAATTAAATTAGAAATCAAGAAAAACAAGAAAGAAATTCCCAAATGGGCATGATTTCTGCAATGTATTTTTAAATAAGAAGAAATAAAAAAGACGAGAAGTAAATTTGAATTTGTGTTCAACAGAATGATAATGAAAACACATGACAGGACATACAAAGGCAAGAGTAAAGTAGAAATCAATGCAACAGAAAATAAACAATGGAGAAAATTAACAATGTCAAAATCTATCCATTAAAAGATTAATAAAACTGGCAAATAAGTAAAAAAACTGAAAAAGGAGGGGGAGGAGGAAAAGGAGGAGAATGGAGAGGAGGGAAGTGGGAGAAGAGGGAGTGGGAGGGAATAATGAGTGGGAGGAGGAGGAGAGATTTACCAATATCAGAAAGGAAAGAGGTTAACATTTTACATCTATAGAAGGAAGAATAATGAGACATTATATAAACTTTTTTCAATAAATTTAAGAATTTAAATAAAATGGACAAATATCTTGGAAAATGCAATTGAAAACCAACACAAAGGGGAGAAAAAGAGAAAATCTGAGATCCCTATACATGCTGAAGATATCAAAATTGTAATTAAGAATCTTTCCAGGGGCGCCTGGGTGGCTCAGTCATTAGGCATCTGCCTTCGGCTTGGGTCATGATCTCAAGGTCCTGGGATCGAGCCCCACATGGGGCTTCCTGCTCAGCCGGAGGCCTGCTTCTCCCTCTCCCACTCCCCCTGCTTGTGTTCCCTGTCTCACTGTGTCTCTCTCTGTCAAATAAATAAATAAAATCTTTAAGAAAAAAAAAAATCTTTTCAAAAGAAAACTCTAGGCCAAGGTGACTTGACTGATGAATTTTATCAAACATATAAGGAGAAATTAAAATCAATATTACACAAATTCTTTCAGGAAATAGAGAAGGGACTATTTTCCAACTGTTTTTTTGAGGCCAGACTAACTCAGAGATCAAAATCTAGCAAGGACATTTCCACAAAGAAATATTATATATCAATATCTCTCATAAACATTTACGTAAAAATCCTCAACAAAATGTTAGTAAATCAAATCCGGCAATACATAAGATAAATAATACATCATGAGAATACAGAGATTAATGGAGGGATCAAAGGTTGGTTTAGAACTTGGAAAACAACTTGTACAATTCATCACATTATCAGAATAAAAGTTAAAAAATTATATGATGGTCTAAATAGAAGCAGAAAAGGCATCTGACAAAATTTTACATTAATTCTTAAAAAAAATCTTAAAAAGGAAACAATCTATGAGGACACCTCTGACAAATCTACAGCTAACATCATAGTTACTGATAAAATATTTTATACTTCTCCAGAAGATTGGAAATAAGACCAAATATTCGCTCTCATCATTTCTATTCCACATTGTACTAGAGTTCCTAGCCAAAGCAAGAAGGTTAAAAAAAAAAAAAAAGTAAAAATTTGGGAAAGAAGCGAAACTGTTTTTATTCAGAGATGATTTGACCTATACATAGAAAATCCTAAGGTATATAAAATAATTAAGTGAATTTAGCAAAGTCTAAGGATACACGGTCAATATTAAAAAGCAAATTATATTTTTGTATGTTAACAGAATATAAACATTTAAAAAATACCATTTATTAGCATCAAAACCATAAAAAAGAGAAAGTTAGGAATGAATATAATGAAAGTTGGACAAAGATTCAACAATGAAAACTATGAACATTGCTGAGCATAATTAAGGAAGAGCTAAATACATGAACAGATATACATCCTCATAGATTTCAAGACTCAATATTGTCAAGATGATAATTTTCCCCAGGCTGATCCACAGATTTAATGCAATCTCACTTCTCTAAATCATAATAGGCTGCTTTACATTTTTTTTTTATTTTTTTTTGTAAAAAAGACAAGCCGATTCTAAAATTTATATAGAAATAGAAAGGATCTAGGATAGCTAAAACAATCTTGGGAAAACAACAAAATTGGAAGATTTAGATTATCTGACTTCAAAAACTAAACTAAGTAATAAAGAAGATATTTTGGTATGTGATATGAGCATAAACAAACTGAGCAATAGAACAGAAAAGCAAGTCCAGAAATAGATCAATATACATAAGACTAAGCAACTTGGAAAAGGAATTCAAGATGATTCCACGTAGAAAGGAAAGTATTTCCAACAAATGGAGCTGGAATAAATAAATATCTGTACAGGAAAACAAAAAAAGTACATCAACTAAAACAAAAAATCCAGTCTTTCCCTCCTGTTGTAGGGAAAAACCTCATTTAGTTATCTCTTTTGTGTTTCTTCTACTACTCACAAAACACTTCACTCTGACACTAACACTTCTGGTCACAAGTGTGTGAGGTTTTTCCCCACAACAAGTAAGCCTCTGACACCAACTGGGAATCCCACAGTTGTAACTCAGTTCTGACATTATCTACCAAGAGATAGCATCAGACCCCACATGTAAGGGCTCAGTTCCATGAGACTGCTCCCCCCACCACCCTTATTTCAGACACTAGTTGCAAGCCCATGTTAACACCTGCACTTCTAACCAACCAACCAGTTATAGATCCGATGTTGCAACAACCCCCTCCTCAGGTTTAATTTGATTGAGTGGCTCAAAGAACTCAGTTATGTTTAGTAGTTTATTAAAGGATATAATAAAGGATAAGAGGAACAGCCAGATGAAGAAATACATAGGGAGAGGGGCGTCTGGGTGGCTCAGTCATTAAGCATCTGCCTTCAGCTCAGGTCATGATACCAGGGTCCTGGGATCAAGCCCTGCATCGGGCTCCCTGCTCTTCCCTGTTTCTCCCTCTCCCACTCCCCCTGCTTGTGTTCCCTCTCTCTCTGTGTATCTTTCTGTCAAATAAATAAATAAAATCTTTAAAAAAAAAAAAGAAAAAGAAAAATACATAGGTAGAGGTCTGGGAGGGTCCAGAGTACAGGAGCTTCTGTCCTTGTGAAGTCTTGTGGAGTTGGGGTATGTCACCCTCCCAGTGTGGATGTGTTCATCAGCCTGGAAGCTCTCTGAATCGTGTACTACAGGGTTTTTTATCAAGGTCTCCTCATGTAGAATGAGGGTCAGCCTGAAAATTCCCAAACTTATGAACATGGCTTGGTCTTTCTGGTTACCAGCCCCCCGCCAGGAGCCACTCAAGACCTGCTTAGAGTCACTTCATTGGAATAAAAGATGCTTCTAGTGCTCTTATCACTTAGGATTTTAAAAGGGTTTTAGGAGTCCTGTGTCAGGGACAGAGTCAAAGACAAATAACAGAACAAAGACAAATAACAGAACAGAACTAGTGTTCTTATCATTTAGGATATCACAAGAGTTTTTGGAGCCCTGTGTTAGAAACCAGTAGCAGATAGTTATATCTAGATATAGATAGCTATATTTATATATCTGTATCTATATATCTATATAATATTTATTATATACAGATATTATATATATTATTATATAGATATGAAGGCTTCCTCATTTAGAATGAGGTGATATCATATATTATTTATTATATTATTATTATATTATCTATTATAAAATATAAATAGTATATATCTTACATATTATATATAATATACATATTACCTATCTTTTTATTTCACATGAACATATACTGCACTTTATACAAAAATTAATTTGAGATGGAGCACACACTACATGTTAAAACTAAAGCTATAAGGCTTTTAGAAATAGGCATTGTAGAATATCTTTGCAAGTTTAAAATAGGTAAAAAAAAAAAATTAAGGTACAAAAACCATTAACCAAAAAACAAATTGATAAATTAAAAATCCCTAACAATTTTAAATTTTTCCTTGAAAAGATACATTATTAAGTGAAAATTTTCAGAGTTCACAAAAATAAAATGACAGCTCAATTTCACTTATAAATATCAATGTAAATTTCCCAAATATTGTCCAGTAGCACACTATAAGGTTTATTATCATAACTAAGTGCAGTTTATTTCTATAAAGCAATATCAGTTTAGTATTATGAAGCCTATTAAAGTAATTAATCAGATTAACAGATATAAAGAGAAAAATCATATCATCTCCATAAATGGTACAAAGAAATTGGACAAAATTCAAAGCTACTCTTGCAAAAATTTTGAATAAAATAGGAATCAGTGGGTACATCTTTAACATCATGTCAGCCACAAAGGCAGGGTTTCATACACTGCAAAGGATACTCATAAGCATTGCTACAATATAGCACTGAACTGGGGATATTAGTCAAAAAATTAAAGAAGAGAAAGATATTTAATTATAAAAACCTGAATAGAGACATAATATTCTCATTATCTGCATATGCTAACACTATGCCTGGAATATACCAGAGAATAAACTACTCAACTACTATAAGTAACGAAATAATGTGATAAAGTATTGGGGAACAAAATATACAGAAATCAAAAGCCATCTTATCACATAAAATCATTATCAAAAGGTATACTGGAAGATACAAACCTAATAAAATAGCCACAAAAATAGATAAAATACCTAAAACACACTTAACAAGATAAGATGTACAGATAACTTCTATGAAGAAAACATTAAAACATGAAAGGCATAAATGTACATTTGAACAAACTGAAAGTCATATTCTTGTATAAGACCCAACTTCATGAAGAGTTAATTCTTTCTTAATTTTTAAATTTGGTATTATTTACCAAACATACACACACACACACATGCACACACACACAAATTTGAATAAACTGAATCTAAATTTCACACAAAGAATTAAATTAGCAAAAACAATTATATTCTGAAGATGATAATTGAAGAAGGATGTCATAACCCATCTTCAATATGGCATTCAATGATCCTTATTGTAAAAAAAAAAAAAAATCCTTATTGTAGAGTCCACTTTTTTTTTTAAAGATTTTATTTATTTGACAGAGAGAGATATAGCGAGAGAGGGAACACAAGCAGGGGGAGTGGGAGAGGGAGAAACGGACTTCCCGCCCAGCAGGGAGTCTGATGCCGGGCTCAATCCCAGGACCCAGGGATCATGACCTGAGCCGAAGGCAGATGCTTAATGACTGAGCCACCCAGGTGCCCCTAGAGGCCACTTTTAGGCAAACAGCCTTGAGCAATGGAATATAGAAAGGGCCACAGTGACCACCTGGCTGATACAGACAGGTGCATTAGGCGGCCCACCTCAAAATATCCACAGGCCCTAACTGACCAATGTGCTACTTACAACTAGGCATAGTTACCAAAAAAGGGAAGATTCCATATGTGTCATACCTCCTCATGTCCCCCTTTTAAAAACAGCCCCCACCCACTACCTTGTTGGAGACAGTCTCTCCTCTGGTGTCTTGTCCCTGCTCCCTTGTGGTGTATTCAATAAACTTCTTTCTCCTCTCTCCTTTGTTCTGCCTCAGGTGAATTATTTCACCTCCTGTGGCACCGTCTTCCACCTGGTCATCGATCCACATTTGGGGGCCCCAAATCAGGTGAACCCCATTTAGGCACCACACTTATATCTTGGTATTCATGCTGTTAGGAAGTCCTCTCCCACACTGAATAAGGCTGACCTGTACTATTAATTGAATATATGGTTGGTGTGTCACATCCAAGGATCCTTTAGGAAAGATTGCTACTTCCTGCTTGCTCTCTCTTAGATCACATTCTCTGGGGGAGGTCAGCCACCGGGTTGTAAGAGCACTCAAGCAGCCCCAGTGGAGAAGTACAGGTGGAAAAGAACTGAGGCTGGCACTAACTTCCAAGTTACATGAAAACCCACCCGATACAGACACTTTAGCCTCAGTCAAACCTTAAGATGACTGCAGTATTGGCCGACACCCTGAGTGAAATCTTTCGAGACTCGAGTCAACTAAGTTGCTCCAGTATTTCTGACCCATAGAAATTATGTGAGATTAAAAACAACAACAACAATGACAAGCAAACATGTTTATTGCTTTGAGTCAATAAGTTTGGGGGCTAATTTTCTATATGGCAATAGATAACTGATAAAAAAAAAGTGGAGGTAGCCCTACTATATATTCAAATATTTTACACAATCTCAATAATTAAAGTGGTTTTGGATTTGCTGCAGCATTTCATAAACCACTGAAATTTTTACATGGCAGAACAACAACAACAACAACAATGAACAAAAACAAACAAACAAAAAAACCCCCAAACACTAACTAGTCAAAAAACAAATGATAGGACTTTTGGTTTTAGCTCTGATATGTTTTATAAGTTGTCACCCCTGTCGTTACAATTAAGAAAAAAGTGAAACAAATAACACTGATGACTATGTTTGGACCCATAAAAGAAAGGTTGCTGGCTAATTGCCACCCAGAAATCTGGTGAGGCAGGTAAATATAAAAAATAACAGCTGAGGACAGCTTACATGGAAGAGAAGTGGTTGGAGTCATAAACTAATAAGAAAACAAATAATTTGACAAATTGTTGAAGGCTGAGTGTGAACTAGGATGAGTGCAAGAAATTTCTGGGGGGCCACAGTTTTAGGAAGACCCCTATGCTTTTGTGTGTTTTACCTCCAGAACACCACAAGATTAGGAAAGAAAAGCCAAGGAAAATTCCCTCAGGTCTCCTGCAGGAATGGAAGGAAAACATTAAAATATACCCAGAGCAATCTCCATAACAAAGTCCTTCTCTTCAGGGGAAAAGACTTCAGCAGAGCCTTAGCTCTTCTGAGGGATGGCATTTACTCCACTCCAGCCCCTTTAACCTTCTTGTCTCACCTAAGGGGGAGAAAAGATCAAGAAAATACTTGCAAAGGTCACAATCCAGTGATATAGGCCAAGTAAAAGATTAAGTCATAATACGATAAAATGCTTCCTCTCTGCCTTACTTTCTGGGTATCAACAGTGGATTACAACTGAAAGACCTACAAGGCCAGATTACATTTAAGGAGGATTTCTTTTAGAAACCCCAAATTAACAGGGGAGACAAAAACAAGGATACTAAAGGAATTTGAAGCTTCTGGCAACTATAACCACGGCAAACATTAAAAACAGCCCAACCCCTAGCCAGATTAGCATGCTACTTTACACTAAAGGCCCAATCAGTTTAGTTCCTGTTACCCAATACATCATGTCTGCTTTTCAACAAAATATTGCAAGAAATGCAAAAAGACAAGAAAAGTACAGTCTTGGACATTTGGGTGGCTCAGATGGTTAAGGGTCTGCCTTTGGCTCAGGTCATGATCTTGAAGTCCTGGGATCGAGCCCCACATCGTGGGGCTCCTGCTCAGCGGGGAGTCTGCTTCTTCCTCTCCCTCTGCCTCTCCTCCTGCTTGTGCTCTTTCTGTCTCTCTCTCTCTCAAATGAATAAATGAAATCTTTAAAAAAAAAAAAGAAAAAGAAAAATGCAGTCTGAAGAAAAAAAATCAGATATGACATAGATTTAGGGATTATCAGACAGGGAATTTTTTTTTAAAGACTTTTTTTTTTATTCATTTGAGAGAGAGCACAAGCAAGAGTGAGCAGGGGAGAAGGTCAGAGAGAGAGGGAAAAACAGACTTCCTGCTGAGCAGGATGCCCATCATGGAGCTATATCCCAGGATCCCAGGATCATGACCTGAGCTGAAGGCAGACGCTTAACCAACTGAGCCACCCAGGTGCCCCCAGACAGGGAATTTAAAAGATTATGATTTATATGTTAAGGGCTCTAATGGAAAGAGTTGGCAACATACAAGAACAAATGGGTAATGTAAACAAAGAAATGGAAATGCTAAGAAAGAATCAAAAGGAAACACTAAAAATCAAATCAACTCAAAATGATTACAGACATAAATGTAAAATGCAAAATGATACACCTTTTAGAAGAAAACATATGAGAAAATTTCTGTAACCTTGTTTGATGATGATTTTTAACTACAACATAGAAAGTATGGTCCACAAACACAAAATTGATAAATTAGACTTTAATGAAACTAAAAACTTCTCTGTAAAAGATCCTTACAGAAATGAAAAGAAAAGCCACCAACTGGGAGAAAATATCTGCAAAACAATATCTGATAAAGGGCTGTTATCCAAAATATATGAAGAACTCTTAAAACTCAATGATAAGAAAACAATCCAATTTTTAAAACAAAATATCTAAGCACTTCACCAAAGAAGCTATAGCAATGACAGACATATGAAAAGGTGTTCAATATCATTTAGGATTAAGAAATTTCAAATTACAACAACAGCCATATTAAACTACACACTTACTAGAATGTCTAAAATAAAAAAAAATTAAATAGACAATGCCAAATGCTAGCACGGTTTTGGAGCTACCCCTTCCATTGCTGATGGGAACACAAAATGATATAGTCACTTTGGAAGATAGTTTGGCAGTTTCTTACAAAACACTTGCCATATAATTGAGCAATCATTCTCCCAGGTATTTACACAGATTATTTGAAAACTTATGTCTACATGAAAACCTCTACACAAAAGTTTATAACAGCTTTATTCATAATCACCATAAACAAATCAACTAAGATGTCCTTCAATAGGTAAACAGTTAAACAGACTGGATGTATCCATACAATGGAACATTATTCAGCAATAAAACAGAAGTGAACCACAAGGCTATGGAAAAACAAGGATGGACTTTAAATGCATATTGTGAAGTAAAGAAGCCAGTCTAAAAAAGCTATATGCTATATGATTCCAATTATATAACTTTCTGGAAAATGCAAAACTATATAGAAAATAAAAAGACCAGTGGTTTCTAGGAATTCTGGGGAGGAGAAGAATAAACAGGTGAAGCTCATGAAGTTTTTAGGTGATAAAATTTTTTAATGATGATATTTTGTATAATATTGTAATGTTGGATATAAAATTATGTATTTGTAAAAACCCATCAAACTTTAAAACACAAAGGTGAATCTTAATGTATGCAAATTAAAAACAAAATCATTTAGGAGGTTGGGGAATCCCAGGAAAGAAGGCAGACTAGGACAAGAGAATCTATTGTATTACAAATGTGTGAAACAACATCACTAAAGGAGATAAGGAAAAGTGCTGACCTAATTAACTCTAGAAATGAGTCTACACAGCTAAAAGCAAAAGAACTACCCATAAACAATGTACTTTAGTCCTTATGGACTTCTTTTGCTACTTCTATACATATATTGGAATTGAATAATAGAGTAAATGGATGGCAGATTGTGGATGCTAAACTTTTCACTGTTGGAGGGGAATTTATACTTAATCAAGGGGAGGGGGCTAGAATGACCCATGTGGTAATGGATTAGAGTTGGAGACACCTGTATGAACTCATGTTTAAGTAATATGGATACAAATGGTTACATATAGAAATCACACACACACACGTGTGTGGGAAACAGTGCATATACATGCACTCATATATTTTCTTGTTCTGTCCCCTGAGAAGGCCTGAAGACAATAATATCACCCTGGCAAAAGCACACATAGTGACCAGATCTTGGTTTCTAACATTATTCTACAAGAGAAGGAACCAAGAATCTTTGAAGAAATGGTTGATTCTAGGACTGGGGCAGTATATACCCAAGATAAGCCTAGATCATCTTGTATTGGTAGAAAGTGAGGAAGTACTCAAACAAACCAGACATTGATGGAGTTATGTCAAAAAAACACAGGAATCAACCAAAAGAACTCGTAATGGATAAAGCTTTCCTGGGCAACAAAATGTATAAAATAGTATTGGATTTATCCAAGTACAAACAAAACAAAACAAAGTAAAACAAAACAAAACAAAACACCAAAACAACAACAAAAACCCTATGATTCCATACTGGTATAAATAAATGAATAAATAAAGGGAAGATAATAAGTACAACTCTTGTGAAGAACAATTCTAAGTAATTTACATAGATACTCCTCCCCCTGAGTAGGGGGATTATAACTCCCCATGCTCAAGTATAGGCTAGGCATAGTAGCTTTCTTCAAATGAAATGGTATGGAAAGGGGGTGGGATTAGAGAGTTACTCTATAATGGAGAAACCTACAAACACTACCTTAGCCAGGTGACCAAAGTCAATATCAACAATAATAAATCATGTGACAGCATAAACTCTTGATATGTTATGATGAAAATGGTACTTTACATCCATGGTTTTCCTCCAAAAACTCATAACCTCAGTCTAATCATTTATAAAATCAGATAAATTCTAATAAAATGGCATCCTACAAAGTATCTGAATAGTAGTCCTGAAAACTGATAAGGTCAACAAAATCAAGGAAAATCCAACAAACTTTCATAGTCAAGAAAGCCTGCTATGGACTATGTCCCCCAAATTCAAATGTTGAAGCCCTAATCACCAATGTGATGGTATTTGGAGATGTGATCTTCAGGAAGTAATTAGTTTTAGATGTAGTCATGAGGGTGGAGCCCCATGATGGGATAAATGCCCTTAAAAAATAGAAAAAGAGAGGAGCTCTCGCTCTCTGAGTGCACAGACCAAGGAAAGCCCATGTAGGGGTATGACCAGGAATAGGGCTTTCACCAAGAACCCCACTATACTGGCACCCTCATCTTGGACTTCTAGCCTCCAGAACTATGAGAAATAAACGTATGTTGGTTAAGCCACCAGTCTATGGTATTAATTTATAGCAGCCTGAATGAAGACAGAGCCTAAGGAGACCTGATGACTAAATGTAATATGGTAGCTTGGATAGGATCCTGAAAGAGAAAAACAAAGACAAAACAAACAAAAAAGTCATTAGGTAATAACTAAGGAAATCTGAAGAAAATATGGCCTTTAGTTAATAATAATAATGTATTAATATTAGTTCATTAATTGTAATAAGTGTGCCATATTAATGCAAGATATTAATAATAAGGGAAATTGAGTGCAAGACATCCAAGAACTCTTTGTACTATCCTCTCAATTTTTCTGTAATATAAAACTGTTTCAAAAAATAAAGTCTATTTTAAAAAATGAAAAGCTGAAAAAAATGTTCAAATCACATTGTTTTCAAAGAATCAATCTCCTGAATTTATGAAAAGAATTCCTATTTACAAGAAAAAACTAACAGTGCAATTTCTAAAAAGGAGTAACAGTTATGAACAGAAAGGGAAATACATATTGGTCTTGAAAAAATGGAAAGGTGCTCAATCTAATTTCTAATAAGAAAAATTAACATGAACACTACAGTGACAGCAGTTTTGTCCTATTTGGGGATAAAATCTAAATGTTTGGCAACATACTCTGTTAGCAGACCTATGGGGAAATAAAGACTTTAATACATTGCTGGTGGAACTACACATTAAAAAATCACTAAAGAGAGTAATTTGGCAGCATCTATTAAAATTACAAAGGCATTTACATTTTCACTCAGTAATCTGACTTCTACGAATTTTTCTTATAGATATAAGTTGCATATGTTTTTCTGTTCAAGATTATTTACTGCAGCATAGTTGTAAGAAAAAGAAAGTTTGGAAACAACACAATTTTGCATTAGTCGAATATTGGATAAATAAATTATGAATAAACTATAGAATGGGATATTATGAAGCTGAGATGTATTACGGTATAAAGTTTCAGAGCCCAAATTGCAAGACTTACAGTTTCAAATCCCTACGTTACCCCTTGATGTTTGTAAGATTTGCAGCAAGATCCATAAATATGGCTTCGATATCTATAAATGGGTATTAAATAAATGCACATTTCCTAGTGTGGTTCTGAAGAATATGCCATTACATATGTCTTACTATATGTAAGACATTTAAAATAATATCTTGTGCATGCTAATTACCACAAAAATGTTGACTATTGTTATGATTGTGCTGTAAAAAAGAAATGAAGACATTCTCTGTATTTTGACATGGAGTGATCTCCAAGATACAACATTAAGTTAAAACAAAAAAATGTATAAAGCTGTAAGTGGTCACCATTAATATATGAAGGGAGAAGTAATATATGTTAATTTATACGTGAGAATAGTTGCATAAAGAAAACCTAGAAACAGGCATATATATACAAACAAACAAGTGTGATTATCTACAGATAAGGGAAAGGAGACTCATGGGGTACTTTTTACTGTATAGTTTTTTTACACTGCTTTGATATTTTAAAAACCGTTTGAATGCATTACCTATTAAGAATATTAAATTCAAAATATAAACATTTATAAATATAAATACATGTAAATATTTTCCCCTAAATTGCTGAGGAACTGAGACACAGGGAATTAAGTAACTTCTCTAAAGTTACAAAAAACAGATTAGTGTTCAGGTCTAGATCCCTCTGACTTCAAAATCTATGTTCTTAACCACCATCCTTTTCCTGATTTGAAAGATACACATGTAACAAGTCAGAATGACGGTGGAGTAACAAAAAATGCCCTGAGGGGCCAAGTCCTATCTCTGCTACCTCTTTCCTCATCATTAACGTGGTGGTTTTGGACCAGAGGATCCCTTCTGTCCATAATTTCTTATAAACTCTATTTTTGAAAAATAAATTCCTGGACATAAATCTTATAGAGAGAACACTAAGCACCAACTTATTTTGGAATATATGTCACTATAATGTTAAATTTTACTAAATATCAAAATTTAATATCACAGATTGTATTTATTTTTTTTTTAAAGATTTTATTTATTTTTTTTGTCAGAGAGAGAGAGAGCACAAGCAGGGGGAGTGGCAGGCAGAGCAGGTAGGGGGAGAAGCATGCGCTCCGCCAAGCAAGGAGCCTGATGCGGAACTCGATCCCAGGACCCTGGGATCATGACCTGAGCTTAAAGCAGACGCTTAACCAACCGAGCCACCCAGGCGTCCCATCACAGATTGTATTTAATATTTCTTAATTTTTAACTAGCTTTCCAATTACCATAAACAAAATATTTAATGTATATTTCTGAATTGATTAATATTTTGTTACATTGCTTAAAATATTAAGACAGTATTATTTCAAAATGAATTTAACATATAATTTAATTCTACTTAATATTAATATTAGTATTTGTGCTGCCGAAGCGAGCACTCTACTTAATATTACTGTTAATTGTAAGTTACCTGCTATTATTAATTGCAATATTCTTGATTCTTAATTCTAGTTACTTAAAATGTTAAGGTAAAAATTTCTGTGGAATATGGATCTATTCTGAAATAAAGGCCAGTATTTCTCATTTAAAAGGTACTTTTTAAAACTGTAGGTTCTGAGGCCTAACTCCTGAAGATTCTATTTCAGTAGGACTAGCGATGGGATTGAGGATTTTTCTTTAACGAATGATTTATATAGTTGGTCCTTGGAACAGGCTGTGAGCAACATTGTCACAGAATTCCTCAAAGATGGAAGCAGTCCAACACACAATTGACATACTTTCACTTCAATAAACGGCAACAGAGGAAGGTTTATGATTGTGTGTCACATGAAATTTTTCATAATATTCAGGTGTCACAACTAAAAACAAAATATTAATACTAAACTAGACATTGGTGTCTATTAAACCAGTACCCTGGAACATGATTTTCCCTGGCCAGCTGATATTTGTATAAATGGCTTTCTGTTTTTTTCTTATATGATAGGGAGGGTTATGTCTCACTTTTTTTTTTTTTTTTAACAGTCATTGATTTTGTTTGGGTTGTTATTTTTAAATTGGAAGACAGATGAGGAATCATATTGGATTGAGTGCAATTTCTGAATTCAATAGTGTTATAAATCAGATAAAAAAGACAAAATAAAGATTTCCATTTCTCAGCAGAGATATATAAAACTGGGTATTCAAAAAAACATAGTATATCATGTCAAATATAATCCATAACAAATAGTGATTTCCATTCATATTGTCTGTCTTGTCTACTTTTTGATGGAGCTGGTAGATAGTAAGATATGTCTAAAAGCACCATCAATTACTGAGAGATTAAAAAGAGAACTTTGTAAAGTTGAAATATATCAACCCTCATGGCTGTCTGCTTTGTTGCTTTAATATTTGAGCTTAATCCTTTCCAAAGATTGTTGAGTGCCACTGTATACTGCCTTTAGAAATTTGAACCTACAGCACTAAAAAAAAAAAAAAAAAAGAAATGACTCACATTATAAAATGTGTTCTCAATAAGTGAATTTAGCTTTATAGGTATAACTATGCTCTATTTAGGTTTACTAATACCCTAAGTCCCTCTTTGCCAGCAACTTCAAAATGTGAGTTGAGACCCAAAGGTGGATTAAAGAGCAATCTCAGGTATCACACAGTATTGGAAAAATTAACTATATGAGATTTTAACACTTTTAATTTTCAGTTTGGATTTAACTCCTATTAGTTGTAGGTAATTCCTGGCATACAGTATTTTCAGAATAATAATAGTAATAATAATATAT
This sequence comes from Leptonychotes weddellii, assembly GCF_054177405.1. Taxonomy (NCBI): domain Eukaryota; kingdom Metazoa; phylum Chordata; class Mammalia; order Carnivora; family Phocidae; genus Leptonychotes; species Leptonychotes weddellii. The sequence continues at coordinate 103,171,843 of NC_138369.1, read as the reverse complement.
TATGATGATGATGGTTACTACTATTACAACAAAAATATGAAACAAGAACACAATTTGGTAATCAAAATATGATTGAAAGCGATTTAAATCTCTAATGCAATTTCTTTCTTTCTTTTTTAAAGTAGGATCCATGCTCAGTGCAGAGCCCAACATGGGGCTTGAACTCATGACCCTGAGATCAAGACCTGAGCTGAGATCAAGAGTCAGAAGCTTAACCAACTGAGCCACCCAGGTGCCCCTCCTTAATGCAATTAAAAGAAAAAAAGATTTATTTATTTTATTTTAGAGAGAGAAAGAAAGCACTCATGAGTGCATAAGCAAGAGGAGGGGCAGAGGAAGAGGGAGAGAGAGAATTCTCAAGTAAACTCCCTGTTGAGCACGGAGCCTGATGCAGGGCTCAATCCCAGAACCTTGAGATCATGACCTGAGTTGAAATCAAGAATTGGACGCTTAACCGACTGAACCACCCAGGTGCCCCTCTTTAAAGCAATTTCTAAAGAAAACATCAATAGAGTTATGTTTTTAAATGTAGGGCAACATGTCCTAAAAATTCCCTTGTCTTTTTTTCTTGCCCTCATAAACAGAAGAGAGTCTACTCAAATTTCTCTCTTCCCTCAAAATAACCTCAAAAGAACATTTTCCCAATCTGCCTTGTGCAGACTCTAGCTAGTTTCTCTAGCCTTTTTCCCCTTTCTCTATCCAGTTATGATGATGATGGCAGTGATTTTCTCCCACTTGCACCTCCATTGCAAGTCCAGCTATTACTCTTATGTAGACATGGCTTGGAGCTAATCAAGTAAAGATGAAACTCTCCAGCTCTCTCCAGTCCTTTGTGTGGTGGGGCAAGCTGACAAGAGTTCCTGGTCATAGAGAAAAGAAATGAAAGATAGAAAAGCTGGAGTAGATGAAAGTAAAAGTCTCCTTAGTGTCATGGGAAGGAACAAAGCATTGAGTACACATGTGAAAACCTTTTCTCCTGTCATCTTTCCCTGAGTCAAATCACTGCAGTATTCCATAAAGGGGGTTAAAATGCCAATCAGTGATAGCCAGTGCTTATTTACATCCATAGCCCAACACAGACTCCTTTCCATCTCTTTTTCTGTGTGTAGGGTAGGATTCCTTTCTGATAACTCAGGTGATGATGTATGGCTTCCCTTGGTTGCAGTGTCCATCAGGAGCTCTTCCGGCTAATCTAATTAATTCTCAGGAAACAAGCACTTGGATGTTAACTCATATTTCCTAGTCTAATAGGAATGTGTCTATATCCAACCTGACTTAAAAAAACTGTGGCAAATTTTTTGTCACTTCTGGTTCTCTTGGTCTATTCTGATTTCTTTTTCTCTTGCCTTCATTGGTTGGCTCTACTTTCCAAAAGCTGACAGAGACTCTCTCTGTCCCCACCCCCCCTCTTCTCACCACTTCCATCTTGTCCCTCTTCCCTCTCCTCCTTTCTCCTTTTCTACCCTCTTTCCCTCTCTCCCCAGCAAAACTGAGTGGAGAGTACTGAGTTCCCTCATACTCTTCCCCCACACATGCACAGCCTCTTCCACTATCAACATCCCCTCACAGTTATATATTTGTTACAATCAATAAACCTACACTGACATATCACCCAAATCCCATAGTTTACATTATAGTACACTTTTCGCATTGTACATTCTATGAGTTTTGACAAATGTATAATGACATATACCCACCATTATATTATCATAAAGATGAGTTCCACTGCATTAAAAATCCTTAGTGCTCTGCCTATTCATCCTTTCCTCTCCCCAAACCTGGCAATCACTGATCTCTTTACTGTCATTATTAGTTTTGCCTTTTCCAGAACATCATATAGTTAGATTCATGTTTGCATCTTTTAAGATTGACTTCTTTTACTTAATAATATACATTTAAGGTTCCTCAATGTTTCTTCAAGGCTTGATAACACTGTATCATAAACTGTGGTACAAGTAGACAATGAAATATTTTATCCATTCACCAACTAAAGGACATCTTGCTTACTTCCAAGTTTTGGAAATTATGAATAAAACTGCTATAAACATCTGTGTGCAGGTTTCTGTGTAGACATAACTTTTCAATTTATTTGGGTAAATACCAAAGAGCATGACTGCCAAATCATATGGTAAGCATATGTTTAGTTTTCTAAATAACTGCTAAACTTTTTTCCAAAGTGGCTGCACCATTTTGCAACCCACCAGCCATGAGTAAGATCTCCTATGGCTCCACATCCTCATCAGCATTTAAGGTTGTCAGTGTTCCTGGTTTTAGCCAGTCCAACAAGTGTGTGTTGATATTTCATTGTTTTCATTTCTTTATTTTAATAAAATATGCTTATGTGCCATATGTTTATCTTCTTTGGTGAGGTGTCTATTTAAATCTTTTGCCTAGTTTTTAAATTGGGTTGTTCTTTTTCTTATTGTTCAGTTTTAAGACTTCTTTGTATATTTTAGACAACAGTCCTATATCAGATATGTGTTTTGCAAATGTTTTCTCCCAGTCTGTGGCTTGTCTTCTCTTACTTTTGAGACATCTCCTTTCGTTCCCAGTAAAAATCAGTTTCTCCAGAAGCCAGGATTTCAGCGACTGCTTAGGTAGCTGAAGAAGCCTAAAGGACTTTTTATTTTCCTTTTTTTTCTTCTTTCTACTTTGTGACTGCAAGTTGTCTAGCACTGATGTCATTGATGTCCAAATGTTTGTATTTCTTCCAATTACCTCTTACCATCTGTGCTCCACTCTTGCCAGTCTCTCACAGGGGCAGGCACTGTGGAACACAATTCCTTCCTGCTGAATACATACCTGAACATTTTTCCCCTTTCCACTGATGCATAGTTATGAATTCAGTATGTATACCTCAGGTACTCTAAACTCAAGTACTTTTCTTTCTTTTTCTTTTAGAGAGAGGGAGAGAGAGAAAGAGCATGGCAGGGAGGGGTAGAAGGAGAAGGAGAGAAAGAGAGAATGTTAAGCAGGCTCCATGCCCATAATGGAGCCCGATGCCGAGCTTGATCTCACAACCCTGAGATCATGACCAGAACTAAAATCAAGAGTCAGACACTTAATCAACTGAGCCACCCAGGTGCCCCTTGAGTAATCTTTTTTTTTTGAATTTTTAAACTGTTATGTTAATCACCATATATTACATCATTAGTTTTTGATGTAGTGTTCCATGATTCATTGTTTGCATATAACACCCAGTGCTCCATGCAGAACATGCCCTCTTTAATACCCATCACCAGGCTAACCCATCCTCCCACCCCCCTCCACTCTAGAACCCTCAGTTTGTTTTTCAGAGTCCATCGTCCGTCATGGTTCGTCTCCCCCTCCGATTTCCCCCCTTCA
>NC_138369.1:103055325-103167998 GCF_054177405.1 Leptonychotes weddellii | reverse complement strand
TATTTCATATCTATATCTATACATATACACACATACACAATGGAATATTACTCAGCCATAAAAAAATAATAAAATCTTGCCATTTGCAACAACATGAATGGACCTAGAGGGTATTATGCCAAGTAAAATAAGTCAGAGAAAGACAAATATCACATGATTTCCACTTACATGGGGAATCTAAAAAGAAAATGAACAAACAAAACATAAAAAGATTCATACATATAGAGAACAAATTGATGGTTGCTAGAGAGGAAGTGAGTAGGGGGAATATATGAAATAGAGGGGGTTAATAGGTACAATCTTCCATTTATAAAATAAATAAGACACATATGTACAGCATAGGTAATACAGTCAATAATATTCAAACAATTCTGTATGGTAACAGATTGTAACTAGATTTATTATAGTGACAATTTATAATATATATAAATATTGAAACACTGTGTGGTCACCTGCAACTAATATAATTTGTATGTTAATAATTCTTTAATTAGAAAATTAAAATAATCACTTTCAATGTCATTAGTAAGATCTACATTTTTTGGATGATCTCAGGGTTACTATGCTAACACTAACCTGAGTTTATAAAGAATTATGCATATTTTTGCTGCTTTTGTTCATTATTTCAGCTAAATTGAATCAAATTTTGTTAAAACATCTTAGAAATTTCAGTTACTACTTGAGTCATTTGACATCAAAAACCTGATCATAGATCATCTAAACCACAGGAAAAGGATAATTAAGCAATTTGAGACAAGGAAGATAATTTGCTATACATGTTAAAAGTGAATAGGAAATTAATGAATAATGATCAATAATGGAATGCCCATTTAAAAATACTAATATAATTTCATGGCAGTTAACAACATAATAAATAATAGGCTATAAAACCTATTACCAAAAAAGAAAAAGAAAAATAAGAAAAACTCAAAATGAACAGCTGGACTGAAATAAAAAAAAATATTATTACAAAACAGTAAATGAGAGAAATGAAATTAAAAGAGAAGACTACTTTGTACATTTAGCGTTCTTTATACGTATATAAAGTGATTTCCTAATTCCATAAATATTAATTGAAGAAAGGCATAGGGTATTGTGTGTACAAATATTTAGGCTACATACACTGTACTGTCACAGAGAATTTAAAAAAAAAAGTTTTCTCCTTAAATGTTAACTTACATTATAATACTTAATCATAGATTTTACAAAGGAATTGGAGATTGTTAATTGATTATTCTCATTTTACAGGTAAATAAAGGTCCTAAGAAGGTGACTACTTTCAGAATAATTGGGCACTGTGGTTAAGAAGGTATATTCTAGAGTCAAACAACTTGATTTTGAGTCCCAGATCTTGAGTTTATGAGCTGAGAAACTTTTGGTATATTTCTTTTAATATCTTTAAGCTTATTTCTTCACTGGTAAAGGAGGGTAACAGTAGAACACTACTGTGTTGTCCCCACATTGGGGATGTATTTTAAAATCAAATAAACTTCTTAAGGCAAAGTGCTTAGCATATTGCCTGGACAGCTTTAAGTGTTTAGCAAATGTTAACTATGGTAACAGTAATACTAATTAATATTAGCATTAATATTATTGTGATTTATCACTGTTATTATTACTATTAGAACAGGAGCCAGGTTCTCCTAATGCCAAAGCCATTAAATTGTTATCTTAGTCTTAACTCTGCAATTAGTTTCAGTGCATATTTCCACTGAAATATCTCCACATTTAAAAATCTATGGTCCTGGGGTTTCTGGGTCACTCAGTCAGTTAAGCATCTGCCATTGGCTCAGGTCGTGATCCTGGTGTCCTGCCTGGGATTGAGGCCTGAGAAGGGCTCCCTGCTCAGTGGGGAGTCTGCTTCTCCCTCTCCCTATGCCCCTCCCTCCACTTGTGCTCGCTCACTCTCTCTCAAATAAAAAAAAAAATCTTTAAAAATAAAATAAAAAAAAAAAATCTATGGACGCTTTAACCCATATAGCCAAAGCAATCTTGAAAAAGAAAAGCAAAGATGGAGGCATCACAATTCTGGACTTCAGACTATATTACAAAGCTGTCATCATCAAGACAGTATGGTACTGGCACAAAAACAGACACATAGATCAATGGAACAGAATAGAAAACTCAGAAATGGACCCACAACTATATGGTCAACTAATCTTTGACAAAGTAGTAAAGAATATTCAATGGGAAAAAGACAGTCTCTTCAACAAATGCTATTGTGAACACTGGACAGCAACATGCAGAAAAATCAAACTGGATCACTTTCTTATACCATACACAAAAATAAATTCAAAATAGATTAAAGACCTAAATGTGAGACAGGAAACCATCAAAATCCTAGAGAACACAGGCAGCAACCTCTTTAACCTTGGCCACAACAACTTCTTACTAAATATATCTCTGGAAGCAAGGAAAACAAAAATAAATATGAACTACTGGGACTTCATCAAGATAAAAAGCTTCTGCACAGAGAAGAAAACAACAAAACTAAAAGGCAGCATATGGAATGGGAGAATATATTTGCAAATAGCATATCTGATAAAGGGTTATTATTCAAAATCTATAAAGAATTTATCAAACAACATCCAAAAAATAAATAATCCAGTTAAGAAATGGGCAGAAGACATGAATAGACATTTTCCCAAAGAAGACATCCAGATGTCCAACAGACACATGAAAAGATGCTCAACATCACTCATCATCAGGGAAATACAGATCAAAACCACAATGAGATACCACCTGACACCTGTCAGAATGGCTAAAATTAACAACATAGGAAGCAACAGATTTTGGTGAGGATGCAGAGAAAAGGGAACCCTCTTACACTGTTGGTAAGAATGCAAACTGGTGCAGCCACTCTGGAAAATAGTGTGGAGGTTCCTCAAAATTTAAAAATAGAACTACCCTATAACCCAGCAATTGCACTACTGGGTATTTACCCAAAGGATACAAAAACACTGATTTGAAGGGGGTCACATGCACCCTGTTGTTTATAGTAGCATTATCAACAATAGCCACATTATGGAAAGAGCCCAAATGTCCATCAACTGATGAATGCATAAAGGCGGTATATACATATGATGGAATATTACTCAGCCATAAAAAAGAATGAAATCTTGCCATTTGCAACAAGGTGGTTGTAGGTAGAGTATATGTTGCTAAGTGAAAGAAGTCAGTCAGAGAGACAAATACCATATGATTTCACTCATATGTGGAATTTAAGAAGCAAAACAGATGAAAATAGGGGAAAGGAAAAAAAAAAAAGAGATGGAGGCAAACCATAAGAGAAACTCTTAACTATAGAGAACAAACTGAGGGTTGCTGGACAGAAGGTGGGCGGGAGGATGGGCTAAATGGGTGATGGGTATTAAGGAGGGTACTTATTGTGATGAGCACTGGCTGTTATGTCAGTGATGAATCACTGAATTCTACTCCTGACACTAATATTGCACTATATGTTAACTAACTAGAATTTAAATAAAAACTTGAAACATTAAAAAAAGAAAAGAAAAAAAAATCCCACTATGGTCTTTTATAAGTTAACAAAATTATTAAATATTTCTTTTTATTTATTTCTTTTTATTCTTCTCTGATTCTGGTAACTTAGTTATTTTGAGAGTTTATATTTTAACAATTCTATCTGAAGTGTTGATGCAGTCAGCACTTGGCAAGAAAACAAAACACAAACAAAACAAAAAAAAACCCCCAAAACAAAAACAAAACAAAAAACCCAAAAGCTACTTTATTTTTGTTTAACAGATTAAGTTGTTATAATTAAAAAACTTACACAATAATAATGTATGGAACCATCCAGGAGATCCAGGAGGATCTATGGAGCCCTCTTCAAGCAAGGTCAAATGCACTTTTTTACATTTAAATGAGAGTCAAGTAAATATATTTTCCTTAAAGAAATGAATAAACTTAATACAGATAGAGGATAGGTAGGTAGGTAGGTAAGGATGGATGGATGGATGGACAGATCAACAGACAGATATAAAAAGTCACTATCCAAATTATGGCTTATGCATGTTTGCAATGACCACAAGTGCTGTTGAAGGCTTTATGCCTTCACTATTGCCCCTAAGAGACTATATTTCTAGGGAGATTTTGTAGAAGAAACCACTGTTGTAAACAGTGGGATGTAGGGAAAATTCAATTATAAGTAGATAATATCATGGATGATTTTGAGTTTTCACTTCTTCATGAACATAAAAAAATTAAACTGTTTAGACAATTTTTTTAAAAAGTCCCAAATTTCTAAGAAGAAGCTAAACTCTGTGCCCATAGTTTTTTGTTTCATATATTTAAATTTAACTTAGATATATTATTATCAAATTTTGGCACTGTTAAATAATGTTTTTTAAAGCAGTATATTAAGATTCATATACCATTTACATGATAAATAATATTTGTAATTTATAACAATTACACAAATGCCTTTTAAGTATGTACTCTGTAACATTATGCATATAGCATGTTATGTATGGAATAAATAACTAATGACATTTAATGTAAAAGTTCTTTTATGATATTCAATAAAGAAGCTACATTTATAGACAATAAAAGTTATACTGGCTTCTGAATCTCTCAGGGATTAATTTATATCCTTTTTCTAGTTAACGAGTTTTAGTTGTTCCTGTGTCTATACACACACATACACACACATGCACATATTCTACTAATTTTAATGGGAAAAATATTATGCATTTCATTCTAACCCAACATACCCAAATAATTTTTCACAGTTAGAAAAATGTATCAATTGAACAGTGAAAACATATTTACATCAATAATAAACAACAGTTCGGATGTAAATACAGTTTGTACATAAAATGAAATTTACTGTGGAATAAGATTGCTTAGCGTGTAGTGGCTGGTGGAAGAGGGGTATGAAGGATTCATCTTTAGAAGGTGATGGATAGTCAGGTGATCCACCTTCTGGCAGGCATTTATATTTCTATTTAATTTCAGAATCAGATGTAATTGATGGTAATAGAAATAAAAATGACATTAATCATTTCTTAGACTTTTTTTAGTAAAAAATTTATTCAGAGTTAAAATTTTAGCTCTTGGCTTTCCATTAATAGATATTACAGAGAAACAATGGAAAATATAATTCTAAATAATCACAAAGGCATGGGGCGCCTGGGTGGCTCAGTCGTTAAGCAACTGCCTTCAGCTCAGGTCAAGATCCCAGGGTGCTGGGATCGAGCCCCACATCGGGCTCCCTGCTCAGCGGGAGGCCTGCTTCTACCTCTCCCACTCCCCCTGCTTGTGTTCCCTCTCTTGCTATGTCTTTATCTGTCAGGTGAATAAATAAAATCTTAAAAAAAAAAAAAATTAGGAAAAAAATCATCACAGAGGCAAACATTTGTCAGGCATGTACATGCTATATTCATAAGCATTACTGTAACTGTGAATTGATGATATGCTGGTTATACATTTTATTTTATTTCTGCTATCGTGTTGGGAAGACTGTGAATTCAATGCAAATTTTTCCCAAGTAAAGATTATGAGGGGGAAAAAAGGACAAAAAACTACTGAAACAAAACAAAATATTCATAGCCCCAGGGAGTTCTTGATTTAATACAGATGTCTCTTGGGGACTGGTTCACCCACTGCTTTGCTGGACTAGTCTGACATATGTTCTAAGCATACTGGTACACAATTTTTAAAAATTTCACAGTCGTTATACCAGTATTGACAGACCAAAGAAAAATTTAAGTAAGTGGTGGTTTAGTATAAATGTTAAAGATATAATACATGTGTAGTAATGACACTGAAAGACAAAAGGAGGTTTTTGCCATTTGACATCCTTTCTCTGACCTTAGCAGTGTGCATAATGAGATGGTTAGCTAGGGTATAATAAAGAGTCTGGGAGAGATAAAGAATCTGCTCTAGGAATAAAACTCGCTTTGCCCACGGAACTTTAACGGGCCAGTACAGGGAAAGAAGAAGGGTGAAACATAAAACAAAAGAACAATTAAGTAACTTACCCAAGGTCATGTAGCTTATGGATGGTAGATCTGAAATTTGATTCTAAGTCTCCCTTCAATAAATCCTCTTTCAGAAATATGGCTACTGCATATGTTTATGCTTTTTGAATCCATTAAATTATGTGTGCAAACACATACACACCACACACACACACAACTGAACAGTGAGAACATATTTACATAAATAATAAACGATAGTTTTAAAATAAATTTATATAAATTTTCATCAACCATTAAACCTTCCTGAGGCTTAGGAATATTGACTAGCTTTCCCAATGTCACTAGGCTAATGAAGTGGCAGACACAAATTTGGACACAGGCATTTCTAACCTCAAAGCCAATGACTCATATCTTCCCATCTCTTTAGACTACAAGTAATATAAACAATGAGGGTTTTATAATACAGAATTATATTCTCTCATTCTAAGCAATCATTTCAATACACAAAACTGAAGGCCTACGTCAGGGCAGGCCAAGAGAGTTGCTTTGTTATTCTAAATTATGTTGAAATGTGCTTTTCTACTGTTAGACTGTCCTTGGAGAGTACAAAGAATTTGACAAGAAAAGAAGCTGAACTTCAGAAGGGGAGAGGTTATTAAATGCACAGAGAATAGCCTCATTCCGCTTTTCCCCATTAATATTCCTTTACTTACCTCAGCAACACATTAACAACTCTAGATAAGCTTCCCTTCCCCTATTTATATAATAAAGTAAAAGTCCTATGTTAGAGAAAAGTTAAGAGTTCAAAGTTTACAACTAAGTGTTAAATCATTTAAATTATTTCTTCTGTGTATAGCACCAAAATCTTTATGGAAATCTACTGTTTTTATATCTACTGTTTTTTTCCTCATTAAGAGAATTCTAAAGCTAAATATCTTTGAGTTTTTTTCAATAATTTTCTAAACTGCAAAAAAGGACTAGAGAGTCACCTGGTTCCATTTATATTTTTAATAGAGTGATAGTTGGGAAAAGATCAAATATTATCGAAATCAATGTCCATAGATTTCAAAAGCAAATTTATGAATATAAAATAATGGATATTGTACCAACTTTCTACGAGGCAATTAATTTAGCAATGTATGACAAAGCTGGAGAGAGATTAACTAGAGAGAAAGAGACAGAGAAACAGAGAGAGAATGTAGCCTAGCAATTTTTCTTATAGGAATTTATCCTCAGTAAGTAAGCAGAGAAATTCACAAGAAAATATTTATAATGGTATTTATCACAATGTCATATAATACCAAAAAAAAAGGAAGTTTAGAAATAGTATAAGGGGCACCTGGGTGGCTCAGTTGGTTAAGCCTCAGCCTTTGGCTCAGGTCATGATCCCAGGGTCCTGGGATCCAGCCTGGCTTCTTCTTTGGGCTCCCTGCTCAGCAGGGAGTCTGCTTCTTCCTCTCCCTTTGCCCCTCCCCCCTCACTCATTTTCCCTCTCTCTCTCAAATAAATAAAATCTTAATAAAAAAGAAATAGTATAAATAATTCAAAATAAGCAAATAACTTATGGTATATTCATAGAAATATATACTAATTAAGAATGTTGTTAAAAGTATGTATAATATGAATTACATTTTGTGGATAAGTAATGAAATAATTGCAGAAGGGATAAAAATGTATTAAAAACAGAACTAGTAAATATATTCAAGAACACGGTCTTTAAAATAAAGTAAGACACAATAACATAATACTTTGTCAATTATAACTAGAAGAAAATGAGAAAATTAAAATTAAGAAATGGACATAAGATAAAATCATGGAGATAGAAAGGATACTTTTTAAATTATAAAGTATACAATTCTGCTGTAATTTTGAAAATTTAGATGCTACTTAAAGTTTCTATGGTATAAAAAAGTATAGAAACCAATTTAATCCATTACCAGATATTACAAGTATAATACAAGAACAATCATTTATAACACCTAATTAAAATAGATTTCAAAAATAGCAATAGAAAGCTACCAGATGAATTGTATAATACATTAAAAGATTCATCAATCTGATCATATAAGACCTAGTCTCAGAACACATGGATAATTTTTAAATTAGAAACAAATTTAAAAATAATAATGTCATAATCTTAATGCTGAATAAGATTTTGATAAGTTCAATATTCACTCCAAGTATAATTTTTCAAAATGGTGAGTAATTATCAGTGAGTATATAATTTATAACTAGAAAATAAAAGTACATTGAATGTACTTCGATTAGAAATTTTATTAAGGAGCCTAGATTTAAAATAAATGCAAAAATATTTTTTAAACATTTTACTAACAGGTTATTTAATGGGGTAATCATTCATGCTAACAATTACAACATAATATAGGTAATCATAATAAAAATCCTTGTGCCAAATTTTTAGGTTGCTTCTGACTGAATATTAAAAAAAAAAAAAAATCAAATGGGCTTAACCGATATCTGCGCACATAAGCAGGTGTACAAATGAGAGCAATTTGTGAATCAGCTGGTTCAGCCCTGAGTGAGTTCACCAGGTTGTTTCTGACTACCTACTCTGCCTCCTTAGTGTTGACTTTATCTTCATTTGTATGCTTGGAAAACTCGGTACAGTATAAAACACTGACAAAATACTTAGTTTATATGTAAAAGAAAATTTTGATCTAGGTTCAGTCATGCTGCATATGTGTTGCTGGGTAAACTGGGGAGATCCCTGGCCCTGAGGCCTCTGCCTAGCCCATTCCTGGATGCCACCAGAGGCTGCTGGTCTCCTCGAAAGAAAGAATTCAAGGATGGACCAGAAACAGTGGTTGAGTGGTGCAAGGGAAGAGTTTATTAAAGTGAGAGTACGCTCTTAAGATATGAGAATGGGTGAGCACCGAGAGAGCTGTGCCCCATGGAGTATGGATCTCTATCTTTTATTGACAGTTGTTAACTAGGGGGTAGCATATTTATTACCTGGAAAGGTGGCTTCTTTGGGAGGAGGGTTTTGTGCCTTTTCTCCCCTGGTCAAAATCTCTGACCTTCTTTGTCTTGGGCCTATCTGGCTGGTTTGATCTGGCTTCTTGTGTCTTTGTTTTGGAGTGCTGTCAGGACGGGGCCTCTGACTTTCCCCATCGCTGACCGTGATTTCCCAATTGCTGGCTTCCAGGCATCCTGTTAAAGCCTAACTAATTGCTTACTCTAACATATGGCCCACTTGTTTATTGTTGGGCACTCTCTTAGGCATTGCAAGAACATTTAGAATCCCTAGACTCCTCCATTGACAAAATGACAACAGCACCCCGCCATAACTGTACCCACTAAAATACATATTTCTCCTACATATTTCTAAAATAATGGTACTAACACTACTGCTGTGACACACTGATATGGACAATTTGAGTTTGAATGGCAAAATTAACAAAGTTGATCTAAAGGACATACTTAGTACATCATACACAATATTTTCTTTGCAAATACTTCTGGTGCATTCACAGAACACCCATGTGGTGATAAGACTCTCTAGGTGTTTTGGAAAACTTTTTTTTTTCATTTATTTGTACCCTAGTTTTGTGCACTGATATTGGTTAAGCCCATTTGAATTTTTTTTTTTTTTTAATATTCAGTCAGAAGCAACTTAAAAGTTTGGCACAAGGATTTTTATTATGATTACCTATATTTTGTTGTAATTGTTAGCATGAATGATTACCCCATTAAATAACCTGTTAGTAAAATGTTTAAAAAATATTTTTGCATTTATTTTAAATCTAGGCTCCTTAATAAAATTTCCACTGATACACATTTTCTTAGCATGGTTTGTCCCTAAAAGGAAAGCCTGAGACAAGGGTTTGCATGGAATAGTTTATTTTGGAAAAGCATTTCCAAGGAATTAAGAGTAGGAAACTAGGAAGAATGAAATAGACAAAGAGGGAAACTCAATCACAGGGCGATCACTGAGGTAGATACCTAGGCTCAATTCCATTGAAGACTCTCTGAGGAAGCATGTAGAATGTGTTTAAGATTTATCTATCCCAGAAATGGCAAAGGGAAGTATTTACTTACCAGCTGCTATTCCTATTGGCCAAGACTACTTTTTTATCTTGTGGGACGTTAACTCCTTTGTATTTCTAAGTTTGTGCATGCGTTAGAATGGTTTAGCAAGTTTTCACAACTGTCCCCCTCAAAATACATTCTGTATGTTTACACTTGTAAAATTTTTGACCTAGAATAGTAAAAATTAACTATAATAGTGGAAAGTAGGTTAGTGGTTTCCTAGGGCTGGGGAAAGTGTTGAGTATAAGGAACATGTAAGAACTGTCTGGGGTGATGGAAATGCTCTCCATTTTGATTGGAGTAATGATTATTTGGGTGTACACATTTGTGAAAATATACCAAACTTTATAATTCAGGTGGGTGAATCTTATTTTATGTAAATATACTCAAATATATTTGATTTAAAAATGTTGTATTTAAAGTTGTCTAATTCTTATATTATTACAGTAGTTATTAGAAAGTCTCAAAATTATAAAATTTTCCAACCTAAGAAATTAGAAAAATAGCAGAATACATTCAAAGAATGTAGAAACAAAAAGATAATATAAGAACAGAAATTAATAAAATAGAAAGTAAACATATAATAGGGAAGTTCTTTAAAAAGATTGCTAAGCAGACAAATCACTAGTAAGATCAAGTTAAGCAAAACAGAGAAGACGCTGGGGACAAAAACCATAGATGCTACAGAGATTAATCAGCTAAGAAAATTTCAAGAACAAGTTTATTTATACCAATACATTTGGAAAGTTAGATGAAACTAAGTCCTTAGAAAAATCTACTATATCAATACTGAAGAGAAGAAATCAAAATCCTGAATAATCATAGCCATTAAAAATGTAATTAGCTAAATGTCTTACTACCATGAAGACACAAACCCAAATGTATTACAAACAAGTTCTATCAGCATTCAAGAAACTTTGTGCCAGTTAAGATTTAATCAGAGAAGTTAAGGTTTAATCAGAACAACAAAAGGTGAGAGAGAAAAAGGGATTATTTATAGGAATTAGATAGGGCCAGCTACATAACTTGGAGGATCCAGTGCCAAATGAAAATTCAGAACCTCCTATTCAAAAAGCAGGGAAAAAAAGCTCTTTCTTCCTTAATCTCTTCTTATATCTGTTGTGATGTTTTTATTTCCTACTTAATGTTATACTCCTTTGGGTAAAAGAAACACCTGTGGGTGATTGCAGGCCCCCCCCCACCCCCGCACAGGCACCTGGAGCCAGCCCTGTGACTTGATGCCTGGGGTGCATGTATCCAACCTCAATCTTTCCTGCACTTGTGCCCAGTAGCCTGCCAGGTCCAGAGGATGGCAGCAGTCACTACACAGGGGCCAGGGAATGAAATGCCAAGAACTCCTCTCAGAAAGGCAGGTTCACATGTTAGCCAAGGACCCAAGCCCCCAGCTCATGCTCTATTGTCTCATCAGCCTTTATTTACACAACACACATTCAAAGATAAAATTATTAAGAATTTCAAAATGGCAAAAATTGGGCATGAACACTCTTCTAAGTGTGGGGCTCTAAGTGACTGTATAGAGTGCAAGTTCATGGAGCAGCCTCTGGAATTAGCTCTAACACAGTTGTAGAACATCAAAATGTCTGTGGAAATGTCTATGGAAATTTTGCTGTAAACCTAAGACTTCTCTAAAAATAAAATCAATTAAGTATATATAAAATAATTTACAGAAAGTTGTTACCTCTGCATCTTCTGGTGGGCCTAACGTCATTGTAAATCTACATGGGTAGCAATTTGGAAGATAACAGCTGGACATGAAGCAGAGAAGAATGAGGATCAACTGGAACCCATGAGGACAAGCTGGAATACACAAGGACAAGCTGGAATCCATGTCTACCTCTCACCACCCTCAATTTCCTACAGAAGGAACTAGTGCCCCTAGTTCACATGCATCTGGTTCAGGAGTCAAAGAAGAAAGGAGGACCAAGTACAGAAGTTGGAAGAGCTGAGAGTCTAATGAGATGAACAAGTGAACCAGCAAAATATGTGTAAGCCTCAATGGTACCTAATACTCTATACCAACCTTCAGAGAATTGTGACTGCTATTTCATATTCTGTTTAAGTTCACACAAATGTCTCTCAGGCTTGGTCTTTCATGGAACTAGAAAGGGAAGAGAGTTCTGAGAAACACAGTTCCAGCTTAACTAAATTGACAAAATATAAAACTACTTCAGAATATTACATTAACACTCGCAGAGAATTGGCTAAGAGGGATTACTCCTTAATTTGTTTTCAAACTTAAACATAGTAGGAGAAAGGAAATTTATCTGACCCATGAATACTGAAGCAAGAATCCTAAGCAAAATATTTACTAAAACAAAGGACAATATATAAAAAAGACCATGTTAGATTTGTCCTATGAATGTAGTCTTGTTTTAATATGAGAAAAGTAGTTAACCATGTTAGCATGGTAAAGGAGAAAACAATATTTTTCCAAGAGAATATCCACTCAACAAACCGAAACAAAAAAGAAAGAAAAAAATGAAATCTTTAACTATAAATAGATGCAAACTTTTTTAACTTAGATGCAAACTTTTTTAACTTAGAGTGAATAAAATTCTTAAGTAAAACATCACAAGCTTCCAAATTACCTGCAATGTTCTATTTCTTCTTAACCTGGGAGATTAGTTCAAAAATATTCATTTATTATTATGATCTAAACTGTATATATATATATCTTTTAATTTATGTATGTATTACATATTTCATAGTAAAAAAATAAATGAGAGAAAAGAGCCCCAGAAGACTGATCCAAGAGGCCCAATGCCTGACTAAATGAAGTTCTGGAAAAATAGAAAATGGAAAGTGAAGAACATCGTCAAAGAAGTAACAGAATCAATTGTCTAAGAACTTTGTAAGTATCTGGCTTGAAAGGTTACACAATACATCAAGGCATATCATTATGATTCAAAATACCAGAAATAATGAGAGGAGCCTAAAGTCTTTCAAAGAAAAACATGTCAAAAACAAAGAAGTGAGATTCAGAATGGCATCAGATTTTTCACTAGCCACGTGACTCTAAGTGCTACCAAAGCTATGAGGGGAAAAATAATTTTCAATATCCAAATGAAATTTAAATCAACAGATATAACATATAATAAAAACATAAAACATAATCAGCCACATAAGGACCCATGAAAATATCCTCTTATGTACCTTTTCTAAAGTGTGTACTTAAAGATATGCTCTGAGGAAACAAGAGAATTAACGATCAACTAATCAATTAATGAATCAAATCAAGATATAGGATTCAGGAAATAATGGATCCCATTAAGGAAAAAAGCAGAACAATGAACCAAGATTACAGAAGAGCCACCAGCTCAGACCACAGTTGGAAAATGAAGGCAAGAAGAAATGAGTTTATTAAAAATAGGGACACTAATGAGTAGATTATCTTATTAAACATTTAAAAAAATCAATTATATACGTAAAGAGAACATGGTACAAGTGAAAACTGATATGGAAAGACATAGAAAAAGAAATGTTCTTATATTAAACTACTTAGATTTGAAGTCATCTATATTGGCAGTCATTTTGCTTTAATAAAATGCACTGGGAAAATGTGATAGGAAGACATCATGATAGGACCCATAAAGGTAGTGAATTAATAAATAATACTGGTTCACAAATAAAAATAAGAAATGCCAATAAAACTCATCATACATTGTCATATGTATTTAAATATTAGGGAATAGGAAAAGAATTGAAGTCAATGCCTATGGAGAGAGGAATTAGTAAGGCTTAAGACTACATTTTTTTCAATTAAGATTTTTTAATATTTTCAAAATTAACACTTTTAATATTACGACAGCTATATCCCACCTTGCTTTTTGTTTTTATAAACAAACCACAAATATATGTTTAAAAAAGATAGAGAAGCAACTTCCAGTTTAAAATAGCCAATTCAATACACTGAGATGTTCTCATTCTACAAAGAAGCAAAACTAAGTCCTAACAATTGCTAAATGTATGGCTACTCTTAAAAGCCAAAATAGGAGCTTTTTCTTCTACTAGAAACAAGCATCTCTAGTAGAACGAACCATCCAAAAAAACCATAACCAAAGCAGGGTCAGACATCTGTTTCTTGAAAGACAAGTGCTGAATCACAACCTGGAAGAAACAAATGGGCCATCACAAGTCCTCAGGTTGTAAATAATATCATATCATATCATAATCTGACTCTCTGACATATGTCTCTAACCCTCACATATATGCATTTCACAGTCTCTGGAGTGCTATAAGGATTTGGTGTTTTCTGCTTTCTGCAAATATGTTTACTGTGTTTCCATGTACAAAATGATAGATTCATAGACAGATTTGAGCAAGCAGAAGAAAGAATTAGTGAACTTAAAGATAAAACTATAGAAAATACTGAGTCTGAAAAAAAATGATAAAAAGTGCACAGAGCCTAAGGGTCCTATGGGACACCATCAGATTGGCCAAAATATGGGTTGTAGAGTCCCAGAAAAAGAAAAGAGAAAGGAACAAAAATATTTGAAGACATAATGGCTGAAAACTTCTCAGACTTGATAGAACACATTAGTCAAAACATCTAAGAAGCTCAAGAAGCTCTAAGACAAACTCAAAAAAAACCATATCAAGATTCATTATTATCAACTTTCCAAAGACAAAGAGAAAATCTTGAAAGCAACAAGAAGGAAGTGACTCATCATATACAGGTAATCCCCAACATGAGCAGATTTCTCGTCAGAAACTTTAGAAGCAAGAAGCCAGTGGGCTAGTATATTCAAGTGCTAATAGGGAAACAGGAAAAACTGTAAATCAGAAATATCCTATACCTGGCAAAGTGTCCTATAAGAGTGAAGAAGAAATTAAGACATCCCTAGATACACAAAAGCTGAGGGAGTTCATTATCACTAGACTTGCCCTGATGGGTAAATGAAAGGACACTAGACAGTAGTCCAAAGCAGTGTGATGAAATAAAGATATTAATAAACATAAATATGTGATAATCATAAAAGCTAATAAAATTGTAACAATGCTTTGTAACTTCATTTTTTTGGTACATGTTGTGAGAGACTAACACAAGAAAACAAAACAAAACAAAACAAAACAAAAAACTAACAATTATTACTTTAAAAGTTAGTATTGTTGGGACACTAGTGTGGCTCAGTCAATTAAGCATCTGCCTTCGGCTCAGGTCATGATCCCAGGGTCCTGGGATTGAGTCTTGCATTGGGCTCCTTGCTCAGCAGGGAGCCTCCTTCTCCCTCTGCCTGCCACTTCCCCGGCTGTGCTCGCTCTCTCTCTGTGTCTCTGACAAACAAAAACAAAAACAAAAAAAAAACCTAGTATTGCTATAACTTCGGTCATATTTTCAACATTAACTTAAAAGACTAATGTATTTAAAAATGATTAGTTTATTTAAGGGGCATAATGTAATTTTGTGACATCAGCAACTAAAAGGGTTGGGGGGAAAGCTGTAAAAGATCTGCATTTTTGTATGTTATTTAAATTAAGCTGGTATAAATAAATTCCAATTAGTGTATTATAACATTAAGATGTTAAGGGTATTCCCCATGGTAGCTATAAAGGGATTAGCTATAGAACATACTCAAAACAAAATGAGAAAAAAAATTTAATATTTTGCTAAAAAAGACCACTAAAACAAACAAAGAAAAATCCTGAACACAAAATAAGATAGTAATGCAGGAGATAAGGGACAAAAACTGTGTTTATAGCTGTAAATTTTCTCCTTAGCATTGATTTCACTGTGTTTCATAAGTTTTGGTATGTTTTGTTTTGTTTCACTCATCCCTAAGTATTTTCTAATTTTTCTTTTGATTTCTTTGTTGATCCATTAATAGTGTAAGAGTGCTGGGTTTTTTAATTTCCACAAATGTGAATTTTCTAGTTTCACTTCTGTTGATTTTTAACATCATCCTGTGTGATCAGAGAATTTACTTTATATGATATCTGTCTTTTAAAAACTATTGACACTTAATCTATGGCCTAACATATGGTCTCTTCTGGAAAATGTACCATGAGAAGAATGTGTATTCTATTATTGTTGAGTAGAGTATTCTGTATTTGTCTATTAGATCTAGTGGGTTTATTGTGTTGTTTAAAGTCTTCTATTTCCTACTTATCTTCTGTCTGGTTGCCCCAAAGGGAGAGGTTGCTACAAGGGTAAAAATTTTCATCTATAAGATGAATAATGTCTGAAGATCTAATGTAAAATATGGTGACTACAGTTGATAAAACAGTATTGTATAATTGAGATTTGGTAAGAAAGTGAACTTAAATGCTCTCACCAAAAATAAATAGATAAGTAAGTAAGTAAATAAATAGTGATGGATGTAACTAGATTCATTAACTAGATGGAGAAATTCTTATAATATATATATACACACACATATATATAAAATACATACACATATATAATATATGCACACACAATATTTGATAAATATATATATCAAATCATGATATATATGTCAATTATACCCCAATAAAGCTGATATTAAGAAATAAAAAATATATTGCATAAAAAAAGAAAGATCTCAAAACTTACAGCTTAAGGAACTATAAAATTCATGTGGAATCTCAAGGGACTCTGTATAGCCAAAATAATTTTGAAAATGAACACCAAATTTGGAGAACTCACTTCCTGTTATGAAAACTTACAACAAAGTTACAGTAATCAAAACAGTGTGGTACTAGCATAAAGGAAATGGAATAGAGTAGAGAAACCCAGAAATAAACCTACGCATATATGGTCAAATGTTTTTTGACAAGGTGCCAAAACCATTCAATGGGGAAAAGACAGTCTTTTAAACAAATAGTGTTGGGGAAACTAAATATCCACATACAAGAGAATGAAGTAGGACCATTATCTAATACCAGATGCAAAAATCAACTCAAAATGGATCAAATACATGAATATAAAATGAAAAACTATAAAACTCCTAGAAAAAAAACACAGGAGAAAAGCTGCATGACATTGGATTTGGCAATAGTTTCTTAACACCAAAGGCACAGGCAACAAATAAAAAAATAGACAAATTGTACTTTATGAAAATTAAAAAAATTACACAATAGAAGACACTACCAACAGAATAAAAATGAAAACCACAGAATTAGAGAAAATATTTGCAAACTATATATCTGATAAGGGATTAATATATAGAATATGTAGAAAACTTCTACAAGTCAACAATAGAAAACCAACAACCTGATTAAAAAAACAAAAGACTTAGATATTTCTCCAAAGAAGATATACAACAAATGTCCAATAAGCACATGAAAAGATGTTCAACATTACTAATAATTAGGGAAATGCAAATCAAAACTATAATGAGATGCCACCTCAGACCCATTAAGATGGCTACTATCAAAGAAAATAAGAAAGAAAAGATGTATTGGCAATGATATAAAGTTGGAATCCCTGTGTACTCTTGATAGGAATGTAAAATTATAAAGCCACTGTGGAAAACCGTATGGTGGTTCCTCAAAAAATTAAAAATGGAAATGATCCAGCAATTCTGTTTTTTGGTTACCTATCCAGAAGAACTGAAAGCAGTGTCTTAAAGAGGTATTGGTAGTCATGTTTATAACAGCATTATTCATAATAGCAAAAACATGGAAGCAACCCAAGTGTCTATTGACAGATAAATAGATAAGCAAAATGTGGTATATACATACAGTGAATATTATTTAGCTTTAGAAAGAAAGGATATTCTGAAATAAGCTACAGCATAGATGAAACTTGAGGACATTATGATCATGAAATAAGCCAGTCACATAAAGATAAACACTGCATGATTCTACTTATATGAAGTATCTGAAGTAGGCAGAATCACAGAAACCGAAAGTAACATGGTGGTTGGTTGCCAGGAGCTAGGAAGAGGAATGAGGAGTTATTTAGTGAGTATAGAGTTTCAGTTTTTCAAGATAAAAATAGTTCTGTAGATAGGTTGGATGGTGGTGATGGTTATACAACATTATGAATGTATTTAATACCACTGAATGTACAGTTAAAAATGATTAAGATGATAAATTTTATGTTAAATGTATTTTACCAAAATTAAAAGAAATGAAAAAAAAAAGTAAGGTTTTCTTAAGGTTTCTTTTTCAAATTGAACAATATCCTAAAAGGGACTACGAAGGCCCTTTTAGCCCAATCTCAGATGATCAGAAGTAATCTTTAGCCATAAGGCCATCTGGAGGGTTTACGAACAGCAGCTAGGGACCAGAGGTTAATGGGAACACATGTTCCTCCCAGCTGGCATATCAAAATTAGTATAACAAAAATAAACCAACAAAACTATCTTTTCATTATCTACTTTCTTTTCACGCATTCCTCTGGAGCAATATGCAAATTTACTTTCCTGATAAAATCTCCTGCCCCTCTCCTCTGTTAAAAACTTATCATCCCCATAAGCCTGCCTCACGTTTAATATATTCATTATTCTTCAATACTCTTTTTTTCTTCCAAAATCTCCAAATAATTTTTTAAAATGTACAATTATATTTCAATAATCAACCACTCTAAATTTTGGAATTATCAAGTATTGCTATTTAGGCAAACCTGAGGAGACAGCTGTCTCAGTCTTAATGTACTTCACAGAGATACCCATTTCACATTTCTTATTAGTTCCTGCACTTAAAATAAAGAATGCTGTTGAAAGGTCATGGGGTTATGGATTTATTCATGAGATCTAGACAGAAGATATGACCTTTCATATTTAGATTTGATCCAATGAACTACATCTCTTCCATTATTTTAAATGACTATTGTCAGAGCCCTGAGTCATCAATAAAAATGCAAATTGTTATTAGTATATCACTTACAAATGCAAACAAAGATATATTTTGTAAATACAACTCTTATATCCATGGATAAAAGATTAAGTTTGTAAAGCTGAAGTGATCACATGTACAAATATTCTTAACATATTAGTAATTTTATATTACTAATATTGGAAATTGGATTTTGTATGACTTAATATTAGTTAGGGTTTTATTCTATAGTAGCTCTATGATTAGATTCCTAGGTTCAGTTCCCAGCTCTGCAACTTACATTTGTATGACCCTCACCAGTTAAGCCTCGGTGTCCTAATCTGTAAAATGTGTATTACACTTGTATTATCTCATAGGGTTTCTGTGAAAATAAAATGAAACATGATTTAGGAACTTAGCATAGTGTCTGATTTATCGTGAGTGCTCAATATGTGTTGGCTGCTATTATTTTTAATGAACAAAAGAGACATTGTAAATCTGTAATTTTTCTTATTGAACATAAAAATATGTTATATTTCCTAAAAATTATGATATCACTCCTACAAAAATGTGCAAATATGGAGTTATAAAAGACAGGAAATATTTCTACATTACTCTTATTTGCCTGGTGCATGAATGAAAATGAATAGAGGTTGGCCTTAAGCAAAACTGTGAGGTCTCATACTTCTAATTCTTTCTACAAATCTTGCTTTACGGCTTACCTATACGGTTTTAGTCTCTGACTTACTATTTTTCTTCTCACTAGTCTTAAAACAACATCTATACCTGTTTTTCCTTCTTCAAGTCTATTTCCTAAATATATATATATAGAAGGCAATACTAAGTACTTAATTTTATTCTATCAAGATCTTCACACTATCTTCTTATTTAGTTCCCTCTGTCTGTCCCTCCTCTCCATTCTCTAAACTGCCTCAAGAAGTTTTACTTTTTTATTTTATTTTTTTAAAGATTTTATTTATTTATTTGACAGAGAGAGAGAGAGCGCATAACCAGGCAGAGGGACAGGGAGAAGCAGGCTTCTAGCTGAGCAGAGAGCCTGGTGCGGGGCTCAATCACAGGACCCTGGGATCATGACCTGAGCCAAAGGCAGACAGTCAACCAACTGAGTCACCCAGGCACACTGTGCCTCAGGAAGTTTTAAACTGTGAATTCAGTCTACTTCCTCACAGAAGTTCAATGATCTGACTGCATAGGAAGCTGTTTTCCAACATTAAGGACTTGTGTCTGCTTTTCTTTTATTGCTACTCTTTTCTTTTTTCTTTTTCTTTCTTTCTTTCTGTTTTTTTTCTTTTACTTTTTCTCCATACAGTCTATGTATCAAGCAATCTGCTTAATAATTTCCTATTAGAAATCTCTGAACCCTTCTAGTCTTTGCTAGAGCTGTCAGCTGTCAGTATTAAAATATTCTCGTAAGATATATGGTCAATAAGCAATTATGTCATTGTGTTCTTCTTACTGCAGGTGATATTAGAAAGTCCAAAGTGTAGAGCCTTTTTGGGGAGTGAAGACTGCCACATTTGTGAATGGATAAGGCCAGTCCCATTGAAAAGTTCATGAATACAGGGAGTCCTAAGGACTGAAAATGGGTGGTCATCTAAAGTGGTCAGAAAGAAGAACAGACACTTGGTTAGTATATACTATTTGAAATCAAGCAGTTGAATTCTAGAATGAGAAACAGGGAAGAGACTATGCCAACATCATCTAAAGCCACAATGAAAGAAGAAAGAATATAGAAGTAAGGAATGAGGACAACTGAATAATATATAAGTTGGCTTGGTTAAAAGCATAAATTTAAGAAGACCCTGCAAAGCATTGTATTAGTAAAATAATTATCATGACATTGACATAGTGTGATAACCCAATTTTGTAAAGCAAATTATTATATTATATGCTAAGGTTACAAATATGACAGGATTCTTATCCTTAGTATGCTTATTGTCTAATAGAATGAATCAGCAAGTCTGTAAGCTTTATTTAATTTTGGAAAATTGTACCTTCTAAGTTAATGACACTAAATAGGAATTAAGCTGGATAAGTCAAAGATGATTTGCTATTTTGATGACCTGCAATACATTGGTGATATTATGAGAAAGAGTAAAATAATTCCACATGAATTCAAACCTTTAAAGTAATAAAATAAAAACAGAGGGACACCTGGGTGGCTCAGTCAGTTGAGTGGCTGCCTTCGGCTCAGGTCATGATCCCAGGATCCTGGGATCGAGTCCTGCATCAGGCTCCTTGCTCAGGAAGCCTTCTTCTCCCTCTGCCTGCTGCTCCTCCTGCTTGTGCTCTCTCTCCGTGTCTCTCTCTCTAATAAGTAAATAAAATCTTTAAAAAACAAAAAAGAACCAGATATATTACACAAATATATAAGTATGTATTAATGTGAAATATATAATGCAAAAGATATTCTAAGTATAGAAGCATTTGAAGATATCAGAAAGAGCATGACCACTGTGATAGATTAAATTTTTGATTTCTACCATTTCTTACACATTAGTCAGATGCAACAAGCTGAAAAAAAATTTGTCATGAATATGACAAATGCTTAATATTAACTCGTTAAAAAGCTTAAAAAACACTGCAAAGTTTATACTAATTTATCAGTAGAAAAAGTTGCATGGATATTCAAAAAACAATTCACTGGGTAGGGAATGGAATGGCTGCTAAACATTTAAAATTTTAATCACATAATTCAAGAAAAGTTAATTTAAAGAACAATGATATGTTATTTCTCTTATTGATTTGCCAAAACTTAAAAAGAAGGTGTTAGTCATTGATTAGGACATAAAAAAGAATCAATAGAAAAGGAAAAATTAAAGATAATAGGAGAAAAGTAAATGATGACAAATACCTTTTTAAGAAAATAAAAAAGGATTTGAAATAGAGCTTAGTTAAAGATATTTTCTTAAAGTGCTTTCTTTTCCTCAGATCTCATGGAAGGGTGAAAAGCTCTATACGTCAAGGCAGTGATCCATTGAAATGAGGTAAAATGAGGGAGCCTAAGACAAGTGCTGCAATTAATAAAAGGAGGCTGCCAAAGAGGAGCAAGAAGGAAAGTTCTTTTTGGTTTTTGTTTGTAAATTTATGGTGAGCCAAGTTCGTTAGTGTGTAGGATCTTCTTCCACTCATCTGCAGCAGCTGCTCTGTCATATCTACTTATAGACTGGATGCTTAGGTGATTAGAGCTTAGTAGTATGTCAGGGAAGGTCATCAATAAAATAACGTATCTTAGAGGCCCTGGATGGAAGAATCCACTGAAATGAGGGGAATGCTAATATTTGAAGAAAAGGTGTTGAGCCCATAATAGTTCTGGGTGAAATGAAAATGCAATGATTTCTAAGGAGACTAGTATAAGTTGGGAAATACACAATTGGGAATTCTGCGGGCTGAGGTGATATCATGGTACCTTTAAATCACATCATTATGAGCTGGAGTAGTTCTTTTTTTTTTTTTTTTAAGATTTTATTTATTTGTGAGAGAGAGAGAACAAGCAGGGGCAGGGGCAGAGGCAGAGGGAGAAGCAGGCTCCCCGCTGAGCAGAGAGTCCGATGCGGGGCTCGATCCCAGGACCCCGGGATCATGACCTGAGCCGAAGGCAGACGCTTAACGACTGAGCCACCCAGGCGCCCCTGGAGTAGTTCTTTTAATGCCTTCATTTTTACAGATGAACTAACTAAAACTTGAACTGTTTTTTTGACTATGTTTCTTTTAGGTCTGTGGGAGGCTAAAGTTTAAATATGCTTATATTTCTTATAGGTACTTATATAAATCCAAAGGTCTATGCTTATTACAAATATAGCGCAAGGCTGGGGAGGTGCTCAAGTTCAAAAACTTAACTAGTTAAAAGGCCTTTTCTCAAGTCACTGCCATGTTTTCCACCCTCACAGATTCACCTTTTAGTCTAGCTTTAACACTCTAAAGAGTATCAACCCACTAATTAATGGATCCTAAATTTGCCCTTGATACTTATTAGTTATGTGACCTTAGGAAAATCATTTCATGCCTCTACACCTCAAATTTTTGGCCTGCAAAAATGAATATTATAAGTGTAATTTTGATAACATATATGAAAATACCTGATAAAGAGTAGAAGCTTGGTAAATAGTAGTGTCCTTTCTTCTCCCTCTCACCAGACCTTCACTGCTTAGAATCTCCTAGATTTTTCCTCCGATCACTCTTTTTTTTTTAAGATTTTTAAGATTTTTTTTTTTAATTTTATTTATTTATTTGAGAGAGAGAGAGCACAAATAGGCAGAGAGGCAGGCAGAGGGAGAAGGAGAAGCAGGCTCCCCAATGAACAGAGAGCCCGAGGTGGGGCTCGATCCCAGGATCCCCAGGACCACAACCCGAGCCACTGAAGGCAAACACTTAACTGACTGAGCCACCCAGGTGCCCCCCCCATCACTCTTTTTCACCTCTTCCCCCAGGCCCACATATAGTGTCCTCTCAAATCACAAACCTCCTTTCCTGGAAGGACTCTTCTTTTCCTACAAGTTCTCCTTGGATCCCTCCCCAACAAAAACATTTTCCCCTTACCCTTATTTCCTCACCACCCTTCACCCTTTAAATACAATCTCTTTTGAAAGAAAATGTCAAACTCCTAAAAATTACCTTATTTCCTCTCAGTTCTAAGAGACTGCCAGTCAGTCTAGCACTCACCATGTGAGACCTCCTTCCAGAGATGCTTCATCAGGGTAGTGCTTGTGGCTCCTTATGGTTTGCTTTGGCTCCCAGGTGCATAGAATTAGGGGTTAATTGAGGCTGAGAGGCACAGAGTAGTCAATAATTTCACATGAAGTCCTTTTGGTTTGTTGCTGTGAAATGTAGAAAAGCAGCAATAAATAGTTTGAATGAATATGGATTACAATAGAGCAAGGTACATCCACAGAGTAAAATTGAACGTTTAATTAACTTAGTGTGCTTTCAAGAATTTTAACTATTTGTAAGGAAATAGCAATTTCTCTGTAAGATGAAGAGATTGAAACTCATACACATTCTATACCAGTGCTAATAGAAATGCAATGTTAACTTATATGCAATTTTAAATTTTCTAGTAGCTATATTGAAAAAATGTTTTAAATAAAATTCTTTTAATAACGTATTTTATTTAATACACTATTTCCAAAATATCATCTCAATCAATAAAAAATTATGAGACGTTACACTACTTTTTTTGTACCAAGTCTTCCAAAGTCAGGAGTGATGATAGAGGATGAAAGATTAGCCTCCTACTTATATTAGCCTCCTACTCCCAAAGATATCCACATCCTAATCCCCGGAACCTATGAACAGTGGTTACCTCACTTGACAAAAAGGACTTCATAGATGTGATTAAATTAAAGAACTTGAGATGGAGAGATTATCCTGGATTATCTGAACGGGCTTTAAATGTAATCACATGTAAGCCTATGAGGGAAGCAGAGGGAGATTTCACCACAGAGGAAGAAAGGTAGACGATATGAAGCAGTGATGGGAGTAATGTGGCCATATGACAAGGAATGTTGGCAGCCCCTAGAAGCTGAAAAAGGCAAAAAACAAATTCTCCTCCAGAGTCTTCAGAGGGAATGTGTCCATGCACACGCCTTGCCACAGGCCCAGTGATACTTATTGTGGACTTCTGGCATCCAGAACTGTGAGAGAATACACTTCTGTTGTTTTAAACCACCAAGTTGGTGGTAATTTGTTACAGCAGCTACAAGAAACCAATACCCAAGTCATTTAGCATAAAGTAATAACATTACATTCTCTCCTTTGTTGTAAATGTCCAAAGACCTCCCAGAAACTGCTCAACAAGTATCAGTGCTGAAAATGTCTTACCTAATCTTTCATCTCACACGGTTTCAACTACTACCCATATGCTGAAAACTTCCAAATTTGTATTTCTATCTTACAACATGCTCTTGTACTCCAAAGCAATATTCACAAATATTTCCTTGTCATTGCCAACTGTATGTACCATAGTCATCAACAGCTAACCAGGCCCAAGTTGAACTCATGATCGTAACTTAAAACTATCTCTTCCTTCCCTAGATGAGTTAATGAACCAGTGAACCATATCTAGGGGAACATATTTTATGCTGAATATTTATAACTAATTTTTCACTGATTGCTGGAATTTTCATCTTACAATAAACTCTTTTAGCAGCAAAGAACCAAAAAAATTAAAATCTAAGAAATAGGTGTTTAGTATAAAATCTATTACTAAAGGTTGCTATGAGTTGCACAGAATATCTGTAACTTTGATCATCTACTGTATGTGGAGCTATGATGTCACATGCCACAGGAAAACCAAATCTTCAGGGGGAAACAATAGCATTTAGTTAAAAATTTTAAAAAGAAAATCATGCCAGTAGATCTCAATTTAATTAATATAGAAAATGGGTATATATATATTACTCTGTGAAATATGGCTTTTCATTTAGATTAAATGACTATTCTAAATTAATTTCACTTTTCCAATCTCCAGTTTTCTTATGCATATACAAAAAAATATAGCAACAACTGTTCATGGGTTGGCTCTATTTTCCAAAAACTTTGCAAAGGGTTAAATGATACATGGTTTAAATTGTCTCAAGTTATTTCAAATATAAAGTCAGTTTAATTCCAATAATAGTTATATTTTCATCTAATCAATGGTCTCTAAAGCTTTTGGAAGTTAATTATTCTATGGTGAAACATCTGAGATTACTGTGATTATAATTCTAAAATAGTTAAACTTCAACCTTGAAGACTAAAATGATAAGCTTTTACAAAGATAAAAATGTAAATATTTGTAGATCATGAAGTCATAGTAAAGGTAATATTCTTTTTGAATTAAAAATGTACAGAGAGTGAATATATTTGGAATTTGTTTTATACACACAAACTTAATAATTATCTCCAAACAATTTCAGTATATTGCCAGTCTAATATGCCAAGCCATAAACTATAGCTTCTGTACATACACAAAGCCACTTACACAGAGGCTTTGACATTTTGTCTTTTTTCCCCACCATCAATAAATTTATTTAAATGTTTTAGCCTTTAAACAACCTTGTAAATCAATCTCAGTGTTCTACAATGGTATTGAACTATGTTGTAAAAGAGTTTTCTAAATTTTAGTTAACTTTCACTCTTTTGTTGGAAATCTTTTTTAAAAATGTCAAGTTTAACACTTTCAGAAAATTGAAACAAAACTTGGAAATAGAAGGAATAAAATTTTTTTCCTACGGAAACAAAATAATCTAGAAAATCAGATGATGAGAGTTCAAACAGGATACATAATTTATTTCTGAAAGTCTATACTTGAGCTACACAATAACTTGTGTTCTGAGAAAAACTTTTAAAGGTTCTTTTTTTTAACTGAATAAATTAATATTCTGTTATAGGATAGAATGAAATTGAGACAGCCTTTGTTTATTGCAGCATCTAAGTTTGATGAGATAGTGAAAAGAATCATAGAGACACCTTATTTGATGAATTTTATTATATTGAAAACATTACTTTGAATAAAGGAAAAAAACAGTGCTGGTAAAAATACTTGAACTAAAATTTTTATGTATTTCAATAAAAAACATAGAATGAAGATCTTTTATTTAGCAGAATTAACTCTGAGTTTACATGTACTTTAGGAAAAATACAGAAGACTTTTCTCAATTAAAAATATTTCTGGCCTACAGAGCTGTAACAATAGAGGCAGTCAACTACTTCAAATTTATTAACCATAAAATACAACTTTGAAAAACACTGCAAGCAATTTTATTTAAAAAATCATCGGACACATGAAAAAATATGTTCTATAGTGACATACTTTGAGAGACAGATACTGCTTAGAAACTGATTAAAGTATATAAATGTAAACCAAAGACAGTAATTCTACTTATGTAATTTTTCAATGTTTTGTTTTGCTTTGATATACACAAGTACACATTTTTACTTGTACAAATAATTTTATTTTAAAAAAGTTTTAAATAGGGGCGCCTGGGTGGCTCAGTCGTTAAGCGGCTGCCTTTGGCTCAGGTCATGATCCTGGGGTCCTGGGATCAAGCCCCGCGTCCGACTCCCTGCTCAGCGGGGAGCCTGCTTCTCCCTCTCCCTCTGCCTGCCACTCTGCCTACTTGTGCTCTCTCTCTGTCAAATAAATAAATAAAATCTTAAAAAAAAAAGTTTTAAATAAAAGTATGTATTCACTAATATAAAAGCAGCAAATTCATTAAGATATAAATGTCAACATTATAAAAGTTTGATTATTTTAGAACTCTCTTTCACTTTCATAAGTTTTCTGATTTGTATAAAAAAAATACAGTCTTCTTATTCAAAACTGAAATCATAGAGCCATCTGGCAGATCTTCCCTCTCTCTCAGGGTCCTGACCTCACATGCAATAGATTACTATATCCCTACCAATTTTTTCACATTTCCTTCCTTCCTTCCTTCCTTCCTTCCTTCCTTCCTTCCTTCCTTCCTTCCTTCCTTCCTTCCCTCCTTCCTTCCTTCCTTCCTTCCTTTTTCTCACTCACACAATGTTTTTTTATTTTTATTCAGCTATAAGCAAACAGCAGAAGTAACATAACATTCCACAACTCCAGATCCATTTTCTTACACAGACGAAGAGTAACCAGTTTAACAGGTGCAGCTGGGATTTCTGAGAGCCTCTCACCCAGTCCTGCACCTCAGGGAGATAGCCTGGCCTTAACCACAAAGCAATTCTCCCTATTGCTTTTTCCAGTACTGCTCTCTAAAGTAGCCAGAGTGGGACACTGGCCCCAGTAACAAGTCCAAGATGTACTACACTGGGGTCTAGGGGACAGGCCAGCTTCTGGCTGTCTTGGTGAGAGACATGGCTGTGAAAACATGCCCCCGAAATGCCATCTTGCACAATTCTGGACTCAGGCTCACAAAAGCAGAGGCAATGAATCTCTCTCTTTTTTAAACCTCTCTTAAAGATTCGTTGATGCTCTGCTCTATTACCATAGACCTGATTTTTTACCTGCATTTTTTCTTCTTTAAATTCTGGGTTGCTATTCTTTTCACAATTTGATGACCTCATCCTAGCACCAAAATATCCCCCAAAATGGAGTTCAAATTTGATCAGAACATAAACCGGGGTGTGACCCTCTAGAATTATAAAGGATAGGCAGAAGGAAAAGTCACCCTAAACCACTACCTGATTGCTCAGGCCTCGCCTGTGAGAACGAGAACCGGGAAGCCGAGAAATCTACATGCATCACTGAACTAGAGACCACAGCTGGAGACCTCCGGGCTGGTTTCTGTCTCCTAGCATTCCCCTACTTCCCAGACAGCTGCTCATAGAGTTTGAGCACATAGTCATCCCATTCAGCCTGGTAACACATGCCGGCCACTGGCGGCCCGAGCTCGTGCTTTTTGCGGAAGGATGCCACTTTGATTTTGCCACAGTGGTCTCCAGATCGGTTGCTGGGAATGGGCTTGTCACACTTCAGTGACCCATTCTGCTCTTAAACCAGCCAGTTGTAGCAGTGAAGGCCTATCCCCATGGGAGGCCCAGAGCTGCCCTAATGGGAGAGGACTGTACCACTGTTGATGTCATTGCCCTTCGTGTTCACCACCAGAAAAGGGTGCCAGTCCCTGCATTTGGGCTCCTTCCTGCTGGGCGCTTCCGGATCTGGCATGACCAAGTGTAGAGTTTACCCAGATCAAGGACATGCTATGCAACACTGGTGGGCCAGTTCTTAACCTAGGTGGGGTCAGCAATTGGCCCAGCTCGGCTACCTCCGCCCTGGTGCATCTGACCGGCAGCAGATGCTGGGGCTGCTCATCCACTTCCTGCAGGCTCAAGGGCAGGGACCATTTGCAGAAGTTTACCGGCATCAGGAGCGAGTTGGACAGACAGCTGGGAAGGGTCCCCGGAGGCAAGGCACCGGCCTGCAGCACCGACTCCAAGCCGTCCGCAAACTGTTTGACCACATTTTCTTATTTTCACTTCATTGGCTTAATTTAGGTCCTCATTATGTCTTACAAAACTATGTGGTAATACTTTATGCCCTTACACACTTTCAATTCATTAGACTTACTGCTCTACAGGAATTTTCTCTTTGCCCCTACACACTTTCAATTCATTAGACTTACTGCTCTTACAGGAATTTTCAAAACCGAAAACCATATTTTGTTATTCAAATGTTATATTGGCAGCAGGGGTACAATATTAGCCATAGTCTAAACTCCACAAATTCCAAATTCCTTCAATGAAATTACAAAGTATTCTATGATTTAGTTTCTGCCTTTGTCTTTTTTTTATTTTTTAAGATTTTATTTATTTCTTTGACAGAGAGAGACACAGGGAGAGAGGGAACAGAAGCAGGGGGAGTGGGAGAGGGAGAAGCAGGCTCCCCGCTGAGCCGGGAGCCCGATGTGGGGCTCGATCCCAGGACCCCGGGATCATGACCTGAGCCGAAGGCAGACGCTTAACGACTGAGCCACCCAGGTGCCCATCTACTTTTGTTTTCATCATGTATCTGGCCCCACCTCAACTCAACTCATGCTACTCCTCTCTGCCACTGCACATGATTTTTCTCTCTCCCGAAGTAAACAATTCAGTCTTATGTACTTAAAAATCCCTGGTAGGCTTCGAAATCTAGTTCAAGTGGTTTTTCCTTGTTCTATGTGGCAAATTTGAAATTACACTTTTCTTTGTCCAACACTATATATGCTGAGTGTGCATGTGTGTGCGTGCGTGTGTGTAGCACTACTTATCATACTAGACTTTAATCATTATTTTTAAGCTAGCCAAGCGGTGACATTTAGTTTTGTATTTACAATGCCAATTAAAAATAGATACTCAGATATCTTTGTTTCCTCAGTGGATGGATGGATAAATGAATGATTACACTATTGATAGTCTATTCAAGCTCAGTTATTTATATTTTAGCATGTTATGTGTTCTTATGGTTATACAAAAACACACAAAACCAGTGCACAACTCAGAAAAGATACAATACAAAAACTAAACTGATAAAGAATGATAAAGGATTCAGACAGATTTATTTGCCCAGATGTGCGTGTTTTTTCTTTGTTTTGCTTCTTAGATATGGAGGTTTGCTCTCAACAGTGCTGATTATTCAATCTGTCAAGAACACTTGAATTTGCGTATTTGATTAAAGAATTTCTGGATTATTTAATTAATCTAACTTTCCATTAGATTATCATTGTCCAGCATACATGACATAAAGGGCATAAAGTTTTGCATATCAAAACTAATTTTTATGTTATATTATAATTTATTTTGTGTCACTCTTTTATAGGAACCCTAGCAAATGTAATTTCTTTGTCAGTTTCTAAAACCGATACAACCACATCACTTAGAACATTATGTGGGAGGTTAAATTTGCACATAAATGTAGCATCTATTTATTTGTGATTGCCCAAAGCCTTTTCTGTGATTTCAACTTGGACATGAAACAGCTGAGAAGCACCTAGTAATTTCTTTTACCTGAATTAAACATTTGCATTTTCCAATTTATACTTTCTGTATCTTCTATTATTTGTCCAATACAGCAATTTAGAAATTTTGACAGGTACAAGTATAGAAAAGATAAAAAATAGTCAAAATTATGTTTGTTATTTGATCGTATATTAAATTCTAAATTTTGCCTTTTACCCATAAATAGTGGGTTCAGATTTGTAACTGTGTATGTGGAAGTTCTGAAATCTTTCATGGACTCCATTAAATTTGATAATAACCATAATGATGTAAATGGGTAATGATGAAAATGACAATGATGTTAATAGTAATAATTCTTTGCATTTCTTTACAAACAACACTATTGCATGGTTAGGTATTATTACACTCATGTCATTAACCAAAGAAGTACATTTAGGAGAAGTGATGTGATCAAATACACTCTCCCTGGAAGAGGCAGGACACATACACAGGTCAAATTTAATGTTCTTTCCACTACACATGGGTCATTAATGGGACTATATGATTACATTTGAGGCTTACAGAAATGAAATTAATTTCCTAATAAGACTTTTTGAGGATATACATTTATAATTTTGAAGTAGTCTTTACTATCAATTTCTTCCTTTAATGATGAAATAGAAAAATTCCAGCATTTTGAAAATAGCAGATATTCCCACTTTAAAACAATGTTATCATTAAGCATTATCCATTAGGAGGACAATAATGTGGATCCAGAGAAAGAAGCTATTTATAAATATCATCAACTCTCTTAAATGTAAGAACACATGTTGCATTTTGAGGCACTTAAGCAATTTTGTCCAATTTGGGATTTTAAAAATTATGAAAGTTAAGTTCTTTCCAAACAGCATGAGATCAATACCGTAAGACCAGTATGCAGATGAGGGAGCAGAGATCCAGGAATCATGAACATATAGAGAAAGTTATTTAAAAATAATTATCTTATTAGTTGTCTTACAGAATAAAAATTTAAAATTGAAATGTTCTGCAGCAAACTGAGATCAGGCCAATCTGTTTGTGCCAGAAAGAAAGAAATATATAAGTAGCGCAGAATATGAATAGCATTCTGAATATTAAGATTATATAGCGAAAATAATTTCTGAATTGATATTGTTCCATTTCTATTTCTAAGTGAGTTATAATATAATTTGTTAAAAGATTTTTTTTTTCCTTCCCAAGTACTTTCCTTGAGAAATTCTATTTTGTGATTGGGTATAATCCCCAACTAGCTACTATTGACATCAAAACAGAGAGATACTCTGCCTAAATCATGGGCTCCATTTCACTGCATAAACAGCCGGTAGTTTTTCAGTAGAGAAACCAGTAATGATCATACAGTTAAATAATAGCTATCTACCTGCCAGGTTACTGTGATTTTTGGCATCTTTGGCATACATTCTTAATTTGGCCAAACACTATTTCAGTTGCTGCCATGTCATCCCCAGAGGTATTCTTTGGCTTCTAAATTGATCTGACATCTGCAGTGTTTCCAAGAATGAGGTTTAAAAATAGAACAGTGTTTCTGTGGATAGGTATATAGAGGCTTGGGAATTCAAATACACATTTTTTTTTTTCATTTGGGAGTTATAATACATCCCCTATCTATGACAAACTTTCATATTTGCTCTTCATAAGCTTTAAAGCAAAGCATAAATATATGATGAAAGTTCAAAGCACTACAGCCATGTTGGTAAAATTTTATGTAGCTAAAAACAGGATTTTTTAAAGAGCAGCTGTTAAAAACTATCCCTCCACATTGTGGTTAATTATAAATTTCACAGACTTATATCTCTCAATTTAATGTCCCTAATCTCTCTTGATTAACTTCAAACGTCTGGTTTTACATCACTTACCTTAACTATAACCAGGATATTCACGTTTATGTTATCCCATCTTTTATAGGTTTTATAAAGAATAAGTTTGATAATTATACTTTTTAGAAATCTGACTACATTCTGTTCAAAATTCCCCAATATTATTCTTCTAAATCTGAAACTATTTTAAAGTATCCATTTTTCCTTTTTAATTTTTGCTATTGTTATTTTATGGATTTCTAAGATCTTAACTGCTATTTACCAAATTTTCTCTTTAGCATATTTTTGTCTCTTCTTTCAGTGTAGCCATTTTTAATTCCTACAAAATTCTCAAAAACAAATATGTCTTTCCTTTTCATTGAGGCTTTATTTTAAACAATTTAAAAAAAAAAGATATTACCTTATTGTTACCTTAATTCTTTTCCAAGTGGGACACTGTGTTGATTTAGATCAGCAATTCCAAAAGTCAATATGTCAAAAGGGGGGGGAATACTTTCTAGGGCCAATTAACTTTAGGATTCATTTGATCAAATATGATTAATTAAGATTCCTTACTATAAAATTTTATAGAATAATAGACTAAAAAGTTTTATAAATCTCTAATGGAATCTTCCAAACTAATTTGTCCAAAGAATCTTTTGCATCGAAGAATCCTACAGATCAGGGGGTTCTAGAGGGGAGGGGGGTGGGAGGATGGGCTGGCCTGGTGGTAGGTATTGAGGAGGGCACATTCTGCATGGAGCACTGGGTGTTATGCACAAACAATGAATCATGGAACACTTCATCTAGAACTAATGATGTAATGTATGGGGATTAACGTAAGAATAAAAAAAAAATCAGCAAAAAAAAAAAAATTAAATAACTGAGTTCGTGAACTCGTGTCCTGAGTGTGCTGCTCTCAGGGGCCCGAAAGCTCATGGACCTCCCCACACAGCTCAAACGCTGGTCTCTTCCATTGGGCTGTTCCAGAGCAGGATCCTTCCTAATAAAACTGTAACCACAAGGAAAAAAAAAAAAAAAAAAAAGAATCCTACAGATCAGTATTTACCCAAACCAGTTTTTACTCAAACCATGGGTTAAATGTCAAGCACTTCAGTATCATATTGCACATAAACTATCTTTGTTTTTTTGTCTTTTTCTCTTTCACGTATCCCTACACTCCCAGGATACATACCTAGTATGTTCCAATTATTCTTCTAGGGGTGGGAGATAGAGTAACAAAAGTATAGAAAGATCACAGTTCCAAATAGAGGAGAAAAATTTAATATACAAGTAAGATAAATTCAGGTGATGATGACTGCTATGCACAAAATAAAATAGTGGATGAAACAGAGGAATTGAGGTAGGTCTTAGATTGATTTTCAGAAGGTGTCTCTGAGAAGATGACATTTGGGTTGAGACCTGAATGAAAACAGCAAGCCCAGCATGAAAGTCAGAGGGCAGAGAGCTCCAAGCAAAGGGAAAAGCAGATGCAAAGCTTCAAGAGTGGAAATAAGTTGGTGTTTTCCTGGAACTTAAAGTATCCTAGTGTGGTTAGAGCAAAGTCAATGAGGAGGAGCAAGAGATAGCAATTAAGACTGGAGAGAGAGAGGGAGGCAGTGACCATATCATGTAGAGACTTGTATGGAGCTTGGATTTTATTCTAAGTGCAATGAGAATCCATTGGAGGATTTTGAGCAGAAGGGTGCCATGAATTTTAAAGGATCACACTGTCTGTTGTGTGGAGAATGGCTAATTAGGGAGCAAAAGTAGAACCAGACAAACCATTAAATAGACTATTGCGTTAGCCCAGATGAGCAAAGATTTCTTGAAGTAGGGTAGTAGCAATGCAAATGAGATGTATTTTGGAAAGAAACAACAGGATTTTCTGATGAGTATGGTATGGGAGCTGAGAGAAAGACAATTAATGATAATTCCTAGGTTAGCTTAATCAACAGATTGGATGTGATGCTATTTATCAGTATGAGAAAGACTGGAGGAGGAGGATGGGAGGACAATAGGAAGATGAGAGGACATTATGTTCTGAGACCCAAGTGGAGGAATCAAATAAACACTCATATATATAGATTTGAAGACAGGAAGAAAGATAAAGACTGGGGACTGTTTGCTATAGATGACATTAGGAGTTATGGGACTGGATAGATCACCTAGAGAGATAAAGTTGACAGGAAAGAAGGGATGACTTAGGACCAAACCCTGGGAGATACATATATTTTGACATTTTTTAGTTTATAAATTATAAGTTTTTTAGTTACCTTATGTTTTGAGAAGTGGGCATATTCAGGAAGCTTCAGTATCCTCTGAGAATTTACAGATCACCGTTCTGGGGGAAACCAAAGAACAAAATTAAAAGATCAGGCCAAAATTAGATTTTACAATCATGTTCTCAGTCAAAGGGGTTAACTCTGTGAGGGCAAAGATCTGAAGTCATAGGACTCAGAAGAAGTACAGCTGGCATATTTTCTGCTCCCTTGTCATTTTCTATAAAGAATTACCATTTATATTAAAGCATAACACTTGATATTCTGAGAACAAAACTGAAACATCATTATACTGATCAAGGCAAGGAAATTCAGCAAAGTTATCCAGATCGTGCACTAAGCAAAACTTTATGCTAAGAGATCTATTAGAAGAAATGCTTCATTGCCTCAGGTATTTAGGGACTTCTTTTAAAATGCTGCTACTATTGTAAAGCATATAATAATCAATACATTCCAATCTGAAAATTTGTTGCAGCAGTTAAAATAATTTAATAGAAACCCAGTAAATCCACAATAATGAAATTTACCAGCATAAAAATATCCATCTATATATCTATGTATTTGTCTATCACCTAGTGCACTGATAGTATTACTCACAATCGATCGTATTATCCTCCAAATTTGATCTTTAAACAGCTTACATATCTTCAAAATGTTTTCTTTTTCATTTCTTTTTTTTTTAAAGATTTTATTTATTTATTTGATAGAGAGAGTGAAAAAGCATAAGCAGGGGGAACAGTAGAGGGAGAGAGAGAAGCAGGTTCCCCGTCAAGCAGGGAGCCCGATGCGGGGCTCGATCCCAGGACCCTGGGATCATGACCTGAGCCGAAGGCAGACGCTTAACCATCTGAGCCACCCAGGCGCCCCTTATTTTTCATTTCTGAAGAAAACATTCTACTGATATTATTACATTGTTCCCAAGACAACTGAAATACAAGCATAATTAAGTGATTCTATTTAAATATCTGCCTAAATTAGGATAGCTCTTGGGGAAGCTGAAGATTTTGTTATAATAAGAAAATATCATAAATATTTAGTGAGTCATTAAGAAATTAATTACTAGATACATAACAGTATACATTATGGTGTTATATGTGTATCATACTAATATGCTTTTACTAGGAAATAACTAGTGGGTTGGGTTGTCAGCAGTTCCCATTTTATAAAATATGTGTAATCACATTCTGGCTTTGCACACTATAGATGATGATAGACTGTACAGCCATAGCTATGGGGATTTGCAAATGAAGAATGGGTTTCTGGAACAAAGGAGTGTTTACAAATTGTAGCAGACTCTTATTTACAGCCTAAATCTGCTTTAGATTAGATAACTTCAGTTATGATCATTCTTTTGAACAATAACCAACATAGTGGTGTGAAAAGTAGGGTAGTAGAGGAAAAAGTAATAAAATGGAGCTGAATCATTGTAGCAGCCTGATGGAAAGGGGATCCAGTACCATCAATAACTGATCACACCTGGTCTGAAGGCATAGCTCATTTGATAATCAGGTGCTGAGATAAAAAGATTTTTCTGCACAGGGAGTTATAAAGAAAAAACAAAAAAACCCAAAACAAACCCTTTTGTTTAATTTTATCAACATTTTCAAAGAACACACCACTAAGTCATCTCCACCATTTCACTCTTTTTTTTTTTTTTAAGATTTATTTA
The DNA here is from genome assembly GCF_054177405.1 of Leptonychotes weddellii. NCBI lineage: Eukaryota > Metazoa > Chordata > Mammalia > Carnivora > Phocidae > Leptonychotes > Leptonychotes weddellii. The sequence continues at coordinate 103,132,048 of NC_138369.1, read as the reverse complement.
TTTATTTGAGAGAGCGAGAAAGTACATGAGAGGGGGGAGGGTTAGAGGGAGAAGCAGGCTCCTCCCCGAGCAGGGAGCCCGATGTGGGACTCGATCCAGGGACTCCTGGATCATGACCTGAGCCGAAGGCAGTCGCTCAACCAACTGAGCCACCCAGGCGCCCACCACCATTTCACTCTTAATCACTTTTTCCCTCTTTAATGAAATGCATAATTATTTACTGTATTATGTCATTATTATCTAGAAAGAAAACATAAATTTAATCCTTGTGCTTATGTTTTTTAATCCTATCTACATTTACTTTAGTGTTTATAAATCAAATCAGATTAACACATTTTGAAGATTTTATTAGGCATAGCACCATCTAAGGTTATTTGGCACTGTGAGAAATAATAAACAATCATCCTGTCCTCAAGCAGCTTGAAACTGGTTTGGAAAAAAAAAAAAATTAAAATTATGTGGGAATGTAATTCCAAGAGAATAAGAATCATATTGCAGTTTAAATAAATGTTTTTAAAGATAAATAATCATTAATATAACATGAAAGGCATAGAAAAGCTCAGAGTGGTGTCAGCAAGATAATGGAATAGGAGGTTTTAACCCTCAACTCCCAACAGAAACACTGATTTGAATAGCTGCCCACAAATAAAAATAAGTTTATGGGAGTCCAGGAGTCCAATTGAGAGATTCAAGCACTTCACTAGAGCAAAAATCCAAGAATAGATGCAGGTAGAAGGTAAGAAAAAAATGTTTCATTTTATCTGTGTCACCCCTCCCTGAATGTGGCACAGCTCAGGGGCAAGAGAGACCCGCCTGACCAGTGATTTCTCCCACAGGGGAAAGTGAATGCTAAGTGAGTGCCTGGCTTCCCCAGTCTTGTGGGGCACCGAGCAGAGGCACAATTCTACTATATAGCATAGTGTCTATCACCAATAATATTGTAGTTAACACTTAAAAGAGGGTAGAAGCTATACTGTGTTCTTATCACACATGCAGACACCAATCCTGTCTTTTCTCACCCAGCAAATGGAGGGAAACAGAATGCCTCCATTATTTGGGGTAGTTTGCAACAGTGGGGGAAGGAGAGAACACTCCCAAACTCATTTTATAAGACCAACATTATCTTGATACCAAAGCCCGTCAAGGGAAAGAAAGAAAAGAAGAGAAAAGAAAAAAAAAAAAAGAAAGAAAGAAAAAATTACAAGATAATATTACTGGTAGATATCCAAAAATCCTCAACAAAATGCTGGCAAGTTGAAATCATCAGCACATTAACAAGATCATAAACATTGATCAAGTGGGATTTATCCCTGAGATGCAGGGATGATTCATCATTTGTAAATCAATAAATGTCGCACACTGCATTAACAAAATGAAGGATAAAAATCATATGGTCATCTCAATAGATGCAGAACATATGACAAAATTCAACATTTGTTCTTGATAAAAACTCTCAGAAAGTTTGGTATAGAAAGGATATAACTCAACATAGTGAAAGCCATATATTAAAGTCCACAGCTAACATCATATTCAACAGGGAAAAGCAGATGATTTTCCTCTAAAATCATGAACAAAATAAGGATACCCACTCTTGCCACTCCTATTCAGCATAGTACTCAAAGTCCTAAGCAAAGCAATTAGACAAGGAAAAGAAATAAAAGTTAACTAAATTGGAAATTAAGATGCAAAATTATCAGTTTGCAGATGACATGGTTTTATATATTTAGGAAACCTTAAAGACTCCTCTAGAAAACTGTTAGAACTAATAAGTTCCATAAATTTGTAGGATACAAAATCAACATACAATAATCAGTCACATTTCTTTGCACTGACAACAAGTGTTCAAAAAACAAATTAAGAAAACAACCCCATTTATAATAGCATCAAAAAGAATGAAATATTTAATAATAAATTTAACTGAAGAAGTGAGCTATCTGTACATTGAAAACTATAAACCATTTATGAAAGAATTTGAAGAAGACACAAATAAATGGAAAGGCATCTCATATTCATGGACTGAAAAAAATTTTTTTTTTTTAAGATTTTATTTATTTATTTGACGGAGAGAGAGAGACAGAGAGAGAGGGAATACAAGCAGGGGGAGCAGGAGAGGGAGAAGCAGGCTTCCCGCCGAGCAAGGAGCCCGATGCGGGGCTCGATCCCAGGACGCTCGGATCATGACCTGAGCTGAAGGCAGATGCTTAACGACTGAGCCACCCAGGTGCCCCTGAAAAAATTAATATTGCTACAATGTCCATACTACTGAAAGTGATCTATAAATTTTTCAATCCCTATCAAAATTCTAATGGCATTTTTCAGAGAAATAGAAAAACAATCTTAAAATTCATATAGAACCACAAAAGACCCTGAATAGCTAAAGCAATCTTGAGAAAGAACACAGCTACACACATCACATTTCTTGATTTCAAATTATATTACAAAGCTATAGTAATCCAAACAATATTGCACTGGCATAAAAACAGACATATAGACCTATGGAACAAAATAGACACCTCAGAAAAAAAAAAAAAAACACAAATAGATAGCCAATTGATTTTTCACAAGAGCTCCATGGATACAAAATGGGAAATTATAGTCTCCTCAATAAATGGTATTGGGAAAATGACATCAACATGCAAAAGAATGAAAGTGGACCTATATCTATCATAAACAAAAAACAGCTCCAACGGATTAAAGACTTAAATGTAAGACCTGAAACAGTAAAACTTTTAGAAGAAAACAGAAACAGCTCCTGGACATTGGTCTTGGCAATATTTTTTTTTGCATACAACACTAAATCACGTCAACAAAAGCAAAAATAAAGTATGATTACACCAAACTAAAAAATTTCTGCAAACAAAGGAAACTATCAACAAAATAAAAGGCAACCTACATAATGGGAAAACATATTTGCAAACCATATTATCTTATAATAGGTTAATATCTAAAATATATAAGAAAATCATACATCTCTGGAAAAAAACCCGAAATAACCAGTTGAAAAATGGGTAAAGAATCTGAATAAACATGTCACTAAAAAGGACTGATCTCCAAGAGAATCTTGAAGAGCACTACCATGTTCACTGCAGTATTAGTCACAAGAGCCAAGATATGGAAACAACTGTCTATGGATGAAAGGAAAAAGAAAATGTAGTATTTAATGTATCTTTTAATTGATATATATATTTATAGATATATTTATATGGATTTAAATTTATATATTTATATGGATATATATCTATATGGAATATCATCCAATCTTATAAAAGGAAATCTGCCATTTGCAACAATGCAGATGGACCTGGAGGACATCATAATAAGTGAAATAAGCCACAAAGAAAAAGACAAGTACTATATGATATCACTTATATGTGAAGTCTAAAGTAGTCAAACTCAAACTGAGAGTAGAAAGTGATTACTAGGGGCCACGGGAGGAGAAAATGAGATGACTGTCAGAGGGCACAGTGTTTCAGTTATTCAAGATAAATAAATTTTGGAGATCTACTATATAGTATAGTGCCTAAACTGACAAAACTGTATTTTTTATTGAAGAGAGGGTAGAAGTTAAGTTGTATTCTTACCACACACATACATACACATGCATGCACAAATAATAAAAGTAATAAACGGGATAAGAGGAAAGTTTGGGAGGGTGGATATGTCCATGGCCTTGATGTTGGTGATATTTTCAGGGATGTACATTTATGCCTAAACACATCAAGTTATATACATTAAATATGAACATCTTCCTACATGTCAATTATAACTTAATAAGGTTGTAAAAAAATGAAAAGCAAAAATCTTGACCTATTTCACTCATTTAGAAATGTTTGGGTAGAAAATGGTTACATGAAAGAACTCTGTTCACTTCCAGATTTATCAAAAGTTCTAAGACTTTTGTTGTCCATGTTTCTGGCTTTCTTTCCTTCTGAGGCATCATAGGGGAATAGATGAAGAAAAAGGAAATCTTACCAAGGAAAAAGTTTCAACAAATCCGTCTATGATTCAATTGAAGAAACATCAAATAAATTAAATTCAATATGTAAGCATTTTGTGTTCAATATGTGAAAGGCACAATGCTAGATATTTTTTCTTATTAATAAGATTCTAAATACATTTTCTTATTTTATTAACTCACAGGATCAACCAAATATAGACTGTTGGAAATGTGAAAAATAGTAGGCTGCCAGACTGATTTAATCCAGAAAGGTCATTTATTTGTTACTCTCTATGAAAATGTTCAGACTATTTTGCATACCAAACAGCTCTGAATTAGAAAGACTTATTAATTCCACAGAAACAGGGTTAAAATGTGAACGTATTACAGATTGAAGCTCACCATCATTTTCTATGAAGGTATATAGTCAGAGTATCTATAGTTTGCAAATTAAGCACTGGTCTGAAGGCTTAAGACTTTTTTATTAAAAGAAAAACAATAAAAGTATGAGAATATTTAAATTTATGTAAAGAGAGCCCTAATCTCACTCTCCTAACTCTTTTTACACTTTTGCATACAAAAACATAAATGAGCTTCCTCTTAGGGGTTTGAAATAATAGTGTATATGCTATTAAGAATATTTCTATTTGTCTTGAATATCTGCCCACAATCTGCTCTGTCCAAAAAGGTAGCAGCCGGCCACATGTGGCTATTGAGATTGGAAAAGTGTTTAGTCCAAATTCAAATACATTATAAATGTAAAATTTGCAACAGATTTCAAAAACTTAGTAGCAAACAAAGAATGGGAAAACTCATTGATAAGGGTTTTATATTAATTACAGGTTGAAATAATATTCTGAATATTTTGGTTAAGTAAAATATATTACTAAAATTAATTTTACCTTTCTTTTTACTTTTATAAGGTGGCCACTAGAAAAATTAAAAGTACATTTGTAATTCACATAATATTTTATTTAAACAGCACTGGACTATATAATATTTGTGTTTTGCTTTTAATGCTCAAGTAGTATTCCTATATATTAAGTCATGGCAGTATTATGCATTTAATCATTCTAATATTCTGGCTGCTTCCATCAAGTTTTTCTAATTCTGGTAATGCCACAATAAATAGCTTAGTGTTTATAGCCTTCAATTTCTTTTAAATTATTTAATGAGAATAAAGTAGTAGAAATATATCTAGCTAAATGCCATTGTTATAGGTCTTATTATGTGTAAGTATAATGAGCTTTATGAAAGGGTTATATACATTTGTAGTATTAACGGTAATAAATTAGTACACCAGGTTTACAAAAACCATTCTAGAATTAGTTGTTATATGTTTAAAAATTGCTACTTTAATGAATATAAAATGCACCCTCAAGGTTACTTGAATTTATATTTTTAGTTTTTATAGAAAATGATTATATATTTATATTTATTAATTAATGCATTTTCTTCAAACTGTCTCTTCTTATTCTTTGCCTATTTATTTGAAATTTTATATAAATCTGACTTTTATAAATCTGAAGGAAATGTTTCCATTTAAGTAGAAGTGGTAAGGATATGGATGAGATGTGACAATTATTGAATAGCGACTCTATTCCAACTACCGTTCAGTAATTTTACATATTTACTTTGCATTTAATCTTCATGCCTATCTCAGACATAGGTATTTAATCCCATTCAAGTAACGGAAATAAAGAAGTTTCATAAGTTTACTGAGAATCACAAATCTATTACAAGAAAAGTCCTAAGCAGATCATCTTCAAAGCCTGTATTCTTTCTACCATACAACTTAATCCCTGTATGATCAATAATTACTTTTGAACATTTGATGTAACTATTTTCTACTTCTTTCCTGCCATTTTGCTATTTAAAAATAAATAATAGCCCTCCTTTATACTTGTGGTAATATTTTTTAGTAACTTTATAATGTGGTAAAAGGTTTGGGGAAAAATTATTGAAAAAGCAGAGAACAGAGATAAAAAAACTAGATCTTTAAAAAAGACTATGAGAAAAAATGAGTTACAATTAAATTTGGACAAAATTCTATTATGTAAGCATTTTTAGAAAGACTACATTTCATTCAATTAGCAAATATTTACTGAATATATAAGTAATCCAGGTGCTGGAGAGATGAAGCAGAATGCCTCCTTACCCAAGTGACTTATTCAAGTGACAAAGAACTATATGATAAGAGCAAAACACATGCTGCCTAAATGTCACAGGATGATTCTCTCTCTGTCACACACACACACACACACACTATATAATCTCTATAGATGAGGAGAAATTTATTTAGGAACCAAGATAGAAAAGGATAGTCCAGGTAGAGGAACTACATGAACAAATAGATAAAGGACTAGACATATTTGAAAAATGCTGAAAATCTCAGTTTTATTGATGCTTAGATTACTGGGTTAGATGGGAAAGGATGTGTTAGACAGTTCTTAATTACGATTTATTGAACACCCCCTGTGTTCCCAACACTGTGGTCGTGTTTTGCATATATTTTCTCTAATTCTCACATTTTTTTTTTCTTAAAGATTTTATTTATTTATTTGACAGAGAAAGGCACAGCGAGAGAGGGAACATAAGCAGGGGGAGTGAGAGAGGGAGAAGCAGGCTTCCCGCCGAGCAGGGAGCCCGATGCGGGGCTCGATCCCAGGACCCTGGGATCATGACCGAAGCTGAAGGCAGACGCTTAACGACTGAGCCAACCAGGCGCCCCTCTAATTCTCACATTTTTTATGATTCCATTTAAAGATGGAGATTCGGTGCTTCAAAGAAATATGTCTTAAGTTCACACACAACTAGTTAATAGTACATGAGGTGCTAACTCAAGTCTGTCTACATAGGGTTCCACTTTTTATTTTATTTTTTATTTTTTTAAATTTTTAAAATTTTTTTAAAGACTTTATTTATTTATTTATTTATTTGACAGAGAGAGACACAGCGAGAGAGGGACCACAAGCAGGGGAAGTGGGAGAGGGAGAAGTAGGCGTCCGGGAGAGCAGGGAGCCCGATGTGGGACTCGATCCCAGGACCCTGGGATCACGACCTGAGCCGAAGGCAGACGCTCAATGACCAAGCCACCCAGGCGCCCAGGGTTCCACTTTTTAAATATGACTCTAGTTTATGAGAGGGACTTTTAGATATTGTGATATATTTGGGGGGCAAATTACATTTAAATTAAGATTAATATTTTAAGAAGACAAACTAAATTAATGATGCTGTTTGTGGCCTGAAGACTTGGGTGGTACGGGGCCATTTAGAAGGTGATTGTGGGAAATCTGACAAGAGTCACTGAGGATTCCAACCAAGGCAATGAATGTAAGAATGAAAAGGAGAGGAGCTTTCAAATCTACATAGAGTTGGAATAAATAATACTCAGAGACTACCTAAAATAACCTTTTTTTTTTTAATTTAAAGACAACTAATTAACATATAGTGTATTATTAGTTTCAGAGGTAGATATCAGTGATTCATCACTCTTATATAATACCTAGTGTTCACTACATCATGTGCCCTCCTTAATGTCCATCACCCAGTTACCCCATCCCCCCATCTCCTCCCTCTGCCCCTTACCATCCCCCCAAAACATAATAATAAACAAATAAGTAAATAAAAGTCAAATGCCACAGAGAAATTAAGCAGACTAATGATAATAAAGAAGCTATGGAATTTAACAATTAAATCATAACTTTGATAATCTTAAGGAAAGTTTATTATGTCAAATGTCTGTGTGGAGAAAATTCATATTTAAGTTATTTCCACTTAAAATAATAATAATAGTAATAACATTACCTGCATGGTATTTTACAATTTACAAATATAGCTATTGATATGCTCTTGTTTGAAGAATAATCATTCTCTTCTTGGGAAAATTTCAGGCAGATTGGAGGGCTGTGAGAGAAAAATCTTAGCCTCAAAGCCAGGTTCTCTAACTCCAGACCTGACACTAAGATTCATCATACAGTGCCTCTTTTATTCAACTGAACCCCCAGTTATTTTGGACAATGAGTGAGATGCTGATGTTCAGCAGAATAAACTCAGGATTTGACATCTGGGCTTGAATAAATCCTGGACCTGCCACACACAAGCTGTGTGAGCCTCCATTGCCTCATCTGAACCAGAGGATAATAATACCTTTCCTTGAGTATGGCTGTCAAAATTAAACTTGAACATGTGATAAGGAGCTGTCACTAAATAAATGTTTTCCTCTTTAAGTTCTGTAAAATAAATGCTACATTCATTTTTATTTTAAAATATGACAAGTTATTAGTAACATGTTAAATTAATTAACCAAGTGAAATAAATATTGCTAAAACACTGAGACTTTTTTAATAATCAAAGGATGTTCACAATCAGAAAAATATCTTATTATCTGGTCTCTGTAATTGCCCAATAGGCAATCATGTACAGGAATGGGTATTTCACATTTTAAATCTCATTTTTAAAATAATTTTAGAACTGAAATAAGTTGCTGCTGTTGCTAAGTATTCAATAATATTTTTTCAAAAGCTTTCAACATTTTTTCCCATTACATGTACATTTTGCAGGAAAACTTGTCAACATTTCCTTATAGATGGAAATGATTATATTTTCATTTTCATAGAAAAAAATCATTTATGAAGCAGTGATTATATAGGATATTTTAGAACTTTTAGTTATAGTGTTGCCTAGTAGAAATGGAAAGAACTAAAATCAAGGATTATATTCCAGTTTTGCTCCCAAATAGTTGTGTGACTTCTGAAGAGTTACCAAGTTTTCTTTCAGAGGTTTTCTCAGATAAAAATAATAGCTAAAATGTATTAAATATAATGCTCTCAGCATATTAATTTACATATATTAAATCACTTAATCCTCTGTAGAGATATGTGAGGCAACATTTTCTGGATGTGAAAACTGAAGTACATAGAAGCTTTGTTTAATTCACAGTGCCAATAAATGCTAGACCAGGATTAAAACCAAGGAATTCTGTCATCAGAGTTTATGCCTGTGGTCATTGCTGTAGTGCCCTCTGGGATAGCTAAAGCCATAGAATTCTAGGCTCTAGAAGAATATCTAGAGATCACATCAGCTGCCCTTGTCATTTTATACACAAGGATAATGATGCATGGAGAAGTTACATGATGCGTCAGATTATGATCACAGTTAGATCTGGACCTATAGCCCAGCTCCCCCAACTTTCTAATACCTGTTTTACTATATACCACCTCAATCCCTCTCTTCTGAGCATAAAATTACAATTTTATAAAACCAGTTTAATAAGGGTTAATCTTATAATTGCAGCTTCTAAGTGGCACAGATTATTATTATTATTTTTAAAGATTTTATTTATTTATTTGTCAGAGAGAGAGAGAGCAAAAGCAGGGGGAGTGGGAGGCAGAGGGAGAAGCAACCTCCCCACTGAGCAGAGAGCTGGATGTGAGATTTGATCTCAGGACCCTGGTATCATGACCTGAGCCAAAGGCAGACACTTAGCCTACTGAGCCACCCGGGTGTCCTGGAACAGATTATTATTAATAATTATTGTGTACTTTGACATACACAGTGAAGTGTCATGGAATGGGTCTCAGATATTTTCTGATCCAAAATTGTTCCAGTTATCTTAACAGTACAGTTCTTTTATGGGTTTTACCAGATTTTGAAGTTCAATCAGGTAGTCAATAAGAAACTATTCTTATGTGCCTCTCTAGATTTCCTAGTCACCCCTGCAATTATGTTGCCCATGTGACTGCTGATGTAATACAGACAGAAGAGCTATAAAAAACTCACTGCTCTCACCATTTAGAATACCCCATCAAGCCTTATGGTCCACTCTTCTGCCACGGTGGCCTTGGAAGCCATGTTCTTCCAAGAGCATGGCTAAAAGATGGAAACAGCTTAAACCCATGAGTCAATGCTTAGAGGAGAGACACCCAGCAGAGACACCTGGCATGACAGATAAAGCCTCAGTGAGAATAAACATTTAAAGTGTTAAGCCATTGGTATATTGAGTTTTATTTGATTCTTCAGCATAGTCTTACCTATCCTAAGCAACACATATATTGGTTTTGGAAATGGAACATGACCATAGTGAAAAGTCCACAATTTGTGGTAATTAGTTTAGCAAATGAATTACAGGCTAGAGAGAGAGAGACGGTAACTTGAAAATCTGCCTATATCTTCCCAAATTCTCTCTGAGGTCAGACTCCTAAACTCTAACATCTCTACCATTTCCACTACAGGAAGTTATGGTGGAGTTTTCATTTAGACACATAATTAAATTCTGAAAAGTATTTATAATCCCTATAAAATGGAGATTATAAAGTACTTCTCAAGGTTGAGGAGGATAAATGACAGAGAGTGTTTGGAAGCGCTTCACACTAGTTAGTATTTAGATGGTCCTGAGGAACATGAATGAAAGTAGAGAGAAAATGGTGAGAAGGAGACTGAGATGAAATATACTTTATTCTGGAAAATATAAGATATTTCTAACATATATTCAAGTTTCAGTAATATGAAATTAGCTAATGGAACCAGTATTTCTAATTATAATTTTAACTGCAATTTCTATAATTAACATGAAAAAGTAGTTTTAAAAACTTATCTCATGCACTTAATTGCTCATTCATAACATATGCATAATAAAGTATATTGTTATTGGTTCAAAGAACAGATTTTGGAAACCACAAGATCTAAATTCATATTCATTTATTGCCTAAATTATACTCAGTAATTTAACCATATTAAGCTTCAATATTTCATCTAGAAAATGCAGATTAAAAAATCACTCCAATTATTACTTAATTTTTTTAAAACATATATTAATTACTTAGTTTATTTTCTGGATCAATAAAAGTGATAAAGTATTGGTAGCTATTGTATTGTTGCAGCAAAAACTTCTATAATGATCATCATCACCATCTTTATACATGCTCAATATCTTTCACCAAAGGTAACAGTCCTCAGATATGGACTCAACAGGGCCCTTACCTTAAATTTAAAACAATGGAGTTATCAGAAACACATATGTAATACTGAAATATTTCCCTCACAATTATAAAATGACCCCATCTTTCAGTGGGATAGCTGGTTTATCTGAAAAGGATTTTCAGGAATTTAAAGGATTGTATTTATTTTTTTTTTAAAAAGATTTTATTTATTTATTTGAGAGAGAGAGAGAGCACGAGAGAGCCAGCAGGAGCAGGGGGGAGGGGAGAGGGCAGAGGGAGAAAAAGAAGCAGACTCCCCGCTGAGCCGGAAGCCCAACATGGGGCTCAATCCCAGGACCCTGAGATCATGACCTGAGCCAAAGGCAGACACTTAACCTGAGCCACCCAGGCACCCCTAAAGGATTTAAAAAAGTGCTTTAAAAATGATTTAAAAATCTGGTGTATTGCAAAAAAAAAAATCAGTTGTGTCATTATTTTCATTTGACATTAATATGAAGAGTAAATAGACTGTTTATGTTAAAAGGTGAATGTAAATGTCAGAATTAAACAAAAGAACGTCACCTTTAATATCCAATGGAATCTCAGATAGCATTAGCCATCAGTCATTACCTGCATTATTCTGTCTTCTTCAATTAAAATTTTATATATATATATTTAAAGATTTCATTTATTTATTTGACAGAGAGAGAGATAGCGAGAGCAGGAACACAAGCAGGGGGAGTGGGAGAGGGAGAAGCAGGCTTCCCGCGGAGTGGGGAGCTGGATGCGGGGCTCGATCCCAGGATCCTGGGATCATGACCTGAGCCGAAGGCAGATGCTTAATGACTGAGCCACCCAGGCACCCCTAAAATTTTATATTTTTAAATGTGAAACCTTTGTGACATTCAGTAAGGTTGTGGTTAGTTCTGTATTTAGTCTTGGCAGATTGTCACCAATTTTTCTGAATGAGCTTTCATTAATATGAAGTATGAAGTTGGTAATGTTAGTTTGTTTACAATGCAGCTGAAAACCCTTTTGGCTCAATTTGTGACACCTTTTCACAGGATTTTTTCATTTGGAGGCCTCTCAAAATTCTTAACTATCCTCATTTTTTTCATTTAAAAGTTTTGTGGGATATTTTTAAAAGCACTCAGAAACCTCATGAGTTGACAGAGGGTAATCTCAGAATACCTAAGCAGTACTTGACAGCTAGGAAAAGAATGCTGGGCAGGGAGCACTTTGCAACAAACTAAATAATGAGCTTTGACAATTCCTTTTTCCGCTCAGAAGAACTTCTAAACTATCTGAATATAAGCCCCTACCTCCTAACTTCATGATACTGGATCATACCAAAATTCATGAGGAAATATATCTGTATACATGTGTATGAAGACTATTTTTTCCTTTTTTTCTCAAAAGTGAGTATATTTATCTATTTTTTAAATGGAAAGATAGTTATGAGGAAAAAGAAAACTTTCTAAACGTTAGATTTTTAGTCATATGAATGCATAATTGATCAGAGCAAAGGTATACAAACCATCTTTAAAAAGCGGAAAGGATCTGGGGTCACAAGACCTGATTCTATCTTGACCAAATACATTAAAATATATAGAGAAAGCATGTGGTTTTAAGAAGGAGAATTAGCTAGACATGAAATAAATGTAAAATCATTGAGCACTTATTACATTCTAGGAAGTATTCTAAATTCTTTAGATTAGCTTTCATTTAATCCTCACACAAACTCTATGAAATAAATATGACCATTACCATATTAAAACAGAGGCACAGGGGCGCCTGGGTGGCTCAGATGGTTGGGCGTCAGCCTTCGGCTCAGGTCGTGGTCTCGGGGTCCTGGGATCAGGTCCCGCGTCGGGTTCCCTGCTCAGTGCAGGGCCTGCTTCTCCCTCTCCCTCTGCCACTCCCTCTGCTTGTGCTCTTCTGTCTATCTCTCTGTCGAATGGGTGGATGGAATCTTTAAAAAAAAAAAAAAAAAAAAAACAGAGGCACAGAGGAAAAGGAACCGGCCCAAAGCCATGCAGTCGGTAAGTACTGAAATCACGTTAGAAAAAGAGTCACAGTGGGAAAATTTTCAGGGCTCATCCTAGCATACATAGTTCAGAGTACATACAGTCCTATGCAGTGGACTTGGAATGTTTCATTCCATAGGCAATGCTATTCCTACTGTGTCAGTGGGGGATCAGGTTATCTGAATCTGTTGTCCTTAGACATTCTTCTAGTGCAATCCATTTGTTCAGAATCCATACTTTCCCGGCTGTCATTAATTGCGTTTTCCTACCTACAAGGATATAGCTCAGTATGTTGAAATAAGTATTTTGATAGGTTTGATAATTTTCTCATAAATTTATAAAGTACCATTTTGAATTCATGCACAATTGCTTTTAACAAGCATATTTTCATCCCAAAGTGACAGAATACCAGACCAACAGTGGCTTACAACATAAGAGTTAATTTTTCTCTCATAACAAGAAAACTGAAGATAGCAACTGCTGTTGTTAGTTTCAGGATTGCAAATGCCAGGACCAGAATCTCAGAGATTAATATAGCCTTCTCCTCATGATCACAAGATAGTTAACCTCAGCTCAAGGTATCATGTCAGTATTCAAGGCAAGAATTAAGAGGAAGGGTAGATGTCCCTAATATTTTGATATTTTCAAAGGGAAGAGAAAGCTTTCCCAGACATTTCTTAGCAGACATTGGCCAGAGCTCTTTAACATGTCCACCCCTACCAATAAAAAGATTGGAAAAATGAGGGTTTATATTTTTCACTTTATATAGGGTATATAGTAGTGAAGAGAAAATAGAAGCTAGTTGGGAAATGGTGTGTTAGCCAGCAGAATAAAACTCATGAAAGAAAGACTGCCTCTAGGGTTATTGACACATTTGGGTTCTGAGTCTGTAAGGTGAATAGCCAGACTCCATGGATGATAGATGCATCAAGGTGAAGAAAAGCATCAGTGAAAGACAGCAAGGCCAGTTTCACCTGGTATCACCTCTACAATATATTTTCATCCATTTTGAAATTTCTAAAATTACAATTGAAAATTTCCAAGTAACCAATTGGCATCACGATAGAGACATCTATCTTGTAGTCATTATAATGTTCTACCTCATTCATTTCTCCATATCCACGTAACTATGTTCTCAGAGTGGGTTCCTAAGAATAGAACACACCAAAACTCTTGGCAAGTCCAATACTCATGCGGCACCATGACCAACCAGGATTTTATTTCACAAACACCTGGGAGTCCTGGGGGAAAGGCAGTAGGTCCTATGGTTAATGAATCACACCAACAAAACTGCAGGAAAAAAAAACAATGACTCAATCACTGTGGCATAAAAAGACGGGGAAAGAAACCCCACTTGAGATAGAGAGCCCAGACGCATGGTCTGACAATGTTGGTGGGTGCTGGGGAGAACAAATGATTCTGAGAGTAGAAGTGTGTAAGCATAGAATCTGTGGTCTGACTTATACTCAGTTTCCTAGAAACTAGGGAATGTGATCAATTTAAAGAACCAATGAAATGAAAATGCTCTGTGATTCAATACTATTCTATTCTTTTTCATTCTGTTTGCAAACTAGTGTTTTCAAGTTGCTGGAAAATAGTAGTTACCTAATAAACGTTTAATATGTGTACACACACACACACACACACACACCAGTTCTCTTGAACTCAAAGTTCAAAGAAGGCCATTGTGTGGTCACTTGAATCTGAGAATGATTATCTTTCTACAGTCCTGAGACACGGTCAGGGGAGGACAGTGAAAAATGCACTATGGTACTGCCAACAGAAGCAACATTTAGACTGAGGGTAAAGGCTTTAAGTCTACTGGGTGGGTTTCAGGACCTGCAGAGGAGAGGGAGACAAGGTATTTGTAGCATAGTGGTTAAGAATATAGGCTTTGGATATAAATATGATTAGTTTTATTCTAGGTACTTCCAGTACTTTGTGATCTTGGTCAAGTAACCTTGTCATGGACATAGAGATGCTCTGCCCAAATACACTGTCAAGGAAGGATTTGCTGCCCAGATATTAGAAGTACTGTTGGCAGAAAGTCTGCAGCTGTCAGCACTTAAATGATGTTTGAGCTGCAGACCCACCTCTCCCAAGGTCACACCTTTCCTGGAGGCCACATGAATTAACTATTGGAAGCAGGGCTATAAACATGGAGCCATTTTACCTTCAGCCCAACCTGGGACAATTCTGAACAGGTCAATTTTAGCTCCAGAGATCCCTGTGAGGTCTGCTGAGACTGTCCAGCCTGCATGAAAGCTGAACCTCTTTTTCTGCCTGATTTTTCTTCTTTTTTCTCCCTTTCACAAACATCAATTTCAGGAACCATTCCTAATACATATCTTGCACCCTAAACTTTGTCTCAGAGTCTGCTTCCTGGAAATCTTAACCGGTAATATACCTTACCCAGGGATGCTTAGTTTCTCTCATTTGAAAAATGAAGATTGGTAACAATACCAATCACCTGTTTTGGGGCCTTATATTTTGTTAACAACTCCATGAAAGAGACCTCCAGGTAGTTAGGTTTGAGAAAGTGTGGAAAAATAAATTACATAAATCAAAGTTAGTCTAATATCACATGAGTAAATCGCTCAATGTTTAACTTGACATAGATGACATAATGATATAATATTGTATGCATGTGTTTATTTTGCTCTAATAATCTCAAATATTAATATCCCTTTTTATTTTTCTTGGCATTTATAACCAGGAATTTTTTTCAAGATTATATTATAATGATATAAATTATTACTAAATTTTTCTTCCAGAAATATTTTTTTTGGTGAAAAGAGTTTCTTTGTTGCAGTATTTTCCAGTAACTACTTTATTATAGGACCCCTGTTTAACGGTAATTGATGCTTTCCATCTTTTTACAATTTCAGTATATAATATATTACAGTTGTTTATGACATTATTTAATAAGAACACATTCTCCTTTTTAAACATTCTGTGAACTAATTTTAGATGTTTGTGATTTACAGAATATTTCTATTTGTTGGAAGAGACACATAGGTCTTTGAGATCATTTAAAAGAGTGGTACTCCAGATTCAGGGAAGCAAACTGTAATTACTACCATTGTTACTGAAATTCTTTTTATCAAATATCACCACAGGTAGTAGGCAAATGTAAAGGTAAATTCATCAGTGAGTTAATGTAACTATCATCAAGAACAAAGACTATCTTTAGTGCATTTAAAAACCTCATTCCCCGAGCTAAGGAGACATATAAAGAAAATGAATTATATTAATAGATTCAGAATATATGGTATAATCTGAAAGATGATATAGTTGAATAAATGAAAAGGAGACATAGGCTCAAATGAAAAGCTATAGTCAGTATAATAGCAAATCTTCAAACAAATATAGGAGCTTATTATTTATAAAATTCCATGCAGAGAGAATACAAGATGAGTAAGTTTACAATTTTGTATGCAATGAAGAAAAGTACACAATAATCAGGAAATTGTAAGTATAAGAAATGAAGGATATGTTAAGTATAAAAAATATTGAAAAGTGCTAGTGGGGATCAAGAGAGGGAAACATCACATGTGTTTGGATGAAGAATTCAGAAAAGAATGGAGAAAATACCTTTCATAAATGGCATTTATGATTTCAACATTTTGGATGAGGGAGAGGCAGGTTGGGGGAGGCTTATCAAGCAAAGAAGCAGAATAAAAAGGTTGCTCATGCTCAGGGTTACACAAAAAAAATGTCTGGGAACAGAAAATAGTAAAATTAAAAATTCAGAGTATATTTAAAGAAGTAGGTGGAGATGAATGCAGAAGAGATAATTAGATGATATATTATTATTGAATAAATATATACATGCCTATAAATGTCTTCTAAATTTAAAAATTTATCCTTTTTCAATAAATGTGTGCAAGTTGGCCTGATTATATACACAGATATACTTAGAACAAGAAAACATGGAATGTAAAATGATTTTTTAAATTCATCTTCCAATATCATTTAGGAGACATAATACTAAAGGGGATGGAGATGGAAAAGGTGAATTCCCAAAATACAAACAATAACTTCTTCACATTCATCCTGTCTGTTTCATCCTATTTAAGCCTGTAATACTCCTTGTAAATTTGTGTGCTTGCAATTTTGAAACCTCAGCCTCTCTCTGAGGCTGATTGTGATCCTTCTAGAGATTTTGTTGTGATCCTTCTAGAGATTTTGTAAACTTCCCATCCACCAAACACTGGAATCCCACAGAAATGTGACTCCTATAGCTAAAACAAAATGAACACTTGGATCATTTTTCTCCTGCTTCCATGTTCCCCATCATCTTTTCAATCCCATTTTTTTCTATTGTCCATCTATCTTCTACCTAGTAACTTCTTTCCTTAACATCTGTCATGTTCTTCAAGCCCCGCATCATACTCTCACCACCAAGAATATCACACAGCACCTCTTTACCTTCAAAATCTCAAATTAGGTGCTTTCTTTCCATTATTATAAACCATTTACCTTTTCTTTCTTTCAGGTTCACTAAATTTTCTTTTTATTCTCAGTATGAACTCCTCTCACTCAACCCTGCCAATTCAGTTTTTTAATCTCTAATTATAATTGACCAGAACTCATCATGAACTTTGTCTCCATTACTACACCCACCCCTAGAGTTTATTGCCTTTTCTCTGCTTCCAGATCATGAATTACTGTTGGTTAAAGATTTAAATACACGAAGCCAAATTCTCCTTAAAAAAAAAAAAAAAGCATGGCATTCATCTTTCACTGGGAACTCACTATTGTAAAACATTATTTAATTCACACATTTTTTCGTTCCCTAGCATATTCCCAAGAAAACAATACCAAAATTTACACATCCCCATATCTTTTTTAAATTCCCAATTCACACATACTTTAATAGCAACTCCCAGCATGAACTTCCTCAGATAATATCCTCCCAAACTCAGCAAATTACTTTTATCATATTTATCTCTTATTCTATCATTTGGTCTCAGAGAAAGAGGCCTCAGAGAAATCTCTTTTCTGAATTTCAATCCCAACATCTATATTTTAAAATGCTTGCCTTGGGGTGCCTGGGTGGCTTAGTTGGTTAAGCATCTGCCTTCGGCTCAGGTCATGATCCCAGGATCCTGGGATTGAGCCCCGCATCAGGCTCCCTGCTTAGTGGGAAGTCTGCTTCTCCTTCTCCCTCTGCTCCTCCCCCTGCTTGTGCGTTCTCTTTCTCTCTCTCTCAAATAAATAAATAAAATCTTTTAAAAAATAAAATAAAATAAAATAAAATGCTTGCCCTGGGGCGCCTCAGTGGTCCAGTTGGTTGAGCATCTGACTCTTGATTTTGGCTCAAGTCATGAGGTCTAGCCCCCACACTGAGCACCACATGGGGCTCTGTGCTCAGTGAGGAGTCTGCTTCTCTCCCTCTCCCTCTGCCCCTCCCCACTCCCTCAAATAAAAATAAATATTAAAAAAAAGATAAAATGCTTGTCTTATACACTTAGCCCCTTCCTTGCCAATGTTTATTCCCCAAAAGAATATCCCACTGCAAACCCTATCAAGACAAAAAATCTAATTCATCACCTTGGTCTCCTCTCTTTTGATTTCCTTAATATAGTCAACCAGTCTTAGTGTTTAGATCATTGTTTCCCTTGCCCTCACATCAGCTGTCAAGTTCTTTAAAATCTACTTGCATAGTATATATGTTGTCATCCGGTCCCTCACCTCTTTTCGATACTGCTGCCCCCAGTATTAAAAATGAAGGACTGGTGTGATATCTTGACCTCACTGGTGCAGAAGCCTCTTAATTAGTTTGATTCTGCTCTTATTTGTCTTGCACATATTATTTCCAAGTTAGTTTTTTGAAAACAATGCACTACTACATTGTTTGCTTTGTTGACAGCACATCACTTGCCAAATAATTCATGAGTCTAACACTTAAAACTCTCCTGAATTGATCAGCTGTATTTTTATAATTTTACATTATTCCTCAAAATGAGCTTTATACTCCACCCAAACCCAGTTCCCTTATCAGATACACTCTTGAAATGAAAGAAAAAAAGACAAGAAAAGAAAAGTACTGGGTGGACCAAATTCAGATGAGGGGGCTGATGAGATACTCAGCATTGGAAAGCAAAAACAAGAGTTTTTCTCCATAAAATTCTCAATTTAGTGTTCTGTGTCAGCTACTTTTATTTTATTATAACCTCTTCCTTTTAATCTCCATTTGACTTATTCACCCACAAGTATATGTTCATGTACTTTAAATCTCAAGTTACTTTTCTATTAACCAATCAAGTGTGCTCTTTTAGATTTTAATTCTTTTTTTTTTTTTAAGATTTTATTTATTTATTTGAGAGAGCAAGAGAGATCACAGAGGGAGAGGGAGAAGCAGACTTGCCGCTGAGTGGAGATCCCAATGCGGGGCTCTATCCCAGGACCCTGAGCTGAAGGCAGATGCTTAATAGGTTTTAATTCTCGTAAATCCAATTACAGTATTTGTTACCACTGACCAACTGTTCATTTTTGAAAAAGATCTTTTTGCCTAACTGCATGTATTTAGAATTCCTTTTACCTGACTAGTCATTATCTTTCTGACCCTTAATTCTACATTCTCTCCTCACTAACCTCCCAAATGTGGGTATTCCTTGAAGCTCAAAGAAAAAGAGCTGTTTTTTCTCTGCATTTCTTCTTTTGTTGATTTAATCCTCATTAATGGCTGTAGATTTATAATGCTAAAAATACATTTATCTCTGACTTCTCTTCTGAGTTTTTGTCATATATCTCCAACATCTTTCAAAATACTGGTATGAATATCTCATTTTTTTTTACATCTAGAACTTAAAGAGCTTTCCATCTTAGCTTTCCAGCTGTTATTTTTTATTCTTCCTATAGCACCACCTTGGAATATCTATCCTCTAGCACTCTCTGAATATGTCAGGGTCATAAGTAAATTGGAATATGAATTCCATGAAACAGGCATATAATCCTTCTCCAAGGAATGAAGAACAAATTAATAGACTGTCAAAAACTCTCTTCTCAATCAGAACTGCAGGGAGCTGAGGACAGAGTGGTAAAAGAGGGAGTACAATAATTATATTAAATGCAAAAGAGGGAAAAGTTTCCGTGTAAATTCAATGTAATCTCCATATTTATTTCAGACATCTTTTAATGTCATTAAACAGTTAAAACAAGGCTTTAAACAATAAGAAATATGTCACTTTATCAATTTTTTTCTACATATTGAAGGCTCATAGTCTTTGTACCCCGACTTCCCTGATCCTCACAATGTACAATTTATGCTATTTTCAAATCAGTGAGAGCATATAGGAGAACTTAGTGATAGCTTCGCTCACTTTCTGCTTATACTTTTTATGAAATTCTTTGATTTGGAGGTTGTACTACTGTATAGAATAAACTGTATTTGTAAAAATATCTACTTCCAGGTTCTGTTACTAATGTTCAAAATTCAACATAAAGGCAGGCAGAGGAGATACAAATGAAGGAGAATAGAAAAGACCTTCTGAATTGTTTGGAGAAGACATGAGACCTATTCGGTGATATCTGGGGGAATATTTAGCATTTAATGAGGAAGGTAGAGTTTGATAAATAGTTACAAGATAGTACAGAACCTAAGCAAAATATTAATTTAGAAAGAGACACAAGCATATTTAGGAATAAAAGAATAAAAATAAATTACCACTGCTACCAATAAAAAAAATAATTATAGTACTGAATCTCAAAGGACGTGGCATAGAATACATTTTGGAATATATATATATATATATGAAGATACTTCAGAAAAGAGGAGAGATATAGGATTCAGAATCATAAAGAGAAGTATAAGTTACATTCAGAATCATCTAGTTGCTTAGGTAAAAGGTTACTCATTGCAAAAAGATGTATGCAAAAACAATCATCACAAAAGATAGTAGCATGTAACTGGGTTACATTTCTGATTCCAATAATACAAATTCTAGGTATTCCAAATATCTAAAAAATATATATGTATATACATACATACATAAATATGTATACCTAGAATTTGTATTATTGGAATATAATATATATAACATATATATGTATATTTTAGATATTTGGAATACCTAGAATACTTATATTACTGGAATATATATATATATATAAAATTGGCAATATAAAATTTGCCCCTCCCATTACTTAGACTCTTTAGGGTAGAAAAGCCAGAACAAAAAACAAACTATAAATAATAATTATAACTACTACTTTATATTTTCTTGTTGTTATATAAATATCCAATCAACACTAAAAGCATAAATAATTTTATTATCAAGTTAAATGATGACATCTGGCCCTTCCTCTTATTCTTTTTTTTTAAATTTTATTTATTTGACAGAGAGAGACAGCGAGAGCAGGAACACAAGCAGGGGGAGTGGGAGAGGGAGAAGCAGGCTTCCCGCCGAGCAGGGAGCCCGATGTGGGACTCGATCCCAGGACCCTGGGATCATGACCTGAGCTGAAGGCAGACGCTTAACGACTGAGCCACCCAGGCGCCCTCCTCTTATTCTTCGAAGTGGGTTAGAGCACAGTCTCAAAAATGTTGGTATAAATCTCAAGATTTAATATTGGACATAGATAGTAAATAATGTAAAAACTTTATTATTAATATACAGATATTAATAATAATTAACAGTTCAAATTTTAATGCTATCTATGCTGACTTTTTTTCCATGATGGCAAACATCTAGTGTGTGTATACATATATCTATATATTTATATTTTATATATGTTATATAAACTATATTATTTTATAAATTATAAATTACATTATTTTTTATATATTTATAAATTGAGTGGTACTTTTATTTTTTCCTTAGTATTTTATTATATCAATTTTATTTTTAAAATTTTTTCAAATTTTTATTTAAATTCTAGTTAGCTAACATACAGCATAATATTGGTTTTAGGGGTAAAATTTAGTGATTCATCACTCACACATAACACTGAGTGCTCAATACAACAAGTTCCCTCCTTAATACCCATCACCCATTTAGCCCATTCCCCTGCTCACCTTCCCTCATCAGCCCTCAGTTTGTTCTCTATAGTCCAGAGTCTCTTACAGTTTGCTTCCCTCTTTTTTCCCCCTTCACCTACATTCATCTGTTTTGTTTCTTAAATACCAAATATGAGCGAAATCATATGGTATTTGTCCTTTGACTGACTTGTTTCATTTAGCATAATGCCCTCTAGCTCCATCCACGTCATTGCAAATGGCAAGATTTCATTCTTTCTTATGGCTGAGTAATATTCCATTGTATATATATGCATATATATCTATATCCATTCATCAGTTGATGAATATCTGGGCTCTTTCTATAATTTGGTATTGTTGATAATACTGCTATAAATATTGGTGTGCATGTGCTCCTTTGAATCAGTAGTTTTTTATCTTTTGGGTAAATAGTAGTGCAATTGCTGGGTCATAGGGTAGTTCTATTTTTTTTTTTTAAGATTTTATTTATTTATTTGACAGAGAGAGTTAGCGAGAGCAGAAACAAGCAAGGGGAGTGGGAAAGGGAGAAGCAGGCTTCCCGCTGAGCAGAGAACCCGATGAGGGGCTCGATCCCAGGACCCTGGGATCATGACCTGAGCCAAAGGCAGACGCCTAACCGACTGAGCCACCCAGGCGCCCCAGGGTAGTTTTATTTTTAAATTTTTGAGGAACCTCTATACTATTTTCCAGAGTGACTACACCAGTTCGCATTCTCACCAACAGTGTAAGAGGGTTCCCCCTTCTCCGCATCCTCACCAACATCTATTGTTTCCCATGTTGTTAATTTTAGCCATTCTGACAGGTGTCAGGTGGTATCTCATTGTGGTTTTGATACATATTTCCCTGGTGATAAGTGATGTTGAGCATCTTTTCATAATTCTGTTGGCTATCTTGGATATCTTGGATGTCTTCTGTCCATTTTCTAATTGGATATTCATTTTTTTGGTGTTGAGTACTATAAGTTCTTTATAGATTTTGGATCCTTTATCAGATATGTCATCTGCAAATATCTTCTCCCATTCCATAGGCTGCCTTTTAGTGTTGTTGAATGTTTCCTTTGCTGTGCAGAAGATTTTTATCTTAATGAAGTCCCAATAGTTCATTTTTACTTTTGTTTTCCTTGCTTCCAGAGATATATCTAGTAAGAAGTTGCTACGGCCGAAGTCAAAGGGGTTACTACCTGTGTTTTCCTCTAGTATTTTGATGGTTTCCTGTCTCACATTAGGCCTTTCATCCATTTTGAATTTATTTTTGTGTTTGTTGTAAGAAAGTGGTCCAGTTTCATTCTTTTGCATGTTGCTGTCCAGTTTTCCCAACACCATTTGTTGAAGAGACTGTCTTTTTCCCATTGGATATTCTTTCCTGTTTTGTTGAAGATTAGTTAACCATATAGTTATGGTCCCTTTCTGGGTTTTCTCTTCTGTTTTATTGATCTATGTGTCTGTTTTTATGCCAGTACCATACTGTCTTGATGACTACAGCCTGAAGTCTGGAATTCTGATGCCTCCAGCTTTGGTTTTCTTTTTCAAGATTGCTTTGGCTATTCAGGAGTGGCAGTTTTAGTAGTCATCACATAGACTAAGTAGTTCAATTTTTAATTGAAAATAAATTTTATGAAGTTCCCTCAAAAACTAAAGCAAGATTTTCATTTCTATCCTGCCAAATCTTCTCTCCTATAAGCTATATGATTGACTTAGAGCTTCTGCTAAGCCGCAGTGAGTTCACAGCCTCAGGTCCTTTTTGTAAGCAGCCTTATCTCTTACTTTATATTGTGTAGCTTTTGGTGTTTCTGAGGTTGTATTTTCAAGTTCAGATAAAAGGCACATGGCGAAATAAAATCAACAGGTCGCATCATTCACTGAACCAATCAAGGAATGGAGTCCTGATCTTATTTCATGAATTAGTACAAAATATACCAAAGAAATAAATATAACATACCCACCAATAATGACCTTTAAAGATGAATCTTGGGACACCTGGGTGGCTCAGTTGGTTAAGCATCTGCCTTGGGCTCAGGTCATGATCCCAGAGTCCTGGAATCCAGCCCCATATAGAGCTCCCTGCTCAGTGGGGAGCCTGCTTCTCCCTCTCCCTCTGCCTGCTGCTCTCCCTGCTTGTGCTCTCTCTCTCTGTCAAATAAATAAAATATTAAAAAAAGTAAAAATAAATCTTTCTCACTAGTTTCTATCCCAACAAAACCATAGGATTTCATAGATTAATTTCCAAAATGAAGTAATGGGAATGAGGACAAAATGGTGATTGTAAGTTTACGTGGGATTCTCAATGACCAAGATTCATTTTTTCTCTCTCTCTTACTTAAAGGGCACCCAGGAATAACTTGGTTATGTTTCAAAGCAAAACAGCATTCAGGATTTTAGGAGGATCCTACACTTCTATACCATGAAAGATATCAGCTGTGTAAGTTCTTCTAACTGAAACACTATTAACTGATTGGAATCTTATCGTGGATATAAAAAGAATCTATCTGGCCTTGTCTCCTCTCCCCATAGCTCTGGAATCATGAAAATTCTAGTTACCTGCTCAGCCCGACTCTGCCACCAAAGCCCTTTCTAACCATAGCCAGGAAGAATTTAAGATGTTTAGTTCAACCTAATGAAAATCATTATGACACTATTCTTGCTGCTAATCATTCATTTCTTCATTAAACAATGATTCACAAGAGGAATGACTATATGCCAAGAATGCTAGGTGCTTTGGATACAGACATGACTAACACAAGTAGAGGTATAGCATGTGCTGACAGCATAGAGTTAGGGCTCTCACCCAAGTTGAGAGGGGAAGGGAGAATTTAACGCTAAGGAAGTGTTACGTAAGATGAGATCCAAAAGATGAGAAAGAATTAACTACACCCAGGGGCAGAAAGAAGACAGCAGCTAGGAAAGAAGAAAGAAAGAAGAAAGAAAAGAAAGAAAGAAGAAGAAAGAAAGAAGAAAGAAGAAAGAAAGAAAGAAAGAAAGAAAGAAAGAAAGAAAGAAAGAAAGAAAGAGAAAGAAAAGAAGGAAAAGAAAAAGGGAGGGAGGGAGGAAGGAGAAGAAAGAGAGTGCAGAAAGAGGGAGGGGAAGAAAGAAAGAAAAGAAGGAAGAAAAGCACTACACGCAGTAGCCCTAAGGCAAGAAGGAAACAACTCGTTCTAGAAATCTGAGGCAGGTAAGTGTAGCTGACTCATTGAACAAGGGAATATGGCATAAAATAAGTAAGAATCTATAAGAGTAGGCAGGGAGTAGAAAACAAGGGGACAAATCAGCCCTCAGACTTTATCCTGATGGAAGTTGGGAACCACAAAGGAATATAGCATGGTAGAGACATATACTTGCCAACTGTTTTTTAAAGATAACTCTGACTGAAATATGAAGATGCTATTAGTCAAGACAAAAAATAAAAAGAAAGACTAAATATAAGGTCATTGCAGAATTCCAGATGAGTTTGGTGCCATAGGAATGGACATAACGAAAATCACATGAAAGGGTTTTCCAGACAGATTCAACTAGACTTGATGACTTAAAAGTAGAGGTTAAAGGTGAGAGAGTTATCAACAATGATTCTTGGGCTTCCCATCTAGACTCTCTGTTATAGTTTATGTGCTAGCTCTTAAACCTGGGTGCCATTACATACATAAATGTTTGTCTTAGTAACTGCCCCATACTCCAATCTTTCAGGAGTAGGCTGACAGACATTCTGAAGCTGACTGTCTAACTGCTAACTTGGACATTCACTTATTGTCTGTTCTCAGACTCCCCCTCATGTGCCTATTAAAGCATTATGCTAGTTCCAATTTTCTGACATTGAGTGACTGCTTTGGCTACTATATTTATTCTTTTTCTTACCCTTTGTATATATATATTTATTTTACACTGCATCATTAAAAAATTAAGGTTACCTTTCAAATACCTCAATTAAATCAATGAAAATTAAGGACTGAGGGAAAATGTAGATATAGATCAAGTAAAAGCAAGACCAGACTTGTGCAGGTCATTAGGCTTATGAAGTTATTTTAAAAAGGGTTGCAAATTTAAAATATCATACCATAGTAGTCAAAGCAAAACACAGAACATGTTCTGTCTCACAGTTCACATTATTTACAAAATATAAGCATCAATTATTTGAGGAAAGCAATAGATTTTACGACTGAAACATCTCTCTTTAGGTGATGTTAAATCATGTAGGAATGCATCCCCAACAACCTCCTTGTAATAAATGTAATACTGAGTTTTATATAATTGTTTCTTGAAATATCTGTCAATATTTCAGTATGAGGAGGTAGTGCAGAGTTATTATAAACATAATTCTGAATGCTACCCAAATATATGATTTGATTCAGGAATAAGTTCTAGAATATAGAAAATAGATTTGCACTGGAATAGAGAAAGAATAAAAGGGAGGTATGCTTCACCTGGAAAGAACCTGATATGGGGAGATCAGTTTCTAACTACATCTACTTTTCATGCCTGAGAGTAAAATGCTTATTAACAAAGTATTATCTCTGTTTTGCACTATCCAATCCATGAAATATAGTGTATACTTCAGTTATGCTAGAGGGAAAAAAGGTGAGACACACTGGTATTAAAATATGGGTAGGGGCCATATGCATCAAATACCACCCCATTTCCCACCACAGCACATGTGCACACCACACTCACACACACACACATGCACAAAATCTCACAATCTCAACTGGACTGCTGATAAAAATCTGATGGCAGATAGTTCAAGATCATTTATGTAAAGCAGAATTAATTATGTGATTAAGAGCACGTCATCTGTTTAGATTTGGTCTTGGCCAAGTTAACCAAGCTCCCTGTAAGCCAGTTTCCTTATCATAAAATAGAAATAATACTGGTACCTATGTAATAAAATTGTGGAGATTATAAAATAATTTTTATAAAATGCTTAGAAAATTGATTAGCATATAAATGTACTATTTATCGTGCATTGAAAAAATATGAGAAACACTCCATAAGAGTTTGGAGGATCAGTATTCTATATTGTTCAATTATTGGTTTATTCAACAAATATTTATTGCACGTCTATTGTGCCAACTCCTGTACCAGAATACATTAAGGCACCTGTGAGTACGATAGATCTCCATCTGGCAAGTGCAAAGCTTCCCAAGCTATTTAAGTTTTAAATCTAATAACTTATTTCTCTCTGTCTTCCTCTTTTCGCTTTTCTCTTTCTTTCATTTATTTAAAAAAAAAATTTCTCACTAGTGAAGAATGGTTCAATAAAGTACTGCACAAAGGACAGTTTAGAAAGCTGATCTAGTCATATTGTTTAGATGTACCTACTTAATAGAATAACTGAAGAGATTGTTGGGGTAATTTTTGTAAGACTAGATTAAGGAGTCCAATCCAGAAGCCCATTTTTATTCTGAGATGGCTTTTAAGGACTGAGTACTGTCTGAAGACCTGGCCTTAATCCTAGAGCATACAGCTAAATCTGTTCATTAATGGAGGAAGTTTAGCTCTAGTCTCAAGTTTATACCATATTACTCAACCTCACCATGAACCAGGATAACATACAACCACTGTCAGCTCTGATGGATCCAAACACCATGTATATTTCTAGTAGCATTTGAATGTAACCAAAACTAATGCTTCATTTCAATAGACACAAGTCACATGTACTTAAGTACACACAGTTTGAAATCAAGGTATGTTATTCAAAATGTCTTTTATTAAAGTGCAAATTTCTTGGGCTCTTAGATTAAAATTATATATTTTTGAATATATGGATACCCTCTATGCCTATTCTGAAGGCACATCAGGAAGCCAAAATTTAAATATTATATTTTCATTTCTTGGCAGAAAAGCCAATTTTGATCTGAAGTCTCTTTCAAATTAGTTGTGACATTGCTTTCTTCACTAAAAAAAAAGGAAGCACAGAGACACTCTGAGAATAAATGATATCATTATTTTTCCTAATGGAAAAACATTAATTTTAATGTCAGGATTAAAATATTAATGCCTCAAATAGGAAAATATTTTTAAATGTTAAGGATATGAAATGCTTTAAGATAGTTATGTAAATCATTTAAAAACTTGAAGAAAACTTTTATTCAGTTTGCCAAAGGACAGTTTTCAAGAAGTGGAATTTGAATTAAAGAAAAATTACATTTATATTGTTCAAACTTGCAGTTAACTGACTTCACATGAAATTAATTTAAAACTTCAGGACTAAAATTTTCGTTGTGAACTAATATTTGTGGTAGAAAAATAGATGCACTTTTTCCAAACATATTAGATTCTAAACTAATTACTCTTTATAAGAAATACAAAAATTCTTACATGATACTTACAGAGAACTTAGTACAAACACTTTAGAAGGTCACTTTACTTTTAATTTTGTTGGTTCAAAAGTATTTATTATATATGAAGTATCTTTAAATGTATTAAATTTAAGAAACATCTTTTGGAAGATAGTGAGCACATATATCTCATCAGTTAAAAGTACTTATAAATGGGGCGCCTGGGTGGCTCAGTTGGTTAAGTGACTGCCTTCGGCTCAGGTCATGATCCTGGAGTCCCGGGATCGAGTCCCGCATCGAGTCCCGCATCGAGTCCCGCATCGAGTCCCGCATCGAGTCCCGCATCGAGTCCCGCATCGGGCTCCCTGCTCAGCAGGAAGTCTGTTTCTCCCTCTGACCCTCCCCCCTCTCATGTGCTCTCTCTCTCTCATTCTCTCTCTCAAATAAATAAATAAATAAAATCTTTAAAAAAAAAAAAGTACTTGTAAATGTATATGTAGATTTCCATTTTATTTATATCTTTAATACCAATGTATATAGCAAAGTAGTAGATATATGTTTAAAGCAGTAGTGCTGTGATCATAATAGCAAATAATAGGATTTGTGTACAAATTCAGAAGTCAGGTGTTTTTGAACCAAGGCAAATTCCTATTAGAGATGCATGTGATTTCCCAACTGAGAATCAGTTGGCCACAGAGTTGTACAGAGTATTGTGAATCCCAACAATGCCATCTCAGTTTTTGGGCAAAGCGTATAACTTGCTCTTGCCTAATATACCTAAAAAGCGCAATAGTTTTGGTAGATTGACTAAACAAATAAGCAAACTTTTTTAAGGGTGTATTTCCTCTTTTGCAAGGTAGGCAAGCAGACAATCATAAAGGTTAATATAGTTGTTTCCAATTTTTATTATTTGTATTATTATTCCTATTTCTACTGGTTAGACAATACTGGGACTATGGCTTCTAGATAATGTTTGATATTGTCAATTATTATCAGGTCTGCCATTTGGCTAAGCAGTGTTGAGAATGGCTTAATCAAAACTGCCCCCTATTAACAGCCACATGAATACAACAATAAATTTTTAAAATAACAAATATAGAATTAAAACTCTTTCATGAAGAAGTTGAAAGTAACTTATTTATCCACATTCTCATAGGATATCTTAGCATTAAAATTCTATTACCTAATATAAAATTATTTTAGGGGTACTTGGGTGGCTCAGTCAGTTAAGTGTCTGCCTTCAGCTCAGGTCATGATCCCAGAGTCCTGGGATGGAGCCCTGCATTGGGCTCCCCCACTCAGTGGGGAGTCGCTTCTTCCTCTCCCTCCACCCCTCCCCCTCCCCCCTCTCCCCTCCCCCCTGCTTGTGCGCGCGCTCTCTCTCTCTCTTTCTCAAATAAATAAAATCTTTTAAAAAAACCTATCTTAAACAAAACCCATATTCACAATATTTATAAAGAAGTTTTAATATGTTATTTTTAAAATATTAGCATGAAATAACAAAAATTAGCAAAAAATAATCCTGGATAAATCTCTGGGAAAATAAACATTGCTGCAAAAAAAAAAAAAGAGAGCTACAATTTCTAGTAGTTTTAACTATAATATATATATGACTTTTTTTTCCAGAGTGACATTTTAAGATTAAAATAATTATATTTATAATTTTTACTTTTATAAAAGGGTGGTAACAGAGGAATGCAAAAAAGAAAATAAAAAGTATATAATCTATGGCATCAGGTGCAAAAATATAGATAATGAAACATATTAATCTAATTATAACATAAATAGAATAATAAATGCCAAGTCCCCAACAGATACTATGAAACAGTAACAACTGGTGTTGAAATAAAAAATTATTGATAAAAATCATTTAGTTTTTCTGTAATATTATACTATAGATCAGGAGCTGCCAAACTACTGCCCACAATCCAGATCTGGTCCACCAGCTGTTCTGTAAATAAAGTTTTACTGAAACAAAGCTATGTTCATTTCTTTATAGATGTAAAACTTGAAATATTTACTGTCTCTTTACAGAAAAAGTTTGCTAAGCCCCCCTATGGATCATTGTTATAGATAATCTATTGTCACTAACAAGATGGTTTAAATGGTATTTAAAATACTTACTGGTTTCAGGGTGCCTGGGTGGCTCAGTGGGTTAAGTGTCTGCCTTTGGCTCAGGTCATGATCTCTAGGTCCTGGGACAGAGCCCCGAGTCGGACTCCCTGCTCAGCAGGAAGTCTGCTTTTCTCTCTCTTCCTCCCTCTGCCCCTTGTCCCTGCTAGTTCTCTCTCGCTCTCAAATAAATAAATAAAATATTTAAAATACTTACTGGTTTCAAATGCATATTTACAAAAAAAATTTTAAAAAGATTACTAATAGGAATTTTTTTTCAAACTTCAAATTCCTAACAATGAAGATAAAAGCTCTATTTCATAATGTTCTCTGATATTTTAAGTCTTCTAAAATAAGATGCTCTTAAAGTACCATTTTAAAAGTATTTGGTTTAATTAATTTTATATGTCTGAATTACCAGAAGAGAATTCAAACTTTACAATCATTCTTTGTGAAATGAACATTGCACACTCATGGAACTATTAAGAAAATAAAATAGTCTATCTTACATCATTGCTTCATTTTATCCATTCTGCTTATTAGCAAGTAAATATTTTTTTTAATTTTAAAAATATAACAAAATATGTTTTCATATATGTGCAATTACTTTTATTTTTACATTGGTTTAAACAGATGTGGACTGATTTGCACTTTTTTAAGCAAATCAAAGAAATGTTATGATAAGAATAAGTGTATGATTTTATAAATCCATTCTGATAAGCCTCAGATTTTTTCTGATTTTCTAAATTAGCAATTCTTAGCTCCTGGCAAGCCATAAACTGTTTTCATTTCAAGAATGTCACTTTCTGCTCTGCTTCAGAGATATCTTTGTAAAGAGCATAATTTCTGATGATGTGGGGATTAACACATGTGTGAGAGTCACTCAAGTGGTTATTATTCAATTTAAATCTAACTTCTGCATAATTACATCATAATGTAGCTTCCATTCAGCTGCTTAATATTCTTGATACGCTGTAATCTCAAGGTAATCACTAACCTAAGAGCAGCCTCTGCTGGCAAACAGAGGCTGAGCTGCAAGCATTTTTACTGTACTATTACAATGTCACTTGACTGTCCAATTACAAAGGATATTTTAGGAAGGTTTTAACATTTTTATTGCATGGAGCAGTGTGATAAATTACATACTTTTAATCTAAAATGAAGGTAAACATGGTATATTTGTTTTAAGACTAAACAAAATCAGCAGATCTAGTTTAGAGGCTTATTTCTCAAAGCTCAGCTCGTGGCCTGGGGTCATTTAGGAAGGACAGTCAAATGAGGAAAAGACCCCAGATTTCACAGGATTTTTTTTTTTTTTTTAGATTTCACAGGATTGGAATATTGAATGAGAGGATGATATATCAAAAAGTTTCCTGTCAGGGCGCCTGGGTGGCTCAGTTGGTTAAGCGACTGCCTTCGGCTCAGGTCATGATCCTGGAGTCCCTGGATGGAGTCCCTGGATCGAGTCCCGCATCGGGCTCCCTGCTCGGCGGGGGGTCTGCTTCTCCCTCTGACCCTCCCCCCTCTCATGTGCTCTCTCTCATTCTCTCTCTCAAATAAATAAATAAAATCTTTAAAAAAAAAAAAAAGTTTCCTGTCAGTTGCCTGCGTGGCTCAGTTGGTTAAACAACTGCCTTCGGTTCAGGTCATGATCCTGGAGTCCCAGAATCCAGTCCCACATCGGGCTCTGCTCAGCAGGAGTCTGCTTCTCCCTCTGACCCTCTCCCTCCATCTTTTTCTCTCTCTCTCATTCTCTTTTTCGCAAATAAATAAAATCTTAAAAAAAAAAAAAAACAACTTTTCTTCATCTTAAAAAAAAAGTTTCCTGTAAAATACAAAGTTCTATATAAATAAGTTAATTCTAAATTTTAATGTTGGTTCCAGTACAATGGACCTAATGGATATGATTACCTTAGTGAATTTTCCTTTCCAGATAAATATAATTGTAAATGAGAGATCACATAGAAGGGATAGAACAATACGTCTCTTTTAGAAGCATGTAAAAGAAATGCCACCTAGATATAACTTTCAAAATTATATCTATTAAGCACAAAATCACCCTTCCTGGGTCTGTGATACTGAAGCACACACATAATTTGACTATAAAATATGGCTTGCATAGTAATCAATAATCGTTCAGTAAGTATATATAATTACCTTTTCCCTTGGGCTGGGTGCCATGGAGGATATCATGTAAAGTCTGACAAAACTAGATACATAAAAGTAACACACTTGAACAATAGTGAACAATTAAAATCCACAAACACTGTGTGGACTACTTAATTATATAGCTTATATTCATCTAACAGTTGTACATTCTTTTGGATAGAATCATTCCTCTATGCTACAAGGGGACATCCTGTTGCAGCCTGTTACAAAGTAAAATGTTAGGTCTTGTGTATTTGTTTAATTTTTTAATACAGATCACTTTAACAATAGAACTCTACAATCTCTTACTTCTTCCTACATGAATCTGCCATTCTCATTTACCTGTTCTACTAATTCTTTGCACAGACCTAGTACAGTATCTTTCTTCTTAATGGTAATAATAATGAATGCCTACTACAGTGGTTCTCAAAGTGTGGTCAAGGATCCTGAAGTCCCTAAGACCCTGAGACAGGGGTTCCTGTGATCAGTATCTATTTTGTAATGCTCAAATGTTGTTTGACATTTTCACTGAAGGTGGAGAAAACTGCTAGTGTCTCAGCACAAATCAAGGCACGAGTACAAAACTGTACTATTATTACTGAATCCTTTACCGCCATACAGTTAAAAAAGAAAAAAATACATATCTTAGATTCACCTACAAATATCCATGAAGCATTAAAATTATCAATATTATTGAATCACAATCCTTGAATATGTCTTTTTTACTCTTCCATGTGATAAAATGGAAAATATACACTTAAGCATTTCCTCTGCAGACTGAAAGTACAGTGGTCATCTCTAGAAAAATCAGTTGTGCAATTGAGTTACAATTTGAGAGTAGTACTAGATGCTTTTTACATGGAAAACCTTTTTTGCTCATAAGAACAAATGACAAATTACATTATTCAGATTTTTTTTGGCAGAAATTTTCTCAAAAATGAACAATGTGAGTTTATACTTCAAAGAAAACAATTAACATTTTTAATAATAAAATTCAAGATTTCAAGCAAAAATAAGAAATATAAAAAACTGTATCCACCATCATAAGCTTAAGATCTTCCCAATAATTAAAGACTTTTCTAATGTGATTGGTGGTGACATTAATGAATGTGATTTTCTGATGCTGTATAAGGAAATGCGTCAACATTTGGAAGATCAGAATAATTCAGTTAATTTTCAAATAACCAATTTTTCAATTTTCAACAGTTTTCAAATAACCAATGCATGATGCTATAAAATTATGCATCAGTAAGAGATCGATTCAAAGTACATCATAGGTTGGGGCACCTGGGTGGCTCAGTTGGTTTAGCATACACCTTTGGGGCTCAGGTCATGATCTCAGGCTCCTGAGATTGAGCCCTGCCTTGGGCTCCCTGCTCACCAGGGAGTCTGCTTCTCCCTCTGCCTCTGCGCCTCTGCGCCTCTCCCCACCACCCCACTCCCCCCAACCCGGCCCCGCTCATGTTTTATCTTTCTCTCTCAAATAAATAAATAAAATATATTTTTTAAAAAGTACATAATAGATCAATGGACTTTAATGTATCAGAGTTTAAAATGTTCATTGATATAGTTTCAGATTCCACATTGCAATTAATCTTTAAGAAATGATCACTTATGTAGTTTTAGTACAGTATTAAAGAAGAATATCCACAATTATATAAAAATCTTTTGAAAATACTCCCCCATTTTCCAACCATATTTGTATAATACCAGTTTTTCTTCATATTACTTCTTCAAAAACAACATAACACAATAGATTGCGTGCAGAAGATATGATAATCTAGCTTTATTTCATAGAGGCAAATGATAAAGATTTGAAAAAAAAATGTGACAGTGTAACAATGACATTCTTTTCACTACAAATTTTTGGATGAAAAAATAGTATTTTTCCTACAAAATGTTCTTTTAGTTTGCAACAGGTTTATTATTACAATTTTAATTAATTTATACAAAAATGTTTTAAGGGCGCCTGGGTGGCTCAGTTGGTTAAGCGACTGCCTTCGGCTCAGGTCATGATCCTGGAGTCCCGGGATCGAGTCCCGCATCGGATTCCCTGCTCAACGGGGAGTCTGCTTCTCCCTCTGATCCTCCCCCTCTCATGCTCTCTGTCTCCCATTCTCTCTCTCAGATAAATAAATAAAATCTTTAAAAAAAAAAAATTAAAAAAAAATGTTTTAAAATCATTATATGGTAAATATTGATAGCTATAAATGCACATGAAAATTTTCTTAGGGTGCACAATAATTTTTAAGTGTGTAAAATGTCCTAAAACTCCAAATTTGAGAACTCTCAGCCTAATACATGCTAGATACTAGTCTAAGTACTTTGCACATTGTTTAATTCTCAAAACAACCCTATGAGAAACTAATATTTTCATGATTTATAGATGAAATGGAGTTTTTTACAGATGAAATGGAGTTTTTAATAGATGAAACAATTTGTCAGAGGTCACACAGATAAAATGGAATAAAGCCAGGATCTGAACACCGGGTCCCATGCTGTTTAGCATTATACTACCTCCATGATTTTGATAATGAACTTTCCCAGAAAAAGTCTACCTGATGGTCTAAGTCCTCTATTGAATAGAATAAGCAATAAAACAGAATGCCTAAATTTGACTCCCAACTCTACTGTAAAATTCCTTGAGGTTCAGTAGCTTAAAAAATGAGCAAATTAATAATGGTCATGGTAATTATAACAAGCAAATTAAATGACACAAAATTTTTGTACAACTGTAAAGCATTCTAAAGTTATTCTGCCTTTGCTTTATGTCCCAACTGAATATCCCTCTTCACAATGCCTTACCTATCAAATACCTCTATGTCTGTGGCCTTCCTAAAGAATTATGGCACTTTTTAATACACTCATTTAAAAATTCACTTTTATGTGTGTCTCCTATCTCATTACTGAAATTATAGGCTCTACAGGGCAGGGAATCTCTAAGTGCCTTCCCAGCTTCTTACCTAAGGCCCTATACTCAGTAAGCACCCAACAGACATTTTCTTATGAAATCAATGATGATTACACCTGTCAGGTTTAAGATTAGTCTACTTCAAGCCTTATGGGTCTCACCTAGCTTTTATTTAGGGAAGAGAGCCAGTAATGATTTCTTACTGAGTTAAATAAAAGCCACAGGTAGGAGAGATTTTAGAAAGGTGTTCATCTACCAGATACATTAAGGGAGACAAAATGAAACCACAGCTAAAAGGAAAGAGTATTTATGAGTTATACTTATAATGAGGTATCACGAAGACCTATCTATATGCATATTTTCTTGTTTTGACACTAGGTTCTTATATTCAGAGGCTGTAAATATTTTGTGTACTGCCTTCGAGGTGTGCAGACCCTTGATGATTTGGTTTTTAATTAATGCTCCTAAAGGCATTACAAAAATTGTACTGGATCTCTGGATCCCATAGAAATGATACTAGAGAACTGAACAGTGCACACTCAATGAGCTTGTTTCTTCACAAGCCCTACACTGCCTATTACAGTGTCTAGTAAGCCACAAGTGCTCCTTCTGCTTCACTAAAGAGGCAATGTTTTCCATTCCAATAGCACATTCCTCCCTCCTGCTAGAATGTCCTGTGGTATCTGCCAGCATCATCAATTTTCCTTTTCTGCTAAAGTGCTTATACAGTTTATTTTTAAACATTGTTCAAATTAAGATAAACTCACATATTCTTCATTCTCTTGGGTCCATGTCCTTTTCCTCCTTTCCTCACAGCACAGCAGAACCCACATTTAACACCCACAATTAACTGACTGTCCCTGTGGACTCACTAGTAAGACTGGTTTATCCTTTGATCCTATAAATATCTAATGTTTGGGTCTATTTTCAAGAGCACCACATACTTGTTACACTGTAAAATGTTTGTGTATGTTTTTTTTTAATAAATTTAGGTAATTCTTTTTATTGATTTGCTTCCTAATATTCATAAATTACTTTCTAAAAAGTTAAAAACATACCAATTAATTCAAAATAATCACCTTTTTTTTAAAATTCCACATTCCTTTGTAAGTCTTAACTGCTTCTAAATAACATCAGACCTCTTTCATAGGAACATTTAATTGTTCATCTTCAGTCCACTGATGCGTCAGGGTGTCGTCTTTAATAAAATATCGGCTCACTTACTATATCAAAATAAAAGTATTGTGCAGTAATTTAATGACATAGTTCTTCCCTTTTATGAGCTCTGAAAATATCTCATTAACAGTTTCACAAATTACCACAATAACTTATGCTGACATGCTCATTTATTCTCATTTATGAATAAATCTGTTTGACAAGTCTAATGAAATATTGCAGGGAATTCCCAGCCTTTAATATGGATCAGACATCATTAGAGAATCTCAAAATGGGGATTATTTGAGCACAAACACTTCAGTATAAAAGTGGAATATTAGGTTCCATCAAATTTTACACTAAACATGTACTTGTTAGCTGACACTTATCCACGGTACAACGTGGAGATGTTCCTACTCCTACTCATCAAGAACCACAGTAATCTCCACCATCTGCTTAATGCTTCATGAAAAAAAAAAACTGTAATTTTGAATTTTTCAGTCTTTAGAATATTATTTCATGATTTTTTCTTCTTCTTAATTATGATAGGCCACCCCCAATGATTATTTAGTATAAAAGAAAAAAAAATGCACAAAATTATTTTGGAGTTGATCCAAACCCATTTTATAGAAAAGTTGTAGAAATTATTTAACATAACTATAAAGAAACTAATAAACAAAAACTTATACTTCAATCTTTGAGGTTTTTAAAAATCATTTTAATTGTCTAAGCAAAGGTAAACTTTAAAATACAAAATAGGATATATATTTTCTGTTTAATTAAATATCTGTGTAGAAGATATTAAGTAAATATTAGACCGAACAACAGGTAAAGTTCCTATTCTTTAAGAAATTATAGTCAAATTCATTTCGAATATATCCATAGAAAGAATTATATTCACAAATTACCCAATTTGTTGCCCTATCTTTAATGCATCTCTTCCTTTGACATCAAAAGTCTTTTTATTTTCTTCTTTACAAATTATTTTAGATCACAAAAGAGAAGTATGCATGATTAATCTGTATAATAATATTATTTGTAATAGCCTCAGACGTATTTTGTCATTGTCTCTGATGTTAGTACTATATTATACTACATATAATAGTACTTTGGCCATTATTGGATTGAAATACGTAAGGGTTATGGATCTAAATCTATTACTGCATTTAATTTTCATCCTATGAACTTCATTACACAATTAAAAATATTAAATTAATATCAATTCCAATTACTATTCACTTAAAAAATTACTGAAGAACTTCTATTAAAGACAGTTTGTATGGTTTTGATTACATCTCCTATGTTACTTCTGACAATGCCCTTCCACTTTTACTGTGTTTTGGTCACAATGGCCCTCTTTTACAAACCACCAAGCTCATTCTTGCTATTTGGGCCTCAGCACATATTTTTCCTCTGTCTAAAACTCTCTTCTACCAGATCTCCACATAGCTAACACATGCTCATTATTTAGGTTCTAACTTAAGGATCACATCCTCGGATATGCTTTTGCTGAATAGTTTCCTTAATCTAGGATTTGAATTTGATTTTTTTATTATATTATTGTTTTATTTTCTATCACAGCCTGAAATAAACTTATTTATTTGTCCACTTGCTATCTCCTCCTCTCAAAAAAAAAAAAAAAAAAGAATTAAAGCAACATAAAAACATAGCCTTTATTTCTTTTCTTCATTGGCATTATATCACATGACAGTGCCTGACTTCTAGTATGTCTTAGTAAAATATTTATTGAATGAGTGAATGAATGAATGATTATATATAGTCCTAGCATCTAAAAGCACATCTTCTAGAGCAAAGGGCAGATAATTAAACAAAAATGTTAATAAAAATATTAAATATTATAGCAAAGATTTTTAAAAATTTTTAATTCCAGTATAGTTAACATACAGTGCTGTATTAGTTTCAGGTGTATAATATAGTGATTCAACAATTCTATACATTACTCAGTGCTCATCACGATAAGTGTCCTCTTACTCCCCTCAAATTTTTTTAAACTGCCATAGGAACATAAAGAAGGAAACAAAGTTCTGCTAATGGAAGTTAGAGAAGCTTTTTTAGTGTATTAAATGTATGAGCCGAATCTTTTTTTTTTTTAAGATTTTATTTATTTATTTGACAGAGAGAGACACAGCGAGAGAGGGAACACAAGCAGGGGGAGTGGGAGAGGGAGAAGCAGGCTTCCCGTTGAGCAGGGAGCCCAATGCGGAGCTCGATCCCAGGACCCCGGGATCACGACCTGAGCCGAAGGCAGATGCTTAACGACTGAGCCACCCAGGTGCCCCTGAGCTGCATCTTAATAGAAGAATGATTATATAATTTTCATCCATATCAGGATACATGTAAGAGCAAAAGGCATAACCTAGAAAATAGCAGTTTGGGTGTGTGTGTGGAAGAGAACAGAGAAATTGAAAATGGGTATATTTTGACATAGCATACAAAACAGTGTAGATTTTATCCTACAGGCAAGAGGTTCTGTTAAAGGCATGGGAATGACAAGATGACATTTGCGTTTTAAGATGGAGTTCAAAAACATTCACTGCCTTTGTAAAACATCCCTAAATTCCCATAAGCCCATCTGGGAATGAAAAGAATTTAGCTAAGTAGAAGTAGGAAAGAGTTGAGGAATGAACTGATAAAGATGTGCTCCTGAAGTCAGCCTTCTGAACAACACCTGGCTGCCTAGGTCCTCCTGTCTTACCTATATCTAAGAGACTGTGAACTGCATGAAGAAAAGTCTTGGCATCAAATAAATGGGATGACACTGAAGACAACTTTTTTTTTTTTGAAGATTTTATTTATTTATTTGACACAGAGAGAGAGAGCACAAACAGGGGGAGCAGCAGAGGGAGAAGCAGGCTCCCCACTGAGCAAGGAGCCCGACGTGGGACTCGATCCCAGGACTCTGGGATCAGGACCACCCAGGTGCCCCTGAAGACAACTTTTTAAAAAGAAAAGGTAAAAAGAAATCCTATTTCAATAGAAAATAAGAGAGAGGATACATAAAAAGCCAGACTGCTTATTGCTTTAGACCTTCTGACAACAGATAAACTGATTGCATGCACTGCCACAGTAAATAGTCAATATATTTTTATAGAACAATGAATATGTAATTTCATTGACCATTTCCAATATGGAACTAGACAACACCAACAAAAAAGCAAAAATAAAAGTCTGAGTACTCTGCATTTTTAGTTAAATTGATGAAACAAGTGTAAATCTGACTTACAGCTTTGTTGATTTTATATTCTACTTTAAACATCTTTGACTTAAAATTTCACTGAAATTGGTGAATAAAAGCTATTATCAAGGTAGATTTTCCTGTCAGGACTTAGGATAACGAAGCAAGATGAGGATTTAGGAGAAAAATATAAAGAGCATGTTGGACAGTGCACATTAGGATGGGAAGCAGGACTCTGTATCACTGTATTTCATACACTTAAGGAAATGCTAGCCTCTTTACAGATTAGATATAAAGTGTCCTTTCTCCCTTTGTTAAAATGCAGAGCTGTTCTGTTCTGCTCAAACAACTTTTTGCAATAATGGCTTTACCGGTAGAAGTGAAGAATAATTCATCTAACTGAAACTTAGAATGCTACAGATAGGCAGAAAATAATTACCTATGATACAAACTACCCTGGTTCCTGGAAATAACATCCATATCTTTATGAAAGTGCTATGAAATTATTCGAGACCATGAGCATCAGGACACCCATTTATATCTCATCTGAACCTCTCAGAGTTCTACAGGATGCATAAATAGGAGTAGAGTAAATAAGAACAGCAAGGTAATCCTCCCATTATATTCAGCACTGGTGAGATCCTACTGTGTCTAGTTTCACACTCCAGAACTTAAGAAGGATGAAGAGAGTTCAGGATAGAGGAAGATAAATAATTGAAGGGTTAGAAAATGAGAATTCCAAAAAGGGTTAAAAAGGTTTATATTATTCAGGCTAAAGAAGAGCTGGTTGAAAGGCCATTATTAATAGTCTTCAATGAAGGGTATTCCATAGATTACGGTGACTAGCTATTTTCATTTTTGTTGAAAACATAACAGAGGAAAATGAATTTTAATAGCAAAACAAGGGAAGAAAGAAAGGAGTTTTTGATAATTGAAAAAGCTGCTCAACACTAAATGGGTCCCCAAGGGATTTCAGAACATTGCAATTGTGGAAATCTTTTAAAAATAGAATTTCAAATATATGAGGTTTGGAGGTCAAGGGAAGGACAAGATGACCTTTTAAGATGATTTCCATGACTGCAATTCAAAGACTGTATTACATAAGAGAACAAGACGCCCATTATTCACTAAGATGGATTGTGTAGATAGGGGAATCAAAAATGAGTACAAATGCAGACAAATGTGACATCTCTTTTTGAAGTTATTTACATAATTGTGTTGTACAAAGGTTTTCTTCATGTGAGGGTGAGGGAAGCACTCTATTTTTTCCTTCTTATTTGACATACACATACACATGTACAAAGATGTAGACATTCACACAGTCTTCGAGAAAAAAAGAGAGAACATAATCTCCTCCAACAAGAATTTTTCCTCTCAAGACAAGTTCCTTCCTAGTCCATATGAGATGTAATTTCCCACGTGAAATTATAGCAGAAATAAACCAGGGGAAATCCTTACAGAGCTGCTAATTTTACCCCCCCCTCTGTGGCAATGTGGGAAAATTTTGGACTGAAAATACCTAACGAGGCTTCTAAACTCTAGTGTGCATGGACATCACCCGCAAGGTTTGTTAAAAATGCAGATCCATGTGTCAAGCCCTCAGAGATTCTGATTCAGTTGGTCTGAGGTGGACCTAGGAATCTGCCTATTCAGTAGCAGCTCAGGTAATTATGATGCAGGTTGCCTGAGGACTACAGTGTGGGAAAGAAACAATGGTCTAGAAACATTGGTTCTGACCCATGTATACATTTATTTAACATTTTTGTTCTAATAACTACAGACAGTCCCTGATAATTTACGTTTTGATTTATTTTTGATATTTTTGATATTACTTTTCC
The DNA here is from genome assembly GCF_054177405.1 of Leptonychotes weddellii. Lineage (NCBI taxonomy): Eukaryota > Metazoa > Chordata > Mammalia > Carnivora > Phocidae > Leptonychotes > Leptonychotes weddellii. The sequence goes on along the minus strand of NC_138369.1, from coordinate 103,090,535 downwards.
TTTTTTATTTTGATACAAAACGGATGCACATTCCAGTAGAAACCATACTTTGGATTTTGAATTTTGATCTTTCCCAGGGCTAGTGACATACAGTAAGACTCTCTGCTGATGCTAGACAGCAGGAGTGACCTCAGCTCCCAGTTCAGCCACATAATCACGAGGGTAAACAACCAAGATACTTACAACCATTCTGTATTCAATAAATTAGCACAGTGTTCAATAAATCACGCGAGATATTTAACACTTTATAATAAAGTAGGCTTTGTGTTAGATAACTTTTTCCAACTGTAGGCTAACATAACTGTTCTGAGCATGTTTGAGATAGGCTAGGTTAAAGTATAATGTTCCGTGGGTTAGGTGTATTAAATATATTTTTGACTTACGATATTTTCAACTTGCGATGCGGTTTATACCAATATAACCCCATCATAAGTTGAAGAAGATCTGCATATATAGTTAAGTCTCCTCTTCTTTGGCAATTAAGTTAGGAGGTCACCACAAAAAAGTCATGTGAAATCAAAATCATTCTTGAAGTTCCCATAAATCAATCACTCAGAAGTTATAGCATGACATTGTGGGATATAAAAACTTGCATAGTAATATAAACAACCTTATGGCTTAAGAATTACTTAGATATACCCAAGGCTTATTTAACGAAAGGCAATTCTGTTTGGCAAAGCATTGCTATTCACAATAGACTTCCATTAAGATTTAATAAATAATTTCTAACTGTGAATGTGTGGAATTGGTGGCTGAGTCTAAAACAAATATGCTTGTCAACAAGGTTTAATATCAATCCTGTGTAACTGTATATGTTAATAGCTCCACATATGAGGGTTAAATGAGATAATAAATGTGAAATACCTAATATAAGGTCTGGTGCATTGAAGATGTTAGATAAGGATTTTCTAAATCTGAAATTAAATTTTGCCTAATTATTATTACAAACAGGTTTCTTTTTCTTCCTTTGAAAAGCTGTGGAGAAGTACTTGCAACTAGATCCTCAAATCTCCAACTTTGTGTTCCCTGACATAATCTCCCCTCCTCCATTATCTCTTTAATGCAGTAGGGGACTGGTCTCATGACCTTTTAGACTTTTACCACAGATAAAAGCAGCTGATAAATGTTTGATGTTATTTGTCTGTAATGCCATTTGGTCATTTTGAGTCTGAGTTTTCTCAATTTGAGGGTCTGGATTACATGAACTCAAAACTGTGTTCCTAGGTTTAAATTTCCATGGTTCTCTACAGTTTTTATGTTCTCGCTCATTTTGTTGTCTCTCTGGTTGCAAATACCAGCTGGCCACTGATGGTACACTCTTAGGCAACTAATTTCCTCCTTCTGAACCAGACATCAAAAAGCAATACAGAAAAGTGGTTAAGGTCATGGTTATGAAAATCACTCATACCTGGATTTGACACTGGCTCTGACATACAGTAACTGTGTGACCTAGGGGCATTTATTAAGCCTTCCCTAAGTTAGCTTTTGTCAATTTAAATGGGTAAAATATTACATATACCTCATAGGTGTTAAAAAAACCAAATACTGTATGTAAAGAACTTACCATGATGCCTGGCATAAAGTAAGCCCTCACTAAATGATAGATGCTAGTTTAGTCCTCATTCTGAAAGAGTCATTATCACTGCTCCTGAACTTGCCTTCTTTCTAATGTTTGTTTATGTAAGAATGAAAAACATATCATGAAAAATTATGAAATATAACTGCAAAATTGGAATATCAGCAATTCATTAATTAGGATCCTGTTTATATTGGTTAACAACAAAGCTCATCTAATTAAACAAAGGCTTCTCAATTATTAAGATAAATTATGCTTGCATATTATAAATATTTGCACACATCATGTTTTTCCTATAGAAATCAGATTTTAAAGAAGCATTCATCCTCTGTTAATAAGTGACTGTCTCTCTTAAAGGAAATTTCATATAAGAAATAAATCTGATAATAGCCTAACCCCGGCCTTACATTAGCCTTGTTCCAAAAAAAAAAAAAAAAAAAAAATTAGATTGCTTATTTACATTAAGGATAACATAGTCCGAATGGCATAAAAGATGGAACTCAAACAGAGAAACAATACAAGCCAGTGGCATTTGAACTTTTTTCTCAGGTCCATCGAGTATTGATTTTATTTTTTAAATTTCAAAGTTTATTATAAAAGAAAAAATGTTCCTGCAAGTGTGTTGGACAAAATATTTTTAAAAGTTAGTTTAAATTTCAAAGATTGCTTTTACAGCAAAAAAAATTTTAAAAATTAAAAAATAAACTTCAGAATTATAGTGAATAAATTACATAATTTATAATGCTAGTTTGGCATGAGCAATAATAAGCAAACTATTATCCATTCTCATTAGGAAAAGGGGTTTTCAATTTTCATATATTCTGGTTGCTATATAGTTTTCATATATGTATATGTGACTTACCTATTTTTATAGGATTAGTATACACTGATATCCAAGAAGACTAATTTGAGCATAACTTAATCACTGAAGATTTAGAAAGCAATTCAAGACGTTCTAGTATTTTGGGTTATCATTAAAAAATTAATAATCATTATAAATAGAAATTTCTGTTTAACAGACTCCTAGAGAGCATTGTTCCTAAGTCTATTTTCTCATTTTTACTCAGTTTCTTCCCATCAATAGTCTAAACTCATCAGTTTCCACTGTCTGTGGAAACCTAGTCCCCGTTCTTCCCACTCCCTCTTTAACATCTGCATCAGGCTTTCTTCAACATCTCCTTTCATTCCTACTATGAGCACATTAAGGAGTCCTTCAGTTGTAAACAAATCAAAGGAAAGAGGGAGGAGAAAGCTTTTAATTTTCTTTCTCTTCCAGTTCTCCTTGGTTTTCTAGCAGTGACAAAACCCTTTAAGACATGATATAAGCACATTATTTCCTCATGTTGTCAACGTATGAAATCTGGTTGCCTTTCCAGAAACTTTTTTCTTAAAAGTTTCTATTCTTATCACTGGTTTAATACTTTTCCAAAAGCCCTGCTATTGTTTTCAGTTCAGTAATCTGCAGTAGCGTCCTGTTGCTCACGACATCAAGTGCAAACTTATCTGTCTAGCTTTCAAGACTTGCCATGATCTGACTTAATCAATCCAATCCAAGGTTGGATAAGCAGTTATTCTCTAATATATACACAGCCACAATCAAGCCAATATTTTCATCATCCCCTCTGCACACAGTGTTTCTTTCTTATACTGCTGCCTTCTTAATGTTCTTTCTTTCTGGAATATTCCTTACCAAGTCTTACCTAGATATCCTTCTTGGTCAGACTATGCATCATCTCCTTCAAGGACACCAACACTTACTCAAGTCCTCATATTTTATTCTTTTGAATGTATTAAGCATTTAGTTGTTTTCTACTTGTTTTTTAATTTATAGCAATGAATTCCTTACTAAACATATATATGTTATATATATATTTTTTACCCAAATATATACATATGTGTATGTGTGTGTGTGTGTATATATATATATTTTTTTACCCAATGGTGAAAATCATATTTTTTACCCTTACTTTCCATTCTTTCTTTTATCTACAAGAACCCTGGGCTCCATGTGGCAGGAGAGACAACTTTGTTTAGTTCCACTGATTACATACACTAGGGACATCATTCATACAGACAAAAATGTGAAAGTCACTCCCTAGATTTTTGAGAAAAAAAATCTACACTGTCATAGAAGTGACCCTATAATCATTGACGATTTCTTTAAAAACATGATTCTTACTTAAAAAAAAACATATTTTACTGTATTTGGGTCAGGGTCCAATTATAGATGAAATATTGCTCTGTAATTACAAATATTCAAATAAAGGGATTTATTTGTGCATTTCTGTTCCAGGATCAATGGATCCACTATTCAGAAAAAAAAAAAAATTGCTAAATTAAAGATCCTCTGACAATAAACCTTAAGAGTTTATAAATTTTTAGCATAGATCAGCAACTACCGCAAATCTCAATACTATAAAGAAGTCTTGGAGAAAGATTATCCTCAAATTCCTTCTCTGTAGAATGCAGTCATTTCTAATAGAAAGGAGCATACAGGATATCCTTTACTTACCCTTCCCTCACCACCCCTTCTCAGGTTCAGAAATATTACTATGAGCATCTATCCACAATCAGTAATTTATAAGAAAAAAAAAATGTCCTAAAGTCTGGGGAAACTTGCACTACAAGAGAGTATAGTGGTCTAAGAGAATTGATAGTTTCCTAGGTGAGTAATTTCCTGCCAAGAAATATCTCAACATAGAGGGAAATAAATTCCATCTCTTATAATAATAAATTACCCACACAATTTTAAAATATTCGTCTCTTTAACAAAATATATTACATTCTTTCTCTATTTTTTTTGCCAACTATTTGGAAATATAAACTACAAATATCTCTGGTCTTAGGCTCACTTTCTTAAAACAGATTTTGGCATCCTTTTTATATTTTCTGGTAAAGTATTATAGATTTGAATGAACATTTCCAACTGTAATGATATGAATACATTATATTGATAGTGTTATTACAATACAGACATGAAAATGGTATTCTCATTATAACTATTCATAAAGATAATGCATATCAGTTTCTAGTATTTAAGGGAGTATCATTTGATATATACATTTGAATTCAAAGAAATTTATTCTATATAAGGATTACATCAGGACCCTTATTATGTTTTTGTTCTATTATATGAATTTTGTCTAAAACATTATTTTGGTGGGTTACAATACTTTTGTAACATATTAGCATTTCAAATAAGGAACTCAGCCCATGTCTTCAGAGGAAAAAAAAATTAGGAAGGGAGGAAAACTTTTTTTTTTAAAGATTCATTTATTTATTTATTTGATAGAGAGAGCAAGTGAGGGAGAGAGCACAAGCAGGGGGAGAGGCACAGGCAGAGGGAGAAGCAGACTCCCCGCTAAGCAGGGAACCCTATTGTGGGGCTCGATCCCAGGACCCTGAGATCATGACCTGAGCCAAAGGCAGACGCTTAACCAACTGAGCCACTCAGGCACCCTGGGAGGAAAACTTCTACCTTTTGTCAATCCAGAAACATCAAATGTGAAACAGGATCCCTAACTTGCGCTTGAAGAGGAAGTTCTGCTTCTGGTAGGGTCTGGTTAAGGGATAAATAAGGACATTCCTGTTCTAGGAGGCAGGCTGTTCCCTGTCAGATACAAATGATCCAATGAAAATGAAAAGGGAAATGATTAAAGGGAAAAAATGTTGGCCTGTCATGTGGCTAAAGTACTGTCTCAGACCTCCTGCTATTTAGAGCCTGCATTTATGCTCTGAAGTTGAACAGCCTTTACTAGCGTCTCTCTGTAGGATTTAAGCAATTGGGGAAGTAGGAGAGTTAGTCTGAGAATACAGGGATATGGGAATGCCTCAGAGCAGAAAAGAATCTGCCCTCTGTTCATGCACAAAAAGGGAGAAGATTGAATTTAAATTAATAGTTTTTTCTGTAGCAAGTTTTTCTTTCTTTTTTTTTTTCTCCAATTCACAAGCTCCTAATTGCCTTCTCCCCGCCCCCACACCCTTTGGCTATTTGAGGTTTCTACATTGTTTGGCACAGTATGAAAACAATAAAGATAGAAACAACTAGGCATTCATGCCGTATTCATCCCTTGAAAATAAATTAGCATCACCTTACTATATGCTTTTTAATGAATTCATTAATTTAGCTTACATTTCTATTGGAAATTATAATATGTCAACTATGAAAAATGCTGTTTATTTACAAAACAAATTATTTACATTACAAATAGACTTAGATAGGGAAGGTATTCCACAACTTGGAATTCAATAAAATGAGAGATCCCACCATATCTTGGTAACCTGAAGCAAACTGCAACCAATTTTACAGAAACTTCATATTCACATACAGTAATAGTAAAGTGTCAGACCTTACCTTCAGGCCAACTTCAATGTAGCATTTATCAATAATACTAAAAATAATAATAACTCGAATAAATAGAATGCACTTTCTTCCTAGGATCTCAAAGTGCCTAAATTATCTCATTTATTCTTACAACTTATTCTATAGAGAGAAGCAAGCAGATATTCTAGGTAATCTTAGCCTACACTTTACCAAATAACTTTGAGAGGATCCTGTGACATTCTGGCACTGGAACCTTCAGGCTTATAGCCACCTGGCTGCATGCCTGGTAGGCCGACAGCAGCTGGGCTCTCTAATGGACATCTTGGAGCTGGAGGAAGGGTTGGCTTTATAGGGAGAGCAGGGTAGGTGATTACCCAAGACACTTGAAAAATGCTTAGAATGTATGCTAATATATGAAAGCTCCCCCTACCAAAGCACAATATGTGCTAATATATGAATTTCACTATTAGTTGGGGTTTAGGCAACAATACCCTCCTTAAGTGCAAGTACTGACCTACACATTATACATTCACTTAGGAAAAACAATAAAGATCTTAGTATGAATAATTCCACCAATACTTTTATTAATTGCTAGCTTTCAGTGGAAGGGAAACATATCAATTAGGTTTGGATAGGGAAGATACATTAATATTTTCATAAGAATTTCATAATTAAACTGTCATTTATGGTCCTAACATTGAAATAAGCTTGATAAACACAGAACAAAGGGAACCAAGGACATTCAAGCATAGACAAGGCTCAGAATTCCAGAGAGGTGGCAAGAAAGCCTAAGTGGGAGTACAGTAAGTAAAGGGAAGATTTATCAAGAGTAAAGGTTTAGATAAGCTGTGATATCTCTCATAATATTGCATATCATTACAGCCAGAAATGAAATCCCATAACACCTGGTTTTGTAGATTTTTTTTCCCACACTTTGTGCTTCAGTAATAAACTTCTTATTTAAAGTTATTACAGAGATTCGCTCTCTGATGAGAGAAACAGATATATAACTAAATTCAAGAGTGTCCAGGAAATTTTGGCTTACCCTCTTGGCCCAAAGCAATGTGCAAGTATTTTGGAACTTTGCCAGGACAGTGACACTCTTAGAGAACATAGCTTGTAATAGCCACTATCCAGGAGGAAATAGTTATATAAATTAAGTCTACTATCATGAAGGTTATCTCAACTACTAGAAGATTATTTTAGGTATAGCAAAAAAAGATTTACAAATGGCTTATTTAAACTATATGGAGTCAATACATGAAAGGTTAAATATATCTAAAACTGTTCTGACATTTCCACTTAGTACAAGAAGAAATTTCACATTGCTATATACATTTTACAAATGAGGACATGAAACCTATCCTGGAGAAAAAAGTAACTTGTCTCCTGTCTCTCAGAAGCTAGTTTATTTCTTAGTCTGATTTTTAAAAGATTATTTATTTATTTGACAGAGAGAGACAGCAAGAGAGGGAACACAAGCAGGGGGAGTGGGAGAAGGAGAAGCAGGCTTCCCGCTGAGCAGGGAGCCCGATGTGGGGCTCGATCCCAGGACCCCGGGATCATGACTTGAGCCGAAGGCAGACACTTAAGGACTGAGCCACCCAGGCGCCCCTACAATCTGATTTTTTAATATGTCTTTGCTATTGTTACTGAGAGTTAGGACATTTCTCCTCATGCTGTCAAGTCTTCCTCACACTTAATTTCCCTCAACTCTCTAATATTCCCCTTCTACCATTACCTTTTTTTAATGCCAAAAAAAACCTGGCATAAATTAAGCTAAGCATCCCTTTGGGCAGGCTCTCCAGAGACAAACTATATTCCCATTTAATGTGTTCCGTAGGATACACCTCTATTTTCAATATAGTCTCACTCCCAACCACGTAATAATAAAATTTTTACTTAGCTGGGGGCTTGCATTCTGGCTCATCTCTTGTTAGTAATGTCATACAGAAGAAACTATTTAGGGTTTCTGAATGTAAGTTAGCACACATGCTTTGAAATGGGGAAAAATCAGGGTGATATGATGGCCAAAGCTTTAAGTTTAAAAAGAAGAGAACAGGATTTAAGTACTATCATTCAAGTCATTTAAAAATCTGTGGAACTTCATTGCTTTTTCTTTTTTTCTTCTTTCTTCTTTTCTTTTTTTTCCCTTCTTTTTATTCTTATGTAGAACATGGATAATATCTGTTTTGTTTTCATTACAAGACTGTTGTAAGAAAAAGGATGTATAAATGTGTTTGAGGGCATTTTTAAATACAAACCTTTATTACTGTGGGCCTATCATGTACTAATCACTCTGCTGGGCATTTCCTAGCATGCAAAAAGATAGAGAAGAATAAAGCATTGGTCTCTGTCCTCCAGGCTCTTACAAGCAAACATCTAAAAAGAAGATTTATTTAGTGAGAAAAATTAGGTAATACAAAACAAGTTAAATTTACAAATTCTTGATCTCAGAGCAATTGTCAGCTAGGGTCATCTTCTTTGGTATATAAAATCTATCATGAAAGTGCATTAACAGTTATCACAAACCCACAAATCCCTATAGCCTTTGAAAATGACTTTCTCATAACATACTGCTTATATACATCTATAGTTCCTCTGCAAGAGCTTTTTTTCCCTCTAGTTACATAAAAATCTAGAAGTGATCTTTCTCACTTTGATATCTAGCTGTTAGTTTCTGGGACTTCCTGTGCTGGAACACTATCGCAGATCATCAACAACCACATTTCCAGGTTTTTAGCATTTATCGTTCGTGACATCTCTTGGGGCCATCGCCTCTACTTGCTTCCAGCCCCTGTGTATTAAACTACCCAAACATTCATTTATTAGTAGCTAAACCAGAAGTAGTGATTCTGTGGATATCATGAGATCAGCATCCATCTATGCATCTGTGTTGAGTTTTTGCCACAGGGTCCTGCATTGATTATTAGCCGGGATAAATCTCAAAATAGCATGTTCTCTAAAGAGAATGAGAATATGGCTTTGAACCCAGAGTAGATGAGATAGCAGAGCTGTTACAAAATTATAATTCATCTGCAGAATGAATGCATTCATATTCGGAAAGAAGACCATTTTAGTCTTATATTTTTTCCCTTTTAAATGTGAAATTTTATGAAAAATTAAGCATAAACTCATTTGCTTCTATAATTTAAATATCCTTCCTTTCAGTTGTGTGGCAAATTTTCCTTAAACCGTTGTAATATATTTGTCCATTCCAGGTATCCATTGTAGGATTCTTACAATCATAACACTTAAAGACCATCTAGTCTATTGCCTCTTATTCTTACAGAAGAAGAAAGTAAGGTTTATAATGATGTGACTTGCCCAAAACTGCTCTCCTAGTTAGTAGAAACCTGTTTTCAAATCACTAGGGAATATTGTTTTTACTGCAGAATGCTGCCTTTCTGAGGACAGGAACTATTTTTTACTATTTCTAATATTACTTCCTCTTTTCCTTATACTCTTCACTGCATATTATGCCAATAAAGAAAACAAGGATATTTTTGGTGTATATATGCAAAGTATGGCTGAAGGAATGGTGGAAGAGAACTGAAAATGTGGGATTAATAGACAAAAATTTTACATACAATTTTAACTAAAATCTGTAGAAGACATAGGAATGAGAACTACATTTAGAAAATTAGGTAGAAACTAATCTATTAGAAATCTTCAATAATAATTGATGTTTATTGAACAGGTACTGCAATATGAACTTCTATTACGTCATTTAATCTCAAAATAATTCTATGAGTTAGGTCTTATTTTTAGGACTCCTTTTTGCAGAAGAGAAAAATGAGTTGCTACATGACTTCAAAGTTAAAATGTATAGGACATTTTAATATTATGGATATTAAACTATTATTACAATATATTTACATGTTTAAAAGATTTAAAATGCATAGAGCATGTATATGCATATATGTAATATATATGGTTATTATCACATATTGCTATTACTATAACTCTTTGTGCTCTTGTCCTTTTTTTTTTTTTTTCCTACATTCTAAGTTTCTTGAGGGAAAAAACTGGGTATCTTAGAAGGTACCTAAGTAAGAGCCAGCACATAATTAACTTGCAATAAATACTAAAATAATGAATAAATAAATGCATTAAATAGCCAACATTTGTTGTAATTGGGGTAAATGGTAAATAAAAAGCAATGTTGAAGTAGCTGGTTAAGTTTTTTTCCTAATAGAACTATTGGTCTCCGTAAGAACTTCCAGCCCCCAGACATCAAATAATTTTCTTCTTTACTTGTAACTCATCTTCAGTCAGCTTAAAACTACTGATTACAGATTTTTCCATCCCCCAAAATATGATTTATGATATTTTTGTGTTTCTCTTACTACTTGTGTTTACTTCATTAGCAAATTGAGGCCAACCTGATCAGCTTTTATCTAACATGACTGTCAGTCATCTAACTACCTCAAAGTCCAATGACCTAAAGCAGGACATAACATACAGAATTTCTGAAATTATGAGTAAATATTTTCAACACATTATTATATCTCATTTATTTTTACAGTTCCATAGTCTGTCACAAACTTGTCCTTTTTATCTACAGAAATAAACTGATAATCAGTCATCATACTTAGAAAAGACAACTTTTTAAACTTTCATATTGAAATGATAAATTAGCAAATAATATTCTCCATCTGCTTTTATGAAGGTACAGACACGAGAGAGTAGGTGATGCAGAACCTAAGGACTTCAAAGCATGTTTGTCTCATAATAGATGGAACATGTAGTAGTGATGTCACTCAATAAATTTTAACAGCTATAAGTCAGGGCAGAGTAGTGGAGTGAGAAGCTTTTTTCATCCCCTCTCTCAAGAGGAAGGGTGTCATTTCTTATTTATATTGTTAGATCTTTTACCTCCATAAAAAAACCATTTAACTTTTATTAGTACAAGAGGGTGTAAGTGACACAATGACTTCCAATGAATGATTAAAACTATTGATTACAGATTTTTCCATCCCCCAAAATATGATTTATAATATTTTTGTGTTTCTCATAAAATTTGAATATTTGAATTCAAATGATGATGACAATGATGATGATGATTTTGCTGGTGTTCAAAATTAATTTTGTAGATCTCTGACTCAGGTACATCTGACAAATTTCAGTACTATATTCTGCTAATGGAATTACCATCAGATTTGAGAATTCGTGAAGTAGTGAGCTTTCCTTTACCTGAGTTAATGGAACAGAGGTTCTCCTAATACCCATCTGTGGCTCCTATCAGCCCCAAGTCTGTGATTAGCAGGGATATGATATAGTGGAAATGATACAGTGGAAATTTCCACTATATCAATATACAAATATACTTGTATATTTCTGTTATACAAAATATACAAAATATTTCTGTTATAATCCCCTAAAACATCTCTCTTAAAAAAAAAAAAAGCACTAAGATTAAATTCACTGAAATAAAGCACATTTCTTTAAAATTACATTTAGACATTCTTTAATGATTCAGCACACAGGCTATCCTATGAGCCCCAGTGTCAGATTCTGTGAGTTAATCAGTCACACATTTAACATTACAGAATTAGGAAGCTGGCATATACGAAAGGAACCACCACCACTCCTCACTATATTACTACATTGTTCCTATTTTGAGATAGGATTATCATCATTTCCATTTCATTAGCACTGGATTTACTTGCTATTTTTGCTGACACTGTTGAATAAGAAAGTGCCCCGGGTATTAATAGCAATGCAAAAACTTATCTTTATCACGTCAGTTATTAAGATTACTATGTTAAAATAAAGATGCCACAGAATAAATATTCTTTCTCTTTCATAAAACATAATTCCATACAAAAATACAAAATATTTCTGTTATAATCCCCTAAAACATCTCTCTTAAAAAAAAAAAGCACTAAGATTAAATTCACTGAAATAAAGCACATTTCTTTAAAACTACATTTAGACATTCCTTAATGATTCAGCACACAGGCTATCCTATGAGCCCCAGTGACAGATTCTGTGAGTTAATCAGTCACACATTTAACATTACAGAATTAGGAAGCTGGTAAATTGAACTTTCATGAGTCAATGCCATAACCTTCCAACTATGTTCAAATATTGCACCTTGTGTAAAAGGAAATGTGATTTACTAGGAAATACATATATGGAAGCAAGTTCCTGAAACTGCATTAATATTAAAGAGAGAAAAGAGTGTACAGAAACAGTTTATTGCGGGGGGGGAAGTGTTGTTCCAAAGGTACAGAAGCCTGTAAACCAGCAGCCTAACCCTTGCCTCCAAACGTCAACTCTATTTCTAACTCAAAGTTCTGATTTCAACTGAAAGTCAGCATCAGAGACACATAAGTGAATAGATTTTTCTATGTATTCTCTGTCACATCATATTATGGTTCTTTGGCTGCTATACGGATTATATACCATAAAGCATGTAAAAGAACAAGTTACCTCATAATTAACTGCAACAGAATGAAGCAGAATTGTTGCATACACATGGAAACATTTGCTTTTAGCAGAGTTACAAGATTGCATTTTCTGTTTGCATAATAAAAATATATTGGCTCTTATAATTTTTTGTTTTCTCTCTGTAGTGCTGCAGTAATTCACGTTGTATTGTTTTCCTTCATGTTATGTTACATACAAATAATAGTGTTTAGATTTGATACAGGTTTTTATCAAAGTCTTCATTATAGATTTATTTTCCTGACTCTATGCAGGCTATGTCTAATAAAATCCAAAATTATCACTAATTTTGAATATTTTAAATCTTCTGGTTTTCTAAAAAAAAATCCAACTGTGAAAATATGTCCTATTAACTATTATTATAACAAAATTAATTGGAATTGTGGATTCTGACATATCCAAATAAATATATGCACAACTTAATCACTTCTCAAAGTTCATATTCTAGAATTTCATTGATTGAATAGAATCACCACAAACAGAAAAACTTATTTTAAGATTTTCTTAGTCCTCAATTAAGAAGTGAATTATCAGTATGTTACTATATTTGCTAACCAAAATCAAAATGTTCTAGAATAACAAATCATGTGTAAATGCACATATTTATCCTAGGAAGTACTGTGTGAAATCACAACTTAATCAATACCCTGAAGTATTAAAAGTTTAGAATTAGAATTTAAATTTGGGAACTATGGGCTTCTCAGAATTATTCCTGGACACAAGCTGCCAATAACCCTTGTATGTGTATTAGAACCTGAGAATTTTTCAATTCTCTTAGTTATTTTGCTTTAGACTAAGCCAGGAAATGGCTTAAGTTACCAGTATAACTCAAGTGGGAAAAAATAGCATGTATTGGGTCTAGCTAGATCAAGGCAAGTTTCAAATGATGATGATGACAATGCCTTCATTTGCTAGTGTCATAGACAAGCATGCTTCTATAACACCATCCGAAGCACAACCAGGTATATAGTAGGAAATAAATGTAAACAAATAAATAAATAAATGGGGCATCAATCTATCGATCCACTCTACAGATATAAGTTTGTGTAGGAAATAGCTTTCTTTTGACTATTCCAAAAATACTGCTGGTACTCAGATTTCTGATTTCAGCCCTCTGCATTTAGTGAACTATATAATCTCCCTAGGTAATCAATTAATCCACATTTACTTTGTATCCTGCCAATTCTGGAATACCTAGATACCAATTCTGGAAAATCTATTAGCAGCCATTACCTCTGTGGAAACTGAAGACTTGGTGAGTTACGATTCTATACTAGGCTATTCAGTAAACTCTTAAGAGTGTCATTCAGGGGGCACCTGGGTGGCTCAGTTGTTGAGCATCTGCCTTCGGCTCAGGTCATGGTCCCAGGGTCCTGGGATCGAGCCCCGCATCGGGCTCCCTGCTCAGCGGGAGGCCTGCTTCTCTCTCTCCCACTCCCTCTGCTTGTGTTCCCTCTTTCGCTGTGTCTCTGTCAAATGAATAAAATCTTAAAAAAAAAGTGTCATTCAGTGTTTCTACCTTAAAATGGTATAAAACTCCAAAACCAGTAGGTAATTGTTTCAAACTTGTTTTGCACTCCTATTTCTAGGATTGCGTTCTCCTTATGATTGCGGTAAGATTTTTTATCTTTAATACTTCATTATTTAATTTGGTTTGAATACTCTAGACCATCATTTCCAAAAGAAGCCTTCCAACAAGACTAGGCTCTTTATTTTATGAGGGGCTGGCCTCTCAAGATAATTTGTTCATTCAACAGAATTTTGATGAGGATCACCAAGTAAGCCAGGTTTATAAAGTAGCTTCCAGTGAAAATTTGAGAGTTCTCAGGCTATTGGTGAAGATTGGCATGTAAACAGATGAGTTGCAATATAAGTGATGCTTATTATGACAGAGGTATAAATTTAATGCTTCAGAGTATCTACCTCTGTACAAGAGTCAGAAGCAGCCTTACACTAGCTAGGGCATTTAAGATGACACTCAAAAGCACAGTTTGCCAAGTGAAGAGAGGGGAAGTGGCTCCAAAAAAGAAAAATAGCATGGCAAACGGCACAGCCTAAGAAAAAAGATTTGTAGTGTCTGTAAATTAGTGAAAAATGTGTAAATAGCATAATGTTTATAGAGAAGAAGACAAAGGATAAGACAAAGGGTAAGGAACTGGGGAAGTGTAAAGATCACCAGACCGGAAAGAGGCATTTGCCAGTGTAAGGAATTCTGATTTTTCTTTGTTAGTTAGTGGGGAATGTACATTACCCTTCTAAAAAAGTAATTTTGGAGAAGATTAACAAGGGGAGTGACCAGAGACAGGAAGATCAAAAAGTCAGCACTTTACCATGTAGATCAAAGGGTAAGCGGTTACAGAGCCCCAGGAAAGGATTATGAGAGTTTAACTCTGTCAGTAACACTGAACTTGGGAAGAAGCCAGGCCTGAAAGACTCTCCTGAGTTACAGCCCAGTCAAGGATGGGGTGAACACAAGTGTCAGCTTTTTTGTGTGTTTCTGTGGCTGAAATCTTCCAAAAGCCACCCAATGTGTCCTCTATAAGCTTATAAAGCAGTGCCATTTGGACAATACGAAATTTCCATTTGCCTTTGCTATTCTCCACCTGTTATTCTCATTTTTGCATTTCTGCTAGGCACCTTATAAAACTAACAGATGTTGCAACTAATAGAGGCAATCTCCAATCTTTGGAGAAACCCTAGTTAATCATGAACCCCAGTTAATTGTTTCTCTCAACTGTGATACTCTTCTTTTTCTCCAGTGAGAATCAGACTAAGTCCCTTTATCATACTGCCTCCTATCAAAATTTCAATGAGGATGAAAAAGTTAGGGTCCTTCAGTTTAGGAATTCTTAAATTGCTGGGAAGTATAATAAGAATCCAGACTTGCATGCAGAATTTCCCAAATAAAATTTCTGAGGTCCAAATGGTTTTTAGGTAACTAATTTTCAGCAGTTCCAGAGTGGCAGTAATAAATGTTAGTAGCATTACATATTTAGTTAAATATTATCTTGGAAAACAAATTCTCTGATTTTATTGAGAGCAATTGTCATTGAAAACACAATGCAAAGTTGATGACCAATGTGAGTTTATGGCAAGTTTGGTGCACAGATCAGGTAGATGCACCAGATAAGAAAAATATTTTCCAATGTTCCACTTTCCTTTTTCTAGTAGAATCAAAATGAACCCATGCAGGAGCTAAGTCATTTTTCAATACATTTTAACTCATTCCTTAGTACAAACATAATTACACATTAAAAACAGCAATAACAAAAAACTTATGACACCTAAAAAAGAAAAAGAAATAAAAAACTCAGTCGCTTAAATGCATAATCACCAGTAAGAGTATGATTTGAGAGTAGATTGAACAAGATAAGATCCAGAATAACATTGTTTATACCTGCTTACAAAGAAGTAAAGGATTCACTGTTATAAGAGAATAGTAAGTGGCCATAGTTTAACAGATCCAGAAAATATTTTATTTAAATATACTGTAGTTTTATCAACATTAAAAACAAAATCAAATTTCAAAGTAATAACTAAGGCAAATAAGAGTGTTTTCAAACGTACTAAGTGTTTTAAGATGTCATTATAAGAATTACTTTTTGTAATATTATGCAAAGTAGATTCATGGGATTATAGAGGAGGAAAATTTTTCCCTCTTTCCTTCTAATTTTTTTGGCTGGTCTAATATATAAATTAACATAAGACAGATTAACAGGAAAAAAACAAATTTAATTTCATGTGCATAGGAGTTCCATATATAAGACTCAAAAAAGTGCCCCAAAGAGGCAGCTTTTATACCTTTTAGACAAAGAAACAATTATTTGTGAAGATTTGACAAAAAAAAGGGATTTGGGGTTGGGAGAGCAAATTAAAGAAGTAATTTGCTCATAAGCAAATTACTGCCAAGAAGGCAGTATCAACAAAGTTTGTTTATACTGCCTTCTTGGCTTTGAATTTCCTATCTCTGGGGATAAGCCTTTTTACTCTCCTGGTATAGAGAGAATACCTTCACATGGGAGATTTATTTCCTGCTTTTAAGGGGAACAAAGGAGATCAGAGTGTCTTTCTTGCACTGCCTCTTTCTTAAGTATTTTTAATTCAAAAAAATCAATATGCCAAGATGGCATATTTTAAGGTGGCATATTTTGTTCCCTCTCAGGATTAATGTCATGAATCAAGGAAAAAAAATAATCTATAGGAATAAAAAAAAATTATAGAAAAGTCAATTTATATTGCTACCTTTTGAAATACAGAAATTTGTTAATCTACTGAAACAGCAGTGAGTCAACATTATCCTCTTTTCTATAAGTATTATTTATTCAAATTTATCCTAGTATCTATTTTAACAAGTATATGTTTTCCTGAAATAAATCAATGCTCTATTTTCTCCTGCTAAGATTAAGAGCAATGGAGTGTGAAAATTTTGGTTAAACACTTCAATTTCCAATTTACATAATTTCCTACCTACTCTGTAGCCCTGCAAAATATAAGTGAATAACTCTGTACAAACTACTACCAAAGTGAAAATCAGAAAACCAGCACTTTAATTGAATGTAACAAGATATAATTGTTTCATAAAAATTTCAAAAGGATAATTCATGAAAAAAAAATAATAATTAATTCTAAGAAAGGTATGGAACATATATTCTTAACATAGCCTCAAAAAGCAGAGAGAAAAAAAGAGTTGGACTAGAGATTTCTGAGACTACGTAGCTAAGAAATTGGGAAAAGAAAAAATGGGAAGTGCTCAAATAAGACAGTATCTTAATGGATTAATGGCAATGAAGAGGAAGAAGAAGAAGGAGGGGGAGAAAACATTAAGTATCAAAATGATCCTCAGTACTCTATACCTGGATTTAATTAAACTGTTAAGGAAAGTAAAAATCAATGACACTTATTAAAGATGGTAAGTAAGGCAGACTTTATTCAAGACCATTGCAATAGGTTATAGGGATCATCACTGCAGTGGGATTTTACAGTGGGGGAGAAAGATTGGGCTCAATTCTGAACACAACCTTTATAAATGTGGCACAGAATGGGGGTGAGTGGATGGAAAATTACTAAAAGGAAACAGCAAGGATAAGGGGATTCTGCCTAAACTGACCAAACAGGATTCTTGCTCTAGACAGGCCAGGGTGATCAGATAGCACCTAGGGGATGGTGGAGAATGAGGAACCTGATCAGATCCTGAAGGAAAGACAGCGGGCTGTTCTGCTTAAACTGACTTAGCAGGGGTCTTGCAAAAACTAGATTTTACAAGGAAGTAGACAGATGGGCCTAGGAAAGAGCTGGACTAAAGTTTGGTCAGCAAAGAATCTTTGTCAAGACAATGAGAACTATAATAATTTTTTAGTAGAGAAGTATAATATTTTTGATATATGAAAGATGTTGTAGGTTGCAACCAAGAATAAAGGAAATTGAAAAGTAATTCTATTACAAGGAAAGACATTATAAGTAATTTTGAGATGAGTAATTAATTTGTTAATTACTGGAGTTGAAAATCCCTTAGTATAAAAAATGTTAATTACTGGAGTTGAAAATCCCTTAGTATAAAAAATGAGGAGCTAGAGAAAGCCAAAGAGTGAACAGAAGTGTGGCTACCTGAAATTCACTGAGGGTGAGAGAAGTTGTGCTCAGATGGCCCCAAGCCAACATCCTTTTATCTATCAGAAAATGCCTCCTGGGATGGCTTCTGGTCCTAACTGCCACACTATAAAGAAGGTAGCACTAACGGTCAGTTTTGAGAGATAGTGTTCTGGTTCTTGCTATCAGAGAAACCTAAGCGTAAATACCAAATTCTAGTATTTTAAAGTTTCTTAACTTTTGCCAAGTTATTTATGCTCTGGTCATTCAAAATACGTAAACAGGGCTAATAATGCATGCATTACAGAGTTCTATAAATCTACAAAGATTAAATGTGATAATGTAGGTAAAAGAAAGGCCTTAGTACAGTATCAGAATTTAGTTAACATTAAGTAAGGATTAACTAATATTCTTTTGAAGTTCTCAGTATGGTGCCAGCCCCACATAGTAAATACTCAAAAATAGTAGTTTACTCTTACAGTACATTAATAATTTATTCTAAGAAAAAGAAACGGATTACATGTCGTGACTAGGATGTGTTGTTTTAAAGCAAAAGGCAAGATAAAGCCAAGAGGGAAGCCAGTGACAACAGGAGAAGAGACTGTCCATATATTAATCACAGGCTTCAAACTGGGCTGGGCGCATGCCAAAAGATATGAGTGAGTGTCAGGTCAGCAGCATTAACAACAAATGCCTATATTCCTACTCTTTTTAGCAATCCCCTGTACAAAATATTATGCAATAGTTGAGAGTGTGTGGTAGGTAGATATTTTATAGAAATATATTCTAGAATTTGGTTGATTCTAGAGTTTAAAAAGTAGAGTTAAGGCACAACAGAGACACAAAGAACACAATAATATATATAAAGATGTGACCTCAAAAAATTTGTAGCTCATCTTGTTTATTTTAGAGCCTGTTGGTTATGCCCTTAAAGAAAGTAAATAAAAGTAGGAAAGTAAACAAAAGCTAACTTGCTATTTCTTTAAAGATGCTTCAATCTCTGGACACCTCAATTTTTATGATAACCATATAGCTACTGCCACCTGGAGAAGGGTTACCAAAACTCAAATATTAGCATCAATTTATACTGGAGTCTCAAATTTCTCCAAAAGCAGCCTCAGCAACTATTAGATGAATGTCAAATGCTCCCTCGACAGTATCTGGAATGCTTTGTGGAAAGTAACTCTGGTCCCCGGTACAATTTCTTCAAGAAGCTCCTGGGTAAGTTAGATATCTGGGCTTAGGTAAAATGAGGTTGCATTTCAGATTCTGCTATGGTGTACCCAGGCCCACCAGAGAAATGTTCTTTGAACAATTAAGGGAGATGTCTAAGCCACAGTATAAGTTGTCTACTCAACTGATGTTAGGTACTCAACTGATAATCCTCACACAGTTGAGTAGTACTACTTACTCAACTTACAGTAGTTATTCAACTTAGAGTCAGTGACAAAGGTCTCTAACCTCCAGTTAATTTTTTTTTTTAAATGGAGTAATCTACTCTATCGTGTGAGGAAATAATGGGGGGCAGGGGACAATGGGACTGTAGACCAAGTGCCAAGGTTTAACATGGAAGAATAAGGGCAGCAGAAAGTTACATCATCAGAATGGAAATAAAGACTAGAAACCCCAAGTTGGAGTGCAAATGGAAAGATGGACAGACATTATTTTTGAATTTATATTAACTTTCAGGAACCAGCCAGGAGTAGAATTGGCAATGAGTAGGAAGATTATATAAATTTCAGCCAAAATAATTGGGAAAGAAGGGAAAAATCCACTAATTCATTCATTCTTTTAGTCACTGATATAATGAATATCTATTACATACCAAACACTGTGCTATGTGGTAAATTTTCAAACATGGTCCTTGCCTTCATAAAGTTTACAGACTAGTTATTCAAAGAATTAAAAATAGATGAATCAAAAGGACTATGAATGGCTACTTCCTAGGTAATGGCGATATTAGAAGAAAATTTTGAACTGGCCCAGCAATAGCTAATTTAATACTATTTTGACTGTACTACAGTCTGTATAAAATTTAAGTTTGGGAGTTTAAGCTGAAAATTGATAGAAACTTACACACGTTCTAAAAAAAATGAAGAGAATCATTTTTCTATATGAAGAGATGCAATCCTTTGATTAAAAGTAATTTGTATAATTAAATTAAAATGGTCTCTTTTTAAATGTATTACTGAATATGCCAGATTATAAAGAAATGGTACTTAAAATTAACACAACCGATATTAGATGGGTCCTTATTGCAACAATTAGGATTTGTCTTTTTAATTTTGACGTGACAAACTGCCTTACAGTAATAATACCCAGGAAAGAGTTGTTTGAAGACATCACTAATATATTTTTATTAATAATACCAGGGAATATTACATTATATAACTATATTACATATTAGAATCATGTTCACAGGTATCGCAAAAGTGTACACAAGGTAAAAGTTTTAAAACTTACATTGCATAGCTTTTTATTCAAATATCCTGTACTCAGAAGTACAGGTCTCAGAAGAAACTTTTCATCCCATCCTAGCCCCTTTATACATATTTAGCACAAACAGACCAACTACCCCATGAATGCCCCTCAAACACATTTCAGTGTCTACATGCTACTTTGGACATTTCTCAGACATTTCTCCCATTTACTTTCCCTGTGACTGCTCATTACTCAATTTTGTTGGCTCCACTGCCCATGTTTAGCTCTATTCCTTGGCTCCTAGGCTTTATCTAGCTATCATTTACTGTTGTCTGTGCCTGGTTGAAATGTCTGCAAGACTCAAAGAAAAGATCTCTGGATCTACCATTCATCTCCAGGAGATTTCCTATAAAAGTGCTCCTGGCCTTTCTCAGCCCCCAGACCTGTTCCTAACAGTTCTCCACAAAAGAGGGAAAGAGGATTAATTAGAATCCTTTACTGCTTAAATATTATAATTTTTTTCTCATTTAGGATATTTACAAAATGTACATTAATTATAGTAAACTATAGCCATTACTTCTCCTACATCTGTCACTTTTGGATCATATACCTATAGTAGCTATGTTCTAGGAAGGGGTTATAAATAGCAGAGTTTCAAAAATGATCTTGTAAATCACAATACAACACCATCCAAAGGAATAGTCTCAGAATCTTAATATCCGCTCTCTAATAAATAAATAAATAAAGAAAGAAAGAAAGAAAGAATAAAGAATTTAAAACACAAAAGCAAGATTTCAAGCCAACATTAGCTGACACTATGGAAAATAATAGATGGTTCCACTAAAAGAAGAATAAAGGGAAGATACTTCAAAAAATATTAGCTTTATTTAGAATTTGTTACCATGAAATAAACTCATTTTTATTTTTTTTATTTTTATTTATTTATTTATTTAAAAATTTTATTTATTTATTTGAGAGAGAGAATGAGAGAGAGAGAGAGCACATGAGAGGGGGGAGGGTCAGAAGGAGAAGCAGACCCCCTGCTGAGCAAGGAGCCCGATATGGGACTCTATCCCAGGACTCCAGGATCATGACCTGAGCCGAAGGCAGTTGCTTAACCAACTGAGCCACCCAGGCGCCCTAAACTCATTTTTAAAAAGTGTATTTCTCAGACAATTGAAATATGTCCATTTTAAGAGCCAAAGTTTATTTCCTTAATAATTTTTGATGAAACTTTTATACAAATATTATAATCTTCACTGTTTTTAAAAAAATAATTAGCATCATCATAAGCCTCAAGTAGTATAGTGAGAGTCAATATGAAGATGCCTCATTTAGCATTAAGCAGGTATATAAGAATGATTTTCTTGGATTAAATGGCCTTAAATCACTAAGCTTTTTTGCTCTTGTGTTTTTCATAGTTCTCCCTCCCGTCCCTATCAGCCTACCATCTCTTTTCATGTTTCTATCATTTCATTTTGATTTTAAGTTTTTATTTTAGTGTGACCTGGATTTTAAGTAGCTTTGGGGTAATCTTCCACATTTTTCTGGGGTTTTAGACAGGTGAGTCAGCCAGAAATGGAGCTTCCTGATAAATGAAGTGTCACTGCAATTAATTAATGTTACCAAGCCCCATCTGGTTGACCCTAATGAATGCCATAAGAGATACAAAAAAAAAAAAGAATAAAATATTTTGCTTCTAGCACTAATTATATTTAAAAAGTAATTCCATGAATATAATCAGAATTATATATTATCTAAATGTGCAATTTAATGTTAAAATTGAAATACTGAAAATTTTGGTTTCACGTGTTGCCATCATTTTAACATCATTATTTAAACTCAGATGTAGTCTACTTTATTTTTGTTATTCTGAAAAAAAAAGTCATAAGCAGTCCTAGGCTCCTTTGCTCTGCTGATTAATAGGGTTTTCTCATATTTCCTATCAGTAAATCTCTTTGGCCTGATTCAATGCAGCATTATCCTTCATTAGGGAGTCGGATTTCAAGCTATCAGAGAACACTGTGGTAGTAAGGGACCTCGGAGATCATTTGACCATCCCTTTTATTTTAGAGATTAAAAAGGGATTTTAGAAAGATGCTGCCTTTTGAAAAATCTCTTTTGTTCTGATTAAAGTTTATCCTTTTTTGGTACACTTAAGTAAGTTTCTTATGTCTTTTTTACATAAGCAATCTCACTATTATATAAGGCAAGCTAACTGATGTTGTACTTCAAACAGATGTTATCAAGTTGGGGAAAGAAAAAAAAATCATGTTTTTTTAAAATTTCCCTTATAGCAGTGCTCATGAATTACATCTATAAGTTACAGTTTTATCCTAAAGAAGTTCTCAGCTATGACCAAATAATCCTATCACATCTCATCTCTCCTTTGTTCCATTTTCTATTCTATATTATTTGGCAGGGGTAGGGTGGTAATGTCCGGGAAAAGTCATTTTTGTGGTATTTCTAAGAATAAAGGGACATTTAGTACTTTTTTTTTTCTGATCATAAAAGTAATGCAAAATATGGGAAACAAAGCAAAGTATATAGTGTAAATACAGTGACTCATCATGTCACAATCCAGAGGTTGAATATCTTGAGATATTACTGTCTTGTCTTTCTGCTGTGCGTGTTTTTTTTTAACATGCATTTATACATACACACTGAATTTGCAAGCCTAGATACTGTCTTTTTAAAATTTATTTAAATTCAATTAACATATAGTGTATTATTAGTTTCAGAGGTAGAGTTTAGTGATTCATAAGTTGCATATAACACCCAGTACTCATTACATCAAGTGCCCTCCGTAATGCCCACCTTAAAAGATAATTTACCAGATTTCTTTAGTTTTGATGTAAAATACCAAAAACAGGCCTGCAGAGTCATTCTTAAAAATTTCTCCTCCTATGTCCACTGTTAAATCATAGCTCAACTCAGAAAGAAGGAAACTATGACTTAGAAAAAGTAAAAGTAACGGTCGCCTCATTTTAATCCTGAAAAAAATTATAGAAAGAAAAAGAAATGCTTTGCTGAAAAGAACAACAACAACAGGAATTTCTCCCCCAACTACCTATTTCAACCAGTGATAGGAGGTGACTTTTCAGGGCATTTCATAAATAATCTAGAGCAAAGTATGTTATCAAGGAGAGAAAAGCTTTGAATTTTAGTTTTATCAAGCTGATTTTACTTCTTGTATGGATTGAAGTAAACGAAGAGCCAGAGAACCCACCATGGCATCTGTCATGATGTGGTGAGATGGCTTCTGTCAAACTATGTATGGGCTGCTAGCAGTGGTTGGAGTCAATAGTGCTGAGAAGAAGGTGAGTCAACAACGGGAGGTGGTTGAGAGGACTTCAGTTCCAAAACCAAAAGAATAGAATACAAATTCACCTGCAGGATATGTCCTGAGCAAGTAGAAAAGAGTCATTGCCCTCGATACCAGTAGATCTCTTTACACACCCAAAGACCAAAACAAAGTCCTTTTATCCTCAAATTTACAAAGACACAAAAATCATCATGTTCATATAGGATGACAGTGGTTTAAGGGATGAGGAGATTATTTGAGAAATTGAAAAGTTTTATCACAAAATAAACAAACACTAAACAATACTTTAAATAACTGGATTGTTCTTGATGGAATAATTTGGGTAGTCACTCCTCTCCCCCTTTACTACCCCCTCACACACTGTTCAAACGTTAGGATTCAAGAGAAATATTCACAGATTAGATATAGCAAAAATAAAGCAGTTACTTTTCTCTGTATATCCACACCATAGAACAGTTAAAATTCACAGATTTGTTTCATATACATTTTTTTTAAAGATTTTATTTATTTATTTGACAGAAAGATACAGCGAGAGAGGGAACATAAGCAGGGGGAGTGGGAGAGGGAGAAGCAGGCTTCCCGCCAAGCAGGGAGCCCGATGTGGGACTCAATCCCAGGACCCTGGGATCATGACCTGGGGCGAAGGCAGATGCCCAACGACTGAGCCATCCAGGCACCCCTGTTTCATATACATTTGCTTTCCTTAAATTTCTGTGGATACTGTGTACTTCAGGCTGCCACAGCTTAAATTTATTAGAGCCCTGCACAATTAGTGATAGGATTAGGTGTTTAAATCCAATGTCAACCAATTTGCCATTTGCCCATCTAGATTTGAACTGTTCCTAACAGACATCAGGCAAAAGCATGCTGCCATACAAAATGCAATATAGAACAACAGTGTGAGCATAGATGACCTCTACTCTTTACCAATGTGAGAAATACAATGAAGGACACACTCTTATTTGATGAGAAATTAAAAGCATACAGTGTCTTTATATGAAATTTTTATTCAAAGTTTGTGAAACCACAAAATTGTTAGTCATTCTTAAATTTCATTTATTTATATTTTTAGCTAAAACTTAAATCCTTTTGCCATATGTACAGAGTAGCTATGATACAGAAGATATTCCCAAGAAAAAGATCCTCACCACTGAAAGTGTAATATATTTTTCTACATTTTATCTTCTCTTTATTAAGAGGAATTCTCTTGAATTATGTATTCAGGATTCCTGATTTTAAATAGAGCACATCTTCTAATCACTTTGTTAACTGTAATTAGTTGCTGCAGGTTGATACCCCAGGATACACCCCTCTCTTTAAAGAGAGATTCAGAGAAGTTACCATCATTAAAGAAAATCACACCTAATTGAGACTTTATGATCTGAAGTCTTGAAAGAATATTTAAAAGGGAAATCTTTATCGAAAGTATGGAGAATTGTCTTAAATATTTCATGCTAAGAACAAATATTTCATTACTTTGCTTATTTTAACCTTTCTGTGATGAGCATATCTTCCATATTAAAAATATTATTATGTTTAAAATGCTGATAGACATATAGTTTTCATAACTCTAGATACAAATGTAGAACATGAAGACCCATGAGATAAAGCAGTACTATTTCTAGGCACATAAAGAATGGGCAATTTAACATGGCAACGGGAATTTTGATTCTGGAAATTATGGCATTGGATTGAGTTTGGGGCATCTACAGACTTGAATGCTAATGACAATCAGCTAAAATATTCTTATAAAACCTTATCATTTACAAAATGTTTTCACAACTTCTAAAGAAAAAGGCAACATAAATATCCTGAATCTTACTTATTAATAATAAATAGCATTTATTTAATGTTTAGTTGATCTTATTTTAGTCCCCTATTTAAAGACAGAAGGCTCAGCATGGTTAATTAACTTGCTGTCAGTTGTACAACTTGTAAATGTTAAAGTCAGAAATCAAACTCAGGGCTTAACGTGGGTGACAACTTCTGCATGAGAAAAAAAAATTAAATGTGTTTATTAATTCATTTTAAAATAACAAAAATAAACTCATTACATGTTAATATAAAAACATTTCTAAGAACAAAACAAAATTATACTTTATGTAACAAAAAATACTGAGAAGCATAACATTATTATGCATTTTTGCAAATCTCTTTATAGCTTAATAGAAGGCAGCTGAACACATCTTTGGCATTCAGTCAGCAAGTCTCTGAAAAGACCCAATTGAATACTCATGTGAGTGTGAAAGTAAAAAGGAATAACACCTTAAAATTCTTAAAAAATTAGTTTTGAGATTCTTTCAGGGATACCCACAGTTTGATTATATCTCTATAGCCCTGGATTAGAAGATCTGTATAGGTCTTTTCAATTCTGTAATCCCAAATCTTAATTGGTGATTTACATCTCTGAAACTAGAATTTTGCTATGGGGTATGATCAGTCATTATTATTATTTTTAAAGGCATCTTGAATCAGCATTGAAGAAGAGAGCATGAAAGGACACAAGGAGAATTCAAAAAAAAAACTACGGTAATAAGAAATACACAATAGTGATAACAGGAGTGCAGAGTAGAATAGATTCAAAGACAATCTAAATAGAATCAGGTCCATGGTTGAAGCTGAACTGAATACAGATGGCATAAATGCATGATTGGATATTGATTAGCTCAAAGTCACCAAAAAGAGGCTGACAGATGATTAAATATTTGCCAATGTAAGTCCAGTCCTATGACATCCAGCTAAATGAGGACCACAGATATTTGCTACTGCCTTGCTGTTAGAATACTCTACCCAGTTTTCTTAGAAGATATGCTAAAATAATTGGAAATCAAGGGAAAGCAATGACTTTAAAAATGATATACCTGCCAAACATATTTCACCCAGGATGAGATAATATGTTGTAAGACAGAAGTCCTTGAACAGGGGACAGAAGTTCCATATCCTCTACTAACTACCTGAGAGATAGAAGCAAGTATCTTAATATCTCTAGCCTCAGTAATTCTAGATGAAGGAGATAAACAGAATGATATCCAACATTTTTAAATTCCAATACATAATGTAACAAACAGTAGAGAGAGCAGAAGACATTAGGAAACAGTATATCATAAGATATATTTGATACCTTCATTTTGTTGGAAGATGCTCCCATTATTTTATTATTTTTGGTATATTTTAAAATCTTTTCAGAATATATATATTGAAGCATGTTTAAACTACTGTAAAAACAGTTTGATTTCCTTTTAGGAACTGAGAATGAGAGGGCAGTATTCAGTTTAGAAATACAGTAGCCCCCTCTTATCTGTGGGGGATAAGTTCCAAGACCCTCAGTGGGTGCCTGAAACCCCAGATAGCACTGAACCCTACATATGCTATGTTTTTTTCCTATACATACACACATATGACAAGTTTAATTTATAACTTAGGCACAGTAAGATATTAGCAACAATAATAAGAAAAAGGACAATTATAACAACATACAGTAATTAAAGTTTTATGAATGTGGTTCCTCTTTCTCAATATCTTATCGCCCTATACTCACCATTTTTGTGATGATGTGAGATGACAAAACGCCTAATGGGATGAGATGAAGTGAGGTGAATGACATGGGCATTATGACATGGCGTTGAGTTACTGTGGACCTTCCAATGATACATCAGAAGGAGGATCATCTGTTTTTGAACCGAGATTGACCTCAGGTAACTGAAACCATGGAAAGCAAAACCACAGATAAGGGGAGAACTGTATACCAGTGGGAATCAGGGGAGTATAAAATGGAACATATGTTCTGGGTCAGGGAAAACAATGTAAAAACATCTCAAGGAGTCAAAATCAATTCCTGTAGTGAGATAACAAGCACACATACCAAAGAAAAAGAGAGTAGATCCTATGAGGAATTGAAAAATTAAGTAGAGAGAAAATCACACAAAAATTTGCATCTCCTGTGGCCTGGAGCAAGGAAAAGGGAAAGGGAACATGGGAGATGTTTCCAAGAAGGAAATGAAATGAACTAAAGCAGAAGCAATAATCTACATCATTTAAGTTAATCATAAAAACTCTTTAGATTAAAAAGAACTGAGAATGCAGATCCAAACTATTACTACATTCTAAGGAAAAAAGAAATCAATACAAAAAGAGACTTATGCCATATAGAACTTCATAAATTTTTGATTTATAAAGATAAATAAATTTGAAATTTATAAATAGAAAAAGAAATAAATAGCAAGTTAGTTTCAGATCTCTCCTTTGCAGAAAACAATGGAGTAATGTGACAGTTTAAAAGAAAATGTTAAAAAACAGAAATTTTATATCCCTTCAAGTGATTTCCCATTCATATAGAAAACTAACAGACATTCTCAGATATGTATGTGCTCAGAATAATAGCCCTAATAAGTCTTCTTAAATGAAAAATAGAAATGTATTGAATCTAACTCCAAAAAAATCAGGTGGTAATAATACACAATTTAAAAATAAAAAAAGAATTATGATATTAATAAATTTTTTAAAGTCTTTTTTATAATTTTTTTAAGATTTTATTTATTTATTTGACATAGAGAGAGACAGGAGAGAGGGAACACAAGCAGGGGGAGTGGGAGAGGGAGAAGCAGGCTTCCCGCCAAGCAGGGAGCCCGATGCAGGGCTCGATCCCAGGACCCTGGGATCATGACCTGAGCTGAAGGCAGATGTCTAACGATTGAGCCACCCAGGTGCCCCGTGATAGTAATAAATTAACAGAACTTTTATTCTATTTAGGTCCTAGAGTCAAAAATCAATTCTGCAGCCTAAAGCATAAGGTTTAATCCTGTAATACTACCTTAAGTTGCTTCTTTTTGCTTCTTTCCCTGTACAAGCAAACACTTTTTGAGCACATACCCTTCATCAAGAGTGCAGACGGAATCTTTCTCCTGATAGAAGCTTAAAACATGAAATAGTGTTTTTTCTTTCTTCAGGTGCTTGTTAATAATATCCAAACTACACAGTTGCGCTACTAGGATCAGTGAATTATTAAACAAAGTTTTGTTTTGTTTTCTTTGCCTCATTTATGTTATTAGTTTGCTTAGAGCAACATAAAAGCAATTGTAATAGCCAACAAACTTAATTAATGATTGATCTTGATAATTAAAACTCATACTGAATTGTTTTATCTATTATGTTGCTTTGATTTTAATTGAAAAATAAAAATAAATCACCTAGTATGTGATATTATCTGTCATTTAGCATTTAGTCCCCTTTTCATGTGCTCCTGAATCTCAGACAGTGATGTTCCTTCAATAACTATGTAATATTCAAAATATAAATATGTGTGTATATACAAGAACAGTATAAAAGAAGCATACCAAAAATTATTTATGACTCGTAAAATTCTAGACAATTTTTAGTATTTTTAATGTACACATTTTTTCAAAGTGAAAATTCTGTTTTCATACATACAAAACTAAAGGTCAATATTTTAAAATTTTGTACAAAGAAAATAATCACAACTAAAGAAAACTGAAAAACTATAGCTGAAATATTAACAGTTTTCTCCAGAGGTGGGCATTGTGAAAAAATGTTAAATTTTATACCTCCCTGTATTTGTCAAATTTTCCACAATGAATATTCATTTTTATAATATCAGACATGCACTAATGAGTATGTATACATTGTCATTTCAGGCTATTTTCTCGTCATGATTGGGCATAACTGGCATTTTGGAACATGGCATTAGAGCCCTTCGTGGATACTTGCTTGGGTCAATTTTGTGTATCTTTCTCCTCAACTAAACTGTAATCTACAAGAGCAAATCTGGTCTGTCCTTGACATCGACAGGATACATGAGTACAAATGCAGGCCCACACTTCATACATCTTAATATATAAAACTAAATTAAACTAACAAACTGCAAAATAATATGTTCTTTCCTCTTACCTTCGCAGGGATATCTTTCTAATGACAACAGCGAAAAAATATGTATCAAGCAATCATTTTCAGAGGATTAAGTTAGTATCATAGCAAAGATAAATAACTGCAGTTATCGCTACCCATGTCAGGATGTTGTGTGGATAAACTACTAAGCTACTAATGTTAGGATGCAAAAACACATATGCACACCCACACATAATGTTTTTAGCTTATACATATACTAAAAAATATATATGTATGTATATTATATATAGTGTTTATTATTTCATAAATGATTACATATCTATTTCATAAAACATTTTTCTTGCCTTCATTTTCAGCAAAATCATTTATTGGTGATAAGAATAAAGATTTTAACATAATGATCTAAAGAAATAAATAAAATGTAATTATTCCAAAATATGTGAAAATTCAATACATTTTATTTATTTATTTTTTAAGATTTTTACTTATTTATTTGACAGAGAGAGAGACAGCGAGAGAGGGAACCCAAGCAAGGGGGAGCGGCAGGCAGAGGGAGAAGCAGGCTCCCCGCTGAGCAGGGAGCCCGATGTGGGGTCAATCCCAGGACCCTGGGATCATGACCTGAGCCAAAGGCAGACACTTAACGACTGAGCCACCCAGGCGCCCCAGAAAATTAAATACATTTTAAAGAATTTTTGTAATTAAAATTAAATGCAAAAATTAAAAATATGTTTGCATATTTATTATTCGAAAATATGCAAGATACTCTAGTAAAATAAAAAGAAATATATGTTATCATTAATGAATATCACATTTTTAAATTTTATAGAGAATTTAATTTTATGAAAATATTACTTAAAATAATTATTTTTATAAAAGTAGAACTATTCACAAGTCTATCATTCAGTGTCCATCTACTTATCCATGTAAAGAATTGGTATCATGCTTTATGGATGTTACATCTAGATTTACATTTATTCAAATTAAGAGTAATATGAATTGTTAAATATTGAAAATTTTCTCAGCCAGAAGGTGCTTGTAAAAAACTGCTTATTCATGGGGCATCTCGGTGGCTCAGTCAGTTAAGTGTTCGACTCTTGGTCTCAGCTCCAGTCTTCATTTCAGAGTTCAAGCCCTGCATTGGGCTCTACACTGGGCATGGTGCCTACTTTAAAAAAAATAATAAACCTACTTATTTCTGAGTACCTTAAGAACTACAAATTAGACAACAAAGAGTTGCAAGAAAGTGGACACTCAACATTCCTGGGAAACAGTGCTTCACCACGTAAGAACCTAATACATTCACGTTAGCTGAAAAAATGGTTATCAAAATTATTGTTTCTTAGTGCTTTAACTCTTCACATTTCCTCTGCACTCTGAAGTTTGTCACTCTTTAACATTAGAAATATTTCCTCCTTTCTTTGGAGTATAGAGTATACATCTGAAAGTTCATAGTCTTAAAAATAATAAAATAAGTCATTAAAATTATATTACAAATAATAAATACTGATAGTCTTTTCCAAAAGCAAGCCCAATTTCACTCCTGCAAGGGAACATTTACACTATATATGCAAAGCATACATCCTTTTGTGACTCCAAAGTTTATATCTTTCTTGTGCTAGATATGTCTGTTTTTTTTTTTTTTTTAAGTAAGCTCTACACCCAATGTGGGGCTTGAGCTCACAATCCCCAGATCAAAAGTCGCATGCTCTACTAACTCAGCCAGCCAGGTGCCCCATTGTGCTAGAAATGTCTTCTTTCTCATAATCATGGAGCATTATTTGGCACAATTATGCAACTGAGAGAGATTATGTATGCTAAAATCTATTGATTAATGAAAAAAGTATTTTTTCACTGTCAATTTGTTGAAGCAAATATCAGACAATGTCACTCTATCATGGTCATGTCTCAAAACATCTTTATTTTTACTCCAAGGTAAGAAACACTCTGTAAAGTCTTTGTGTATTTCAAGATGATTTCACTGAAACCAGCGCAGGGTTTCAATAAGGTAATCAAATCCTTCAGGGACTCTTCTAAATATAATTTTTAACTTGTAAGGTATTATATTCTCTTTAAAATAATACCTGACAGAAATAAAATATGAAAGGATTTCCTTCTTAGTCCCCAAAGACATTCAGTAGATCTTACTCTATTTTAGCCTGAGTCAACAAAAGTATTAATGTAAATACTACAATTCAGCATGTTCCGAAGTTGACAAATATCATCTAAGGGTTAAAAAAAAAAAAAAAAAAGCTAGAAAAGTTTAAATTTTAATACCTCATTGTGAATCTTGAAAATTAAAGAGTCATTAAGTTTGGTATATATTTTTATATATATGTATGCATTTATATAATATATTTATATAATGTACATAATATATATTATATATTATATAAGTATATAATATAATTGTGTAATATATACATATATTTAAGTAAACCATTCTCAACATATTTGTGTTTATATGCCTACTAAAATGGTTCCCAAAATTTTTTCTTTAGGAATAAGGTTTTATTTTATACTCATAATTTTTAGTATATATGATAAAATATTATTTTTCCCCTGCTGTATATACTCACTTTAAATTCCAGTTAAATGATTTGAAAAATGCCATTCTGTTAGTTTTTCTCAATAACAAACATAATTTTGCTTTTCTAAAAATTCCAAAATTGACAGGAACTTACAGCTTTAGATCCAGATCAGAGTTTTCAGCTAATTTATATTTGAGTTATGGCTTATTCTGAAGGAGTCTTTCTGCTACAATGTATATTTTCTGTAAAGTGGATTAGTGATATGCAATTGCTAAACAGGGGAATAATGTCAATATAATGTGGAAATTGTATTGATTCATACATGATATTCCCTAGCACTTTAGTGCTTTGTGCCCAGTAACTGCTGAATGCAGTGAGCCATGAAAAATATGTTATTTTATGTGGTACCCACTGAACCCACAATCATCCTATTGGACCATGTTGGGAAACTCTTCTGACTTGAAAAATAATTATTCCATAGTATGCTATCATACTTGTGTACTGGGTGAAATGGTAGCTCCAAAATGTTATGTCCACATACTACTTCTTGGAACCTGTGAATATTTCTTATTTGGAAAAAGGGTCTTTGCAGGTGTAATTAAGAATTTTAAGGGATGCCTAGGTGGCTCAGTCATTTAAACATCTGACTCTTGATTTACACACTCAGGTTATGATCTCAGGGTTGTGAGATCAGCCAGCCCTGTGTAGGGCTCCACACTCAGCAGGGAGCCTGCTTAAGATTCTCTCTCCCTCTCCCTCTGACCTCCTCCCACTCCCTTGTCACACACAGGTACGCGTGCCCTCTCTCTCTGAAAAAAAAAAAAAAAAAAAAAAGAATTTTGAGGTAAAGATATCATCCTGAATGGTCACTAACTCCAATGACAAATGTCTTTTTAAGATGAAGGCACATTGAGATTTGAGCCAGAAGAGGGCAGAGGACAAGACTGTGGGAAAGTAAAGGAAGGGGCTGGAGTACATCTTATAATTTTTATTTTTGTTTTTGTAACAGAGCAAACTAACTCAAACCTTTCTTATTCTTCCTTTCAGAGCTAACTTTTTACTTTCTTTTTGTAAGTAAAGTCCTATAATGTACTACAATATTCATACTTATTAGGAATGTCATATATCTTTTTACTGTAGCAGTATATTTATAAGGTATGTCATTATTTGTTTTTATGTTCCAATTACAAATTTTTACTGATTTTGAGTGGCCTTGCCTCGTCTGAATTTTACTACAAAGCCACGTTATTTTTAATGTGAGATTTTGCAAAAGAGCTCAGATTTTTTTTTTTTTAAGAATTTATTTATTTATTTGACAGAGAGAGACACAGCCTGAGAGGGAACACAAGCAGGGGGAGTGGGAGAGGGAGAAGCAGGCTTCCCGCGGAGCAAGGAGTCCGATGTGGGACTCGATCCCAGGACCCTGGGATCACGACCTGAGCGGAAGGCAGACGCTCAACGACTGAGCCACCCAGGCGCCCGAGCTCAGATTTTTTAAAGGAATGATTACTTTGTGAGATAATAGAAATGCCCATATTTTATGTGAATAGACAGCCCCATCAAAAAATTTATTTCCATATAAAAACTGACAACTAAAAATGTTATTGATTATTTAAAACTTTTTCATAATTTCTGGTAAACATAATGTTATCAAAGCAGAGAACTGGATGTGATCATGATGATCATTTTGTCTAACTTCCAGGACAATGGGGAAACCTCCTTACGATATTTCTATTAGCTTGTCACCCAACAACTGATTGAAGATTTCTATTGACATTAACAGAACACTCACAACTTCACAATATAGCCCATTCAAACTAGAGTCTTATAACCATCTATGGTTTCTAAATTATAATGTTTTGAGATATATCTAAATTTTACTTTTTCATTTTTACTTTCGTTAATACTTATATTATTTTCCTCTGAATTTGCATCTTCAAATAGACTTAAATAGTCTTCCTTTAGGTAAAATAAAACTTGATAGGGTGACTGAGAATTTGCTACAGTGAAAATATGAATATGTAGAAGTAATAAAATTCTCTAAGAATTTGATCTGGATAAAACATCCCAAATGTTCATCTGATGAATGGATAAACAAAATGTAGTATATCCACATGATAGAATATTATTCAGCAATATAAAAATGGTACAGTATGGATGAGCCTTGAAAACATTATGCTAAGTGAAAGAAATCAATACAAACACACACATACACACACATGTTTTTTGATTCCATTTTTATGAAATATCCAGAATAGGCAAATCTGTGGATCAGATAGATTTGTGGTTGCCATGGCCTGGCAGTAAGGGGTAATATGAAGTGACTGTTAATGGGTTTCTTTTTGAGGTGATGATAATTTTCTAATATTAGATAATTGTATATTTGCAACTATGAATACGTTAAAAACAACTGAAATGAACATTTTAAAATGTGAATTTTATGATTAATGGATTATACCTCAATAAAGCTGTTCTAAATCATACACACACAACACAAAACCAAACAAAAATAAATAAATAAAATAAGATCCCACATGGTACCAGCAGCTATGAGAATGGAAGCAGGGGGATGGCAAAGGGAATATGGATAGAACTGAAAGCATAAGAACTTTACATTACCTACAAATTGATGATACTCCTTAAAAACGTGTACAACTAATCAGCACACAACAGCCAAAACTGGGTATGGGTTGTGCACATTCCAATTCAAAGGCATATGGAAGGACACTGTCTAAAGTCTGTGGTAGAAGAGGCTGGGCCTTATGGACCTTTGCAACCCACTAACCAGATGTCCTTTCCAGAAAAATCCTACATTGAGAGAAACTACATGATATAGAATCTACATTGAGAATATTCAGAGAGAATTGGGAAAGAGAAAGAGAGCGAACAGATTTCAAAAATGTATGGCTATATAATTTTTTAACATCTATAAAGTAACAGTTCTAGAGCCACAAAGTTAGGAAGGCTATCTTGATGTATCTCTTCTTAAGAGTACAGAAAGAAAAACTAATTTCATCTGTACATAAGCAATAAAAAAAGGACTATAGTAAAGCCCATGCAAATATATTATAAATGAAATAAAAATAAGAGCAGATTGACTTATCTATAGTAAATAAAGCACATCCAAAAATT
>NC_138369.1:103028484-103054825 GCF_054177405.1 Leptonychotes weddellii | reverse complement strand
AAATAAAATTAAATTAAATTAAATAATAGAGAAGTAGAATAAGGATTCCCTGCATCTTAAAGCCTAAGTTAAATTAATAAGTTCTGATGCTGAGGATTGTCAGTGATTAATGAGAAGAGAGATACAGAACAATGACCCCAAGTAATGAGCTGTATTATTGCAAGGGATGTGGACTTATTCACAGAAAATGAGCTACCTATATTCCCTTAAGCTTACCTGTGGCTTAACCATTCCTCAACCACTGAAACTAAGTCTCTAGGAATCATAACCTATGTTCATTAGTAGGGATTCTCCTTGTTCATAATAGTCTGTAGATTATATACTTGAAAGTCAGTTTGTTTGTAAATAAAATCTTTGGCTTTCACTTCACTGAAAAAAAAATATACTCTAGTTATCAGATACCAATATGGTTCAAATTAAACCCTTATTCTTAAAAGGAATGGAAAATCTTGAGACATCAAACATTTCAGGAAAAAAAAAATACATTAAAACAAGTTTTTGCCAAAGTAAAAACAACAAACACATCACCATCGACAATAAAAAGGCAGAACTAACAAGGGTCCAAGTAAATAAAGTTAATGAAAGAAATAAAGTTAATAGAAGAAAAAGAAAAATAAGAAAGTAAATAGATTTAAAGTGAATAAATGAAATAAGTAAATAAGTAAAAATATTAAAAAATATTAAGTAATAATAATATTAAAATAATTTGTATTTTAGATTGAATTTGTATTTTAATATAAGTATAATATGAAAATAAATTTTAATGTGAAGTAAATAAATAAAATAATTAAATGAATAAGAATATTATATTAGTGAGGCGCCTGGGTGGCTCAGTCGTTAAGCATCTGCCTTCGGCTCAGGTCATGATCCCAGGGTCCTGGGATCGAGCCCCGCGTTGGGCTCCTTGCTCTGTGGGAGGCCTGCTTCTCCCTCTCCCACTCCCCCTGCTTGTGTTCCCTCTCTCGCTGTGTCTCTCTCTGTCAAATAAATAAAAAAATCTTAAAAAAAATATATTATATTAGTAAAAGTTAAAAAATATGATAAAACTTTATAATAGAAAATAAAAAAGAAAAATGGGATATTTTTAAAAATCCAGTTGCTGGAACTCAAAACAAAACAAAACAAAAGAACAAAACTTGATTCACAATATACACACTAAAGAGAAAATGGGACAGAGTTATACATAAAATAAACGAACTGGAAGAACAAGAAAAAGTGTTATTCTAAAACAGAAATTAATTACTAAGCAATGTGACGTCTATATCCATATCTCCATAACATTAATTGATAAGGTACTCTAGAACATAAGAACGGATAGGATGGAGGGGGAATATAATCAAAGAAATAATGTAAGAAAATAGCTATGAATTGAAGACAAGATAAATCTTTAAATTGAAAAGTACCATCAAATGGCAAAAGAAAATAAAGAGAATTACCCAAAAAACATAAATGTGAAAATGTTGAATACTGAATTGAAAGATAAAAAGAAAACTGCAAATTTTTAGGAAAAATACATACAAAGAAATGATAATCATACTACTATTTGACTGCTCTTCTACAATCTTGACCTGTAATGTACTAAATGGGCTAGAGTCTCAATTTTGTCTTTTTAATCTCACTTTAGGCCACTATTCCTGCTCCCTTATGCTGCAACAATACAAGCTTTCTTTATGCACCCCCAACACACCAAGTTCATTCATTCATCAGGACTTTTGAATACACTGATTCCTGTGTTTGGGATGCCCTTAAACCTTGGATCTTTTCAAGCTGCCTCTTTATTCAAGTTTCAGTCTTAAAGTCATTTCCTCAGTGTAACCTGATTTCTTTTTCTGACTTCCATTCCCAGTCACTTCCCCATCACTTTCCATTGCATAAATTATCACTTTCTGAAAATATGCTTTCTAATCTGATTACCTGTTTTTTATTAGTCTCCTCTCATCAGAATATAAAATATATGAGAACAAGAAATGTCTTCTTCACCTCTTTCTATTTATTATTATTATTATTTTTTTAAAGGTTTTATTTATTTATTTGACAGAGAGAGACACAGTGAGAGAGGGAACACAAGCAGGGGGAGTGGGAGAGGGAGAAGCAGGCTTCCCATGGAGCAGGGAGCCCGATGCAGGGCTCGATCCCAGGACCCTGGGATCATGACCTGAGCCGAAGGCAGACGCTTAACGACTGAGCCACCCAGGTGCCCCTATTTATTATTATTATTATTAGTAGTAGTAATATTATTATTATTATATTATTTACTATTTCCCCAGCAATAGAAATTATGTCTAATACATATTAGGTGTTCATTAAGTATCTGCTAAATGTATGAAATTAAAGAGAAACATGATAGTTTTCAATGGACAAATCACTTCACCACTCAGACTCAGTTGTCTCATAGAAAAAAAAAACAGCTAAATTAGATGGTTTCTGTGGTTACTTACAGCTTAAATTTTTATGAACCAAGGTTGACTATTTAAACTCCCCAAAAATCAACAGATTTTAACTCACCAATCCTTTTAATCTCTTCTATACAATAGTGCATATTTGTCTTTTTCTTGTTATTATTGCTCTTGTTACCTTGAATATGAACTATCTTTCTATATTGCAAACTACTTAACCCTATGTGTTTTAGTGGCAGAAGGAACTGATCTCTTACTCTAGAAGCCCAAGAGCCCAGATAAAGACAAAGAAACTCTTTCCAGGCTTCCCTTATTGTTAGGGCATGAGCAAGTGACCTAAGTACGAGACTCGGATGTTCTTATTCAGACAGTGGAGGTGCCATTGTGGTGGCAAAAGGTGGCAGTGGAGTCCCGGGGACAGAAGTAGCAGTGACATCAGAGGCCACACCCAGAGTCTAGCATTGTCAGGCAGCAGTAGTGCAAGCTGTAGCATCCGATGATGTACCGGCAGTAGGAAACACTTTGCCGAAATAATTTTGGCTACAGGGCTAGGTACTGCCTAACTTTCCTTATCCCTCCTCATTTTCTGCTAGGTGATTTTTTTTTTTTTTTTTGAGCTACTCCATACACTTTCAATAAATTTCTTTCATTTACAACACCTACATTCTACTTTTTTTTATGTTTTCAGCCAAGCTTGCTGACTAATATCTAACAATATAGTTATAAGACATTCCCGAGTCAGCCTCAGTAAATTCTTAGAAATATGTTTACTAAAATTATTATTCCACAAATGTTAGAAATAGTGGCATCGAAATAATTTTTTTGTGAATACATATGTGATGAATACTCAGCAAAAAATTAAGAGTAGACTGTAAGCTTTTTCAGGTAGAAAGTCCTCTGTATTTCAAATATTTTGTGCATGTATATAGGTGCATACATGTAACAGGAACTAATGTTTGTTGAACTGAAAAAAATAAAGAACAGTGGTTGCTGAGATACTGTATACAAGTATTTAGAGTGTTAAAAAAAGTTGAAAATACAGAGAAATACAAATATACTAAAAAAATGAAATTCAAAGTAAAACCATTCAATAGAAAAAAACAGCTTATCTTAATGAAAGGTAGACATTATCAAAAATATAACAGATAACATCTTTTGTCATAAGATACATTTAAAAATATATTTTCAATATGTTTAATTTTATGAAGGAAAAAATATCCATAAATCAAATTTTATTCTTAGACTGGAGGCTTATACATAAATAGATGACTTTCAGAACAAAACATAGTTATATAAAAATTTGAGTGTTAAAAATAATAAGCTTGATATGTATGAGCATTATATTTTGTACCTTAATAAAAAGAAATATACATCTTTTTCAAACAGTTATGCTAACATTACCAAAAAAAGAGCATGTATTAAGCTGTCAAGATAATCTCAAACTATTCCACAAAGGAAAAAATGGAAGTGATCCTGGGAATGTAACTGAACCAAAATAAAATGCAACCCCAAATGAAGAAATTTATGTTAGTGTCTTAATAAAATAAACCAAAAAAAAAAAAAAAAAAGAAAAGAAAAAGAAAAACCAAAGAAGAATAAACTTGCAAAATTTTAAAATATTTTTAGTGGTTTAAAAAATAAATTAGAACAGAAATTACAGACCATTTAGAAACAAAAGACAATAAAAGTAATACATCTCAAAAATCTATGAATCTAGTCAAGATGGTATTCAACTAAAAAACTTTAGTCTTAAATATTTGTCATGAAAATATATGTTGAAAATAAATAAAATTTTTGCCTCAAAAAAACTAGAGAAAAAAACAGCATAAAGTGAAAAAAATAAATTAATAAGGATGAAGAATAGTGGTCTTAATTTGCCAATAATAATAAGTTGAAGCAATAAAATCAAATGTGGGCTTTAAGAAATATCAACAGGAGAGAGCAATTTTTTTAGGTCTTGTTAAAATTAAAAAATACTACTATAAACTACTTTAGGGATAGATAAAGAACATAATTCTAAGTATATATTTTTAAATGTTAGGGAAAGCTACGTATAACTTTAGTTAACCTTGAAATTTTACATTATTAATTTCTTATAATATCTTTAGTACCAAATTTGACAAAAGGTAAAAATACCTGAATAAAATAAAAAGTTTAGACAAATTGAAAAGGTAGTCAAAGATCTCCAGCCTCTAAATAAGTACTTGCTCAAATTTAGCACCTATTCCTGACATTATATGTAATATTATATTGTCATATTATCTCATCCATGAATGATAAATAAATAAAAATAATATGAAATTTTAGGATAATGGTCAAGTTTAAAATAAACATGTTTCAACCGACATATTGGCAATCTTTCTTTAATTGCAATCCTAGAGAAATGAGACTAACATACAGTGTTTTAGTATATATTGGTATACACTTTTTGAGGGACAATTTTAAATATACATATTCTTTGTCCCTGAAAGGAATCTTAGAAAAATATTTCAATATATATACATGTATGTCATTCACAGCATTCTTGGTAATAATCAAAAACTGAAAAATACTAAATGTCCATCAATGATAAATGGCTAAATAAAATATGGTATGTTTATCATAAGGAACATTCTAGATTTTTTTAAAAAGTATGATCTCATTCAAATAAAATGAAAATCACAAAATACATTTTAATTATAAATTTATGTGATGCTTATTTAAATTTTGGT
Organism: Leptonychotes weddellii; assembly: GCF_054177405.1. NCBI lineage: Eukaryota > Metazoa > Chordata > Mammalia > Carnivora > Phocidae > Leptonychotes > Leptonychotes weddellii. Next base: position 103,049,718 of record NC_138369.1, on the reverse strand, counting down.
GTATTACAGGACATCTTGCTTTTTTTTTTTTTCTTTACTTCAAATTAAGTCTGGCCCTGAGCCCACATGGGGAAGACAGCTGGAAGTATACAAATCAGATTACTGAATGTAGGAATGGGAGAGATACATCAAACAGGGACTTCTACATTTTATTCTATAATTCTTTTATTTATGTACCCATTTACTTATTTTTATTTATTTATTTATTTATTTATTTATTTATTTATTTGAGAGAGAGAGAGAGAGAAACAGCATGAGAAGGGATAGGGTCAGAGGGAGAAGCTGGCTCTCCGCTGAGCCGGGAGCCCGATGTGGGACTCCATCCCAGGACTCCGGGATCATGACCTGAGCCGAAGGCAGTCGCTTAACCAACTGAGCCACCCAGGCGCCCCAGCCCATTTACTTATTTTTTAATACTAAGCATATACTCACTTTTTTACTTTAGTCTTAAAATCTTTTAAAAATGTGTCAGAAATATGGCAAATGTAGTTTTCAATTTCTTATCAATTTTGATGCTTTCTCCTATAGTAGTAATTACCCTGGTTTGGTGTCTATTAGCTGCTCTACCGTCAATTACTTTGGCACTGCGTTAGTAAGTATGCAAAATGAAATAAAGTTCAGTAATGGTTAGTAAAATGACGCAAAAAGTTTAGAAGAAGTGATGAAATGAGCAATAGCACTAAGCTGCTGAAAATGTGCTGAGATTCACTAAGTGCTTTACAAAAGAAAGCAAACAAACAAGACTTCATTACACAGTTGACTAAGCTCTGCAACTGATGGGCAATCCTCATTGCCTTGTGACATTCAGGCTCTCATTAGTGATATCAGGCCAGCAGAGGACACAATAAAATTGGATGCGTGCTGCCAAGGTGAAGTTTTAAGAGTTATGATTCCGAATTTATTGTTAAGAATCATGTAAAATTAATAGATGGCAAACAGATTTAGAAATGTCTTTACACAAGAAGTTAGGCGGCTCTAGTCCTAAATCCAAAATATTTACATATTAAAAGAAAGGGGGGCAAGAAAACACAGAAGAAAGAAGTTGTCAAAGCCAGCTTTTATTTTCAGAGAGTCCTTTGTATAAAAGAAAATGATAATGAATAAAGGGTATTACCATAATTCTCCATTATTTTCTCATAAATTTGACTTTAAGGAAATCATATTAATGCTTCCTGAGGATGAGATATACAAACAGAACCTACACATTTACCTGCATGCAAGATAAAATTTTAGTAACATCTCTGATTGCCTGAAATGCAATTCAAAGTCCAAATCTGTATATTATTAAAGTAATAACACCCTTGGCAAGAGAAGCAAGTCGTAGGTTGTATTTCTAATGTTTTAGAAGAGAGAGAGAGCCTTGCAAAACCAGATTGCCTACAAAGCCTTCTAAACTTGATTTTTTTTTTAATCACAGAGAAACAACAGCTATCAATGGAAAATCTCAACCAAAGGATTCATAAAGCTTAATCTACTAGATTAAACTGAAAAGCAATTTACAAGGCTCTCAGTCTAAATAAGAGAGGTATAATAATACTTTAGAGGCATTAGTGGGATTTCTAAAACCTGGTATCAGCTTTGGTTATGGTTAATATTTTGGTTTCTATCAATATTTTTATCATGATCACATTTAAAGCTTTCTCTCTGAAAAATGAAAATTATGACTATGTGATGCATAAAGTTCTTTGATATCCTCTTATATAAGCCTAAACTGACTATTCAGTGACTTTTCATTAATTTCTAAAAATTCTAACTAAACCATATTTTTTTCCTTGGGGATTTTAATTATTTTTATGGATTGTAAAAATTATAATAGTACACTATATGAAAATCATTTTTTATATAGTACACTATATGAAAATAGTAATTCTAACAACTAAAAAATATATTAATAAAAATAAAACTACTAATATTCTCCAGTAACTAGTGATCAAAAATTATGTCAAAATATGTATATCTTTAACCATAAATTTAGAATATTTTTCACATATACATGCATCTTTGAAACAATGTGGTTTTAAAATATGCTATATTTCAATTTACTCTGGTAATTGAATAATCTAACTTTAAGCAAAAATCATTTGAAAAAAATTAAAAATAGCGAAACTAGAAGGGCTTAGAAGTTGAAACTTATAAATTTAAAATAAAAAGACTGAAGCCCAGTGAGATTAAGTAATTTTTACAAATTCACACTGCTAGAAGAAGAGAAGCCATCTCTAGAACCTAGGATCTCCTGACTATCAGTCTATTTTTCCTCTCCATTTTTTGGGCTGTCATTTCAAGGAAATGTTAACTATGTTAAAAGTTTATATAAATTAGAGGAATTAGAAATAAACTATTGACTATCTTATAAACTAAGCTGTATTTATCATTGTTAGTAATCTCATAAATATTCAGTAAAGAGAAAACTTAAAATTACCAGTTATCTGATATTCTGAATTATCATGAACCATATCATTGCACAGAAAAGCATAAATAAGACATACACATACAGCAAAACTTAACCTTTTGAGTTTAAAAGTAAATTTCATACTATGGAAGCATCACATTTTAAATTTGTATTCACCATCACTAAATATTCTTTTTTATTCACACATCTGGTCTTCTTCAGATTAGTAGCACTATTTATCAGTCATAAAATTCAACACTATACTGAATCAATTTAAATCTACACATTCTATTAAATGATTAACTCTGGAATTCCAATGAAAATTTATCTTTAAAGACAAATACACACGAAGGCAGAAGCACTATTTTGTACTTTTCTTATGAAACATAATTTATACCTTATTTGAGTTAGGACTGAGCACCCTCAAACTCACTTATATAGTTGGGAACTGTTCACATCACTCAGCAAATCTCATCACATCATACAGGTCGTATTTTCTCAAGTCCAGCTCCTATCAACCTTCCACTTAGTCACGCAGGCCATTGCGGGTACAGTCCTTTGATATTAGGTAATTATCTTTCCAAATTCAAAGCTATTAGGTGATTATCTTTCCAAATTTAAAGCAACATAAGCGAAAATACGAACTCAGAGAAATAAATGTTTAGCACTAGGCTTTTCACTAGCAGTGAGACATGTGCTTCTGTCTGCTATGGACCAAAAGGTCAGTGATTCTCAAGCCAACAGCTCCCTCCACCGGCCCAACCATCATTATATGCTCTGAAGTCTACAGTCACTTGAGTTCCCCTACTACCGAGTTTGCATACCGAACACAGAATGCTAGGGCTGCTTGGGAATTAGGAAACACTGAATTAAAAGGTGGGTAAGCCAACAGCTAAGAGGTGAAAACCCCTGTAGAGTACTAAGATCTCAATGAAAATTTTTTGAGATGAAGAAATGCATATTAATACATATAAATATAAGAACTCCTTTCAGGAAGAGCAAGACCTGAAGTTGGGAAACTAACAAGTAGCTTGCAGTTCTGAGAGGGTATGATCGTAACAAAGGGAGGAAAGATGATCTCTAAACTATCATTCAAGGGTAGTGGGTCTGGCTGGGCTTTTGTTCTACTGATTGGGTATTAATACTTAGGGACTGAACTGAACTGCTTGGGTCAGAGGAAAGATATAATATTCTGTTATATTCTTTGCCCTTTTCTCATAGACACTCATCCTCTTTTAAAGAATATTTTCAATTTGAAAGGATTCTCATCATTAGCCTATCTGGGTGCCTGTATTTCTTTGTCTTTGCTATTGTGTAGTCCAACCTTTTTATTTTACAAGTGGGGAGGTTCAAAAAAAATGAAATTTTTTACTAAAAATGTGTTTCCCTAAGCCCTGACCAGATCACCAGACACTTAATCTATTCTTTATAGGAAAACAGTGTTTCACAAAGTGTTGTCCCTGGACCACTAACAGCAGCAGCATCATCTGGGGCTTTTTAAAGATGCAAATTATTGGGACTACCCCAGACCTATCAAATCAGAAACTGGGGGAGGGGGCAGCAAATCTGTGTTTTAACAAGCTTTCCAGATGATTATGATGTACATTAAAGTTTGAAAACTACTCTGACAACTGTAACAAAAATTTTATAATTATTTGATAACATTAATGAAAACAAAAAATTTCAACTGTATTTATTGTACTAAATTTTAATGAGTAAAATCAACCTGTGAGTTATGTTCAGACTGACAGTCTTCATGATCTAAGGTGGACAAATTGTTCTCACATGTTGACTATATCCCTTCCAATATCCCATTCTATTTTGGCTGAAAATACCTATTAATTGTTCAGATTCACTCAAGGGGTAATTCCTGTGTAATTTTTTTTTTTCTCCTAAAACTCAATCAAGTTCCAGATCAAGTTGGCTTTTTCCTTTTACTATAGGCATATTTCTACTAAAGCAATTTTAAAAACTTCACTTACCCATTTATGATAACTTCCATTAATAGATGCTATATATTTGAGGGGCAAAAAATGTTTTATTCATCTTTATATATAATCCCTCCCCTCAAGCAAAGCATCTAGTACAGAGTAAGCTCTTAATACATGTTTGTTAAATGAATGATTGGATTAATTAACCTTATCTGGTCCTCATGGTTTTTAAAAGATTCTTATGACCACTGCCTTAATGGAGAGTTCTAGTCAATATCATTTAGATAGTTCTCTGCTCAACTAAAGAGCTAAAAAATTAATGATGTCTGGATCCTTCCCATACCACCCCCCCCCCACTGACGTAGAATGATCTCCAAGTTGGTATCAAGAATTATATTACAATAATAGGCATCAAGCTGTACCACTACCTCTACAGCAAACCTATTATAAAATGGCCGGTTTAGGTCTATGGAATTGGCTTACTGCATTTATCTACTATTTCCATGCAAAAAGTAGAAAAACATGTTTAGAAAGTCAGAGAGTTCAGTGCTCAGAAAATAATAATGAAAGGCCAACATTTCTATATACTAATTGCTTCAAATATCTTACCTAAATCCTTCCCCAAGTCCATAGCTGACATATTGAAGTACAACTTCCATAGATAAAAATCTCACAAGTCTCTGCCTCAGTCAACAATACTATTTGGGGATTCTATGCAAGATTTCTTTGCTTGGCTTAACAGTTTCTTAGAACCACATTCTGGTTCTTTAATAAAAATGCTATTTTGGGCATATCAATCCCCAGTACCAACTATTTAAATAAACTTCTAATGGATTTCTAATATAATGTTAATATATTTTAGTACCCTTTTTGAAAAATATGGAACACTGACCATCTGGACCAGAAGTTTTAAACTGGTATTTTCTAATATGTATGATGTCTTATATTCAAAAAGAAAACAGAAAAAGGAAATAACCCCCCCAAAAAAAAGGAGAGAGAGAGAAAACATTTCAATTTGGGGGGTTTCATTTAAAATGTGAATTTCTTGGGGCACCTGGGTGGCTCAGTTGGTTAAGCATCTGACTCTTGATTTCGGTTCAGGTCATGATCTTAGGGTTGAGAGATGGAGCCTTGCATCAGGGTCTGGGCTGAGCATGAAGCCTGCTTAAGATTCTCTCTCTCCATCTCTGTCCCTCTCCCCCCAGCCTGCTTGCACACTCACTCTCTCTCTCCAAAATAATAATAACAACAATAATAAAGTAAAAAAATAAAATAAAATGTGAATTTCTTTTTCTCTTCCTCCTCCTCCTCCTCTTCTTCTTCAATAAAAACTGGAATGTGTAGCAACACTGGGAAGTAACTCTTCATGATACATGAGAATTAAAGCCAGAAGCTACGAAGTCCAGTATTCATTCCTTACAGGTCTCAAACTCTTGAGTTTGCCACAGTCCCCATGAAGATTATTTCACTCATTTATTAACTTACTGGGTCTTTCACCTAATGTTTAGGTAGACCACAGGTTTCACAGATGGGGATATCAATGCTAAGTGGGAAGATGAGAATAGGATGAAGTAGACTTAAAGTTAAATTTAGTGGTTGATGGTAAAGTGATTTCTCTCTATTAAGTCAACCTAATAACCTTGTCTTTGTTAAACCCAGTTCTACAAAAAGTCAGAGTCCCATGAAAGGATCAATCTTACAGTAACTGTACACAGTCCAAGTATTTTTAAAAAGAGCTAAGGACAATATGGGAGGGGGAAAAGAAGAAAAGAAAAAAAAAGAAATGAAAAAATATGTGGGGGAAGGAAGTTTAAATTTAGAAAAAACTGCCTGGATGCAGAGATGGTTTATGAATTCCAAATGTCAATATGTCTTATAAATTATAATTCAGAAAGGACTAAATAAATCAACTTATACATGTACATATGCACACATAGTAGCAATTATTTCCTCATATTGTCATCTTTTCTCTTTATTCTTGCTTAAATTTCAGATAATGGACAATTTCCAGTAGCTTTGCTTTGCTTGTTTTGTCTTTATAAATGCTCTGATGTGGGTGACTACAACTTTTGAAATCTCTCTTGTTATAATCCAAAATATGTCAGATACTAGAATCTAACCATTCTAATTTTTCTTTCAGCTGCCTCCAACTTCACTCACTACATTTTCTTTGACTACCCTTCTTTGATCACTTCCTGTGGTAGATATTTAGTATCACCCCACTCCCCCATTTAAGTTGGAATGTTCTCTTCAGGTAGTTACATGTCTATGTCTGTGAATCTCTAAGTTAAGAGCAGAACAAATCCTCTCGTGCACAAATGTGCCAAGGGAAAAAATATTTCTGAGAAATATTTTAAAGACATAACTTTCAAAGTACTTTTCTCTTTTCTTTGATTCTTTCAACACTGACAGAGGGTCAAAGACTCAAACATAATAATGTTCTAGAACTTTAGGATTTAACTTTGTACTGTGTTAGCTTTATTCTATCATCACTTTTTTGTTGTTATTTGGGACTGGAGATCCAATATCAAAATGAAAGTCATTTCTTTGTCTATTCTAATTACAACTAGAGAATATTTACTTCATTAGAGAATAATAGGCAAACAATATCATAACTTTTTTAGCCAGTTAAAGGAAAGAAAGTAAAGAAAAATTTCCAGAGAATCACAAATACACACATTGATACACACTATCTCGGTATCTATACTAATGAGCACATATTCACTCCATCCATATAAAACTTATTTAGTCCAGAGGTTCACAACCTCAATGCTATTGATATATTGGACCAAATAACTATTTTGAGAGGCTGTTCTGTATATTGCAAGATATTTAGCAGCATCTCTAGCCTCTACCCACTAGATGCCAGTAGCACCCCCCAAGTCCTGTAGTAACAATCAATAATGTTTTCAGATATTGCCAAACGTCCCTTGGAGAGCAAAATTGCCCCCTGTCAAGAACCTTTGATTTAGTCCTTTCTAAATGGATATGCCTACTCATCTCTAAGAAATAGATTTTGGATATGAATTTGAAATGCAACTTGAAAGAATATAAATATCTAGTAATATTATTTGAGTTAAATTGTAAATCATTATAGCCATTATTAGCAAACAGTTATGGAGCACCAACCATATGCAAACGCTATTCTCCCTTTTGGTCTTATTAAACTAAATATCAGACACAAGTCAAACTTATGTAATGCCTTAATTAGGCAATACATGATCTCAGAGCGTTAGAAAGTTAATCTTGAACCAAAAAATGCTCACCATATTAATTATAATTATTTACTGTTTTTAAACTGCCTAATAGTCTAAAAATTAAAGACTTATTTTGGTTTAACAAGCTTTTTATATTCCAAAATATAAAGTCTCATAGTTATAGTAGATATTTTGATTCATTCTCAATTTTATCTGGATTTAGGTATTCTGATTTGTCTTCCTACTAATGCTTTAGCTGAAATGTGTATACCAGTAACACAAATTTTTACAGAATTGGAAAAAAATAAGGTTAAATCTTACTCATATAAGTCCATCAAAGAAAAGAAAATTGTGGTGACAATGTTGACCTTTGCCTGAGATCTATGCTTGGAAAACAGAAAAAGTTAAGATATCCTCCCAATCATTTGTGTTCAGAGACACTGCAAAAGACCACCCTTCCCACACACACTCTAAGATAAAAACCACCTCCACTCTTCCTCAGTCACAGCATCATTTTATGAAACCCCTAGTTGTCTTCTTTTTTTGAGACATTCCTCATTGAGAAACATTCTCCCTTTTTCAAGAGCCAGAATGAAATCATATCCTTAATTGTTTGGTGCATTTTTTTTTCTTTCACAATGGCTTTTTAAATTCATTTTTTTGTTTGATTGCATGGTTTTTTGCTTGTTTGTTCATTTGTTTCATTTGTATTCAGGTGGGGTGAATGGAAGAGTCCAGCAATCTCCAAAGATCATGAAACAATCTCACAGACTATGCTTGAGCAATCTCTCACCATTTAACAAAATTCCCAGATTACTTATATGCACATTCAAATTTGAGTTGCATTATCTAAAATGTTTCCAAGACAGTCCTTCTAGTAATGTGTAAATTGATGCATTTTCTTATCTTTCCAAGCTTCTATTTATATCCATGATCTTCTTCTGCTATTAGAATAATTCAAAGTGGGTAAAGCCATGCTTAAACCACAGTGAGTATTATCATTTCTGTAACATATCAGGTTCTTTCACCAGTCTTTGTACATGTTTCTCAGCCTACAGTGACCTCCTCTCCTATAAAAACCTACTCATAATACATCATTATTCATGTCTTTCTTCTCTAGATCATCAATGTCCTAGAAGCTGAGACTGAATTTTCTTCATCTTTATAACTAGCACTTATGCAAATGATTGGAACATAGTATGTGCTTAGTATATTTAATTAATTAAATATACTTAGTTAATTACCTGATGGAATAAAAAGAACATAAGAAAAGGGGATTTATTCATTTATTTATTTAGCAAATAATAATGAAGTACTTAATTCCATAGAAAATACTGTTTGGGGTGATGGAAATCAGGGGTGAGCAAGATATACAAGGTTCTTAACCACAACTTCATGCACTTCCAAGTAACATCAGCTATGAATTTGATGAAGTTGATATTTGGAGAGTAACATAAACTTTACCTAATTTGAAATTTTGCCTGAATCAGTAGTGCTTAAAAGGATAAAATGATACTCTAAACACAGAAGAAATTCACTGGACATAAGTGGAAGAGGGGAAAGTCACAAGAAAATATCACATCTTACATGTTACCAGAAGGAGTTTGTTTCCCAGAGACTAAGGATAAGGTCTTTTAGACTAGTGTTTCTCACACTTTAATGTGCATAGGAATCAACTGGGGATTTTGTTAAAATGCAGATTTTAATTCAGGAAGTCTGAAGATTCTGCATTCTTTTTTTGAGTAGGCCCTATGCCCAAGGAACTTAAAACCCCAAGATCAAGAGTTGCATGCTGTGCTGACTGAGCCAGCCAGGCACTTCAGATTCTACTTTCTTTTCCCCCCTGATTATACATTTTTAACAAGCTCCCTGGTGATACTAATGCTGGTGGTCTGCAGGCACATTTTGAGTAGCAAGGCTTCAGATGATGGCATAACCAAGGTAAAGGTAGAGTATGTTAAGAAAAGGAGCAGAACAATTAAGGTAATTTAGAAAAAAAAATCGAAGGCTGCCATTGGTTTCAAGGATTCTCTACTGCAATATCAAGTAGTTAGACACAAGGGCATAAATAAACAAGGGCATAAATAAACTAAAGATTCTGCTTTATGTAGGCTACTGTTAGAAACTGGTCATTTTCCCCCTTACAGTTGTTATGATCCCTTAAGTCTGAAAACTTTAAGAGACAAGGAGTCTCAAAACCATGTTGAAGGCCTACTGGTGGCTCAGTTCCTTTGGGTAGCCTTATTTGATGTAATCACCCTATGAAACATTACTGTTGGTATTTCTTTTCATCTCTTAGGTGAGTCAAAGTCACATATATTATGTTCTTTAGTATGCTGTGGTGGGGTTCCCGGAGCATGTTGTAGGGTTTCTTTCTCATAAGATCATTTCCTCTTTTAGAAAAAAATTGATCTACCAATATTTTTGTTGTTGTTAGAACACTGACAAAATTGGGAAAATATTCTGAAACAGGTAAAAGATAAACACTCACTTTTACTATTTTTTTTAAAAACCTCAGCGTTATTTAACATATTTTTGCAATGAGTAAAGTGAAAAATGAATCCCAGAAGGAATTAAAAATTGATATTCTGACTTTACAATTTAATTTACTGATTTGGACCTACATAAGGTATCTCAATATTAAAGTATGGACAGTCAGGTCACAGGATTAAGCACATGAAATTTTACCTTTTACTTTCCATTAATTGAAGATAATGGTTAAATGAATGGTTTCTAATTTTCTCCTGTGGTGTTTTAAGTTTTATGATATACATTTCAGAGATCACCTTAAAATGAATATTATTTTTATCATTAACATACTTTCATGCTACAGATATTATTCGTATGTTTTAAACATTACACACTCCTGGGTTTCTCTGGGTACAAAATTCTAAATAGTATTTTAGAGATACACAGATTAACAGATTTTCTATGTTTTTCTAAGACATTTGGGAAAGAATGCAGTTAAAAATAACAAACCCCGGGGCGCCTGGGTGGCTCAGTTGGTTAAGCGACTGCCTTCGGCTCAGGTCATGATCCCGGAGTCCCTGGATCGAGTCCCGCATCCGGCTCCCTGCTCGGCGAGGAGCCTGCTTCTCCCTCTAACCCTCCCCCCTCTCATATACTCTCTCTCTCTCATTCTCGCTCTCTCAAATAAATAAATAAATCTTAAAAAAAAGAAATAACAAACCCCTATTTTTAGTATTACACAGGCATGCTATTACAGAAATCACAATTCAGAACAAATTGCAATGAATACCATGATGATTTAGGGATATACAACTCTGACAACACTGTCACCAGCTAGACCCCAACACCTGGCCTTTACTGTCCACCTGCTTGTAATGACAGAACTTTGTCCTACACTTTTTGTTAAGCGCTTCTTTCTGGTTTACTTCTTAATGCAGGTAAATGAAGCCTGAAATCACTCTTCAGGGAATAGCGACTGTCCTGACAAGACCTCCAGCCATCCCAGGCCACCCCAGACCAGTTTGAGCTTAACCCCCGACTGGCACCTACACAGACCATGGAGTGACCTCTGGAATGACCAATAATTACGTTTACCTCATTATAATACTAAATTTTCCACCCAAGGAGGAGCACCAGACTCATTTATATAACAAAGTATGAACAGGCATGTTTCCTTAAGGCTCATGCATGACTTATGCCCATTTCTACATAGGATGACAATGCTTCCCTATCTAAATATTCATCCTAACCCTAAACAAAAGGTATTCATTCACCCTTTCTTGGGAAGTCAAGACTTTGGAAGTTATTCCCCGTGATCTCCTTATTTGCTACAAATAAAATTTACATGGTAGGACAACTCTAGAAACACATTTTCCAGGACACAAAGCTTCACATGCTAAATTTCAACTCAGAACTTTCTTTCAATTTAATATGTATGTCAACCAGTAAGACATCCAGTTAACCTGTAAATTTTTCAGAGACTGTCAAATGATTAAAAAAAGAGAGAGAGAGAGTTGATTTTAAGTACAATAATGTGGACTATCCCTCGATATCAGTGCCCAACACTGACATACACTCATCCAATTCATCTTGGGCCTATGAACCAAGGGGATCTAGTCTCTTGCTTTTCTCATAATTTGTTGATGAGCTGAATGAATAAAAGTAGGTTAATCTTATGACTGACAGAGATAAAGTGGATTTCTTTCAAAACGGTCTTCACATAGCCTTTTAGAAATAGATGTAAATCTGTGATTTGAGTATGGGAGAAATTAACAAAGTGTGAAGAAGCCTCAACAAAAGAAAGGGCTTGGGAAGTAGGAGAATTTCAGGACAAATAGGCCGTCTTATAACAAACTGAAATTTGGAAATGCCATTTGCAATCAGAATTTGGATGTTCTTTAACATTATATATTTTCAAAGAAGTAAATGTCAATTTTGATTGTATTGAACAATATTTAGAACATGTTTCTAGTTTCCCCAATGTTGGCATGAGTAGCTGGAAGAATTCTTGAGACTTCCCAAATACACAGAGGGATTTGGAAGACCATTTTTAGGATTTCCATTACTTATGAGAATCGTGATGGGAAACATCTCATTTTCAAATACTAATTAATCATTGCCTCAAATATCAACTGCTTTTAAAAGTATGTAAACAATAAGCGATCTAGTTTTAAAGATTATGTAACTCCTACATGTAACATAGAGGATTGAGGGCATATACTTACGTTTGTCTTCCACTATCTCATTAAATTCTTTAGTGGGGTGTTCTTTCTCCTATCTTTGAATAAAAACTCATGCAAGTTCTTAAAGTTTTCAGCTCACTTTTATTTATTTTTTTCAAAGATTTTATTTATTTATTTGACAGAGAGAGACACAGTGAGAGAGGGAACACAAGCAGAGGGAGTGGGAGAGGGAGAGGCAGGCCTCCTGTGGAGCAGGGAGCCTGATGTGGGGCTCGATCCCAGGACTCTGGGATCATGACCTGAGCCAAAGGCAGACATTTAATGACTGAGCCACCCAGGCGCCCCTCAGCTCACTTTTAAATAACAGAAAGTCACCTTAAGTCACAAAAGGCAGTCAATGTTCATTAATAAAAAGTGAACTTTGTGACAGTTGTTTTTGGTCAGATGGAGTTAATAGAAACAAAATTTACCTTCCTACTTGAAACAAACAAACAACTGGGAAAAATATATTAAAAAATGGTTTTAAAGACACTGAATATCAGGCAATAATGGACAGTAATATTTGAGAGACAGGAACAAATGAGGTGAGAGAAAAAAATAAGCTTCAATTCATATTAATACCATATACAAAGATTAACTCAAAGTGGATGATGGTTTAAGTGTAAAAGTAAAACTATAGAACTTTTAGAAAAAAAAATCATTGTGACTTTGACTTAGGCAAAGATTTCTTAGATATAATATGAAAACCAGGATCAATGAAATATCAAAATAATTTGAACTCTATCACAATTAAAAACTTCTACTCTCCAAGATGCACTGATAAAAGAGTGAAAAGACGAGCTACAGAGAGAGACAATATTTGTAAATCATATATCTGAAAAAGGATTAGTATCTAGAAAACATAAGGAACTCTCAAAACTCAACAAGAAAACAAGGAATTCAATTCAAAAAAGAAATGGGCAAAAGATTGAACAGACATTTACCAATGCAGATATGCAGATGGCATATAAAGTCATGAAAAACACTATGACAAAGAAGATATATGAAAGATATATCATGAGAAGATGCTCAACAACATTTGTCATTAGGGAAATGAAAGTTAAAACAACAAAATACCACTATAAGCTTATTAGAATAAATAACATTTATTTATTTATTTATTTATTTATTTATTATTGATCTATTTATTTATTAAAGATTTTATTTATTTGAGAGAGAAAGAGCAAGAGAGAGAGCGAGGGAAAGCACAAGTAGGGGGAGGGGCAAAGGGACAAGGAGACTCCCTGCTGAGTGTGGAGCCCTATGCAAGGCTCTATGTGGGGCTCCATCCCAGGACCCTGAGATCATGACCTGAGCCAAAGTCAGACACTTAACCTACTGAGCCACCAAGGTACTCCTGGAATAGATAACATTTAAAAGGCTGATAATGTAGAGGGCACGTGTTGTGATGAGCACTGGGTGTTATACGCAACTAATCAATCATTGAACACTACATCAAAAACAAATGATGTACTATACAGTGGCTAACTGAACATAAAAAGAAAGACTTATAATACCAAGTGTTATGAAAAAGGTGGAGCAACTAGAATTCTCACACACTATAGATGGGAATGTAAATTGGCACAAATACTTTAGAAAAGTTTGGCGAGTTCCTAAAATGTCAAACATGCAATTTCCATATGATTAAGCCCTTCCATTCTTAGGTATTTTCCCAAGAGAAAATAAAGAATATGTCAAGTGCCTTGTAAATGGATGTTCAGAGCTTCTTTATTTGTAATAGCCCTAAAATGGAAACAATCCAAATATCTATGAATAGGTGAATATCTATGAATAGGTAAATAAAGTGTGGTGTATCCACATAATGGAATACTTAATTAGCAATAAAAAGGAATAAACAATAAATGCAACAACGTGGGCAAATCTCAAAATAATCATACTGAGTGAAAAAGACTAGTCTAAAACAGTGTGTGATACTATTTATATAAAACTCTAGAAAATGCAAACTAATTTAAAGTGACAAAAAGCAGAAGAGTAATTGGCTGGGACCAATAAGGGAGGGAGAGGTAGAAAAGAGAGACACCAAAGAAACATGAGACAACTTTTGGGAGTGATGTGTATTTTTATTATTTTGACTGCAGTGATGGTTTCATGATGTTAAAACTTAATAAACTGTATACTTTACATAAGTGTGCAGTTGATTGAAAGTCAATTATACCTCAATAAAACTGTTGAAACAAATACTGATCATTTTAAGATGTGTTTCTGGTTTCAATTCACAATGTTCTAAACATTCCATTTCCTTCAAACGTATTGACCACTTTTTTTTGTTTTTAAGATTTATTTATTTGACAGACAGAGAGAGAGCACAAGCAGGCAGAGCAGCAGGCAGAGAGGGAGGGAGAAGCAGGCTTCCTGCTGAGCAGGGAGTCCGATGCGGGGCTCAATCCCAGGACCCCGGGATCATGACCTGAGCTGAAGGCAGACGCTTAACTGACTGAGCCACCCAGGCGCCCCCATATTGACCACTTTTATCTTCATTTAAGGAATTAGGATTCCATCTCTGCTTAAACAGCTAGGGCTGATAATCTTTGAGGAAGAAGATATAGTCAGTTCTTTTTTAATCACTCCATATATATATATTATATATTATTATATATATAATATATATATATTTGTTTCATGTTTTTATTTAAACTCCAGTTAGTTAACATATGGTGTAATAGTAGTTTCAGGTGTAGAATTTAGTGATTCATCACTTACATACAACACCAGTGCTCATCACAAGTGCCCTCTTTAATACCCATCATCCATTTAATCCATTCCCCTGCCACCGTCCCTCCAGCAACCCTCAGTTTGTTATCTATAGTTAGGAGTCTCTTTTATGGTTTGCCTCTCTCTTTTTTCTCATTTGCTCATTTGCTTTGTTTCTTAAATTCCAAATGAAATCACATGGTATTTATCTTCCTCTGACTGAATTATTTTGCTTAGCATAATACTCTCTAGCTCCATCCATGTCATTAAAAATGGCAAGATTTCATTCCTTTTTTATGGCTAAGTAATATTCCATTATTTTTTTTTTAAAGATTTTATTTATTTATTTGACAGAGACAGAGATAGCGAGAGCAGGAACACAAGCAGCGGGAGGGGGAGAGGGAGAAGCAGGCTTCCCCCCGAGGAGGGAGCCCGATGTGGGACTCGATCCCAGGACCCTGGGATCATGACCTGAGCCGAAGGCAGACGCTTAACGACTGAGCCACCCAGGCGCCCAGTAATATTCCATTATATATATATGTATATATATATCACATCTTATTTATCTATAGATCAGTCAGTGGACATCTGGGCTCTTTCCATAATTAGGCTGATAATGCTGCTATAAACATTGTGGTGCACATGTCCCTTTGAATCAGTATTTTTGAATCCTTTGAGTAAATACCCAGTAGTTCAATTGCTGGTATGTAGGGTAGTTTATTTTTAACTTTTTGAGGAACCTCCATACTGTTTTCCAGAGTGGCTGCACCAGTTTGCATTCCCACTAACAGTGTTAGAGGGTTCCCCTTTCTCTGCATCCTCGTCAACATCTGTTGTTTCCTGTGCTCTTAGTTTTAGCCATTCTGACAGGTGTCAGGTGGTATCTCATTGTAGTTTTGATTTGTATTTCCCTGATGATGTTGAGCATCTTCTCATGTGTCTGTTAGCCATGTGTATGTCTTCTTTGGAAAAATGTCTATTCATGTCTTCTGCCCATTTCTTAACTGGACTATGTGTTTTTGGGGTGTTGAATTTGATAAGTTATTTATAGATTTTGGATACTAACCTTTTATCAGATATGTCATTTGCAAATATCTTCTCCCATTCCATTGGTTGCCTTTTAGTTTTGCTGATTGTTTCCTTCTCTGTGCAGAAGTTTTTATTTCTATGAAGTCCCAATAGTTCATTTTTATTTTTGTTTCCCTTGCCTCTGGAGACGTCTCTAGTAAGAAGTTGTTACAGCTGAAGTCAAAGAGGTTACTACCTGTGTTCTTCTCTAGGATTTTGATGGTTTCCTTTCTTACATTTAGGTCTTTCATCCATTTTGAAATTATTTTTGGGTATCATGTAAGAAAGTAGCCCAGTTTCATTCTTTTGCATGTTGCTGTCTAGTATTCCCAACACCATTTGTTGAAGAGACTGTATCTTTTCCATTGGGTATTCTTTCCTGCTTTGTCAAAGATTGGTTGACCATATTGTTGTGGGTCCATTTCTGGGTTTTCTCTTCTGTTTTATTGATCTATGTGTCTGTTTTTATGTCAGTATCATACTGTCTTGATGATTACAGCTTTGTAATACAGCTTGAAGTCCGGAATTGTAATGCTTCCAGCTTTGCTCTCCTTTTTCAAGATTCCTTTGGCTATTTGGGGTCTTTTGTGGTTGCATACAAATTTTAGGATTGTTTGTTCTAGCTCTGTGAAAAACATTGGTGGTATTTTAATAGGGATTGCATTAAATGTGTAGATTGCTTTGGGCGGTAAGACATTTTAACAATATTTGTTCTTTCAATCCATGAGCATGGAACATTTTTCCATTTCCTTATGTCATCTTCAATTTCTTTCATAAGTAATTTTAAGGTTTTTAGAGTACAGATCTTTTACCTCTTTGGTAAGGTTTATTCTTAGATATCTTATGGTTTTTGGTGCAATTGTAAATGGGGTAGATTCCTTGATTTCTCTTTCTGCTGCTTCATTATTGGTATATAGAAATGTAACAGATTTCTGTATGTTGATTTTGTATGCTGTGACTTTACTGAATTCGTGTATCAGTTCTAGAATTTTTTGGTGGAATCTTCCAAGTTTTCTAGCAATTTTTTTTGGACTCTTCCAAGTTTTCTACATAGAGTATCATGTTGTCTGCAAATTGTGAAAGTTTAAGTTCTTCCTTGACCATTTAGATGCCTTTTATTTATTTTTGTTGTTGACTGCTGAAGCTAGGACTTCTAGTACTATGTTAAATAACAGTGGTAAGAGTGGACAACCCTGTCTTATTCCTGACCTTAGAGGAAAAGCTCTTAGTTTTTCCCCACTGAGGATGATATTACCTGTGGAATTTTCTTATATGGCCTTTATGATGTTGATGTATGCTCCCTTTATCCCTACTTCATTGAGGGTTTTTATCAAGAATGGATGCTGTACTTTGTCAAATGGTTCTCCAGCATCTACTGAGAGGATTATATGGTTCTTATCCTTTCTTTCATTAATGTGGTGTATCATGTTGATTGATTTGTGAATATTAAACCACCCTTATAACCCAGGAATAAATCCCACATTATCATAGTGAATGATTCTTTTAGTGTACTGTTTAATGAATGTGTTATGAATTAATGTGTATATTAAATAATATATTAAATTAATACATATGTACATTTATTATCACATAGTCACATGAAAGCATTTATAACTGATATTATGGGAGAAAAAAAATAAAACCAACATAAAATTATCCCTTTATTAATTTAATAAACAAATTTTACATTATAAGTGCACGAGATCTATATCTTATCAAGATATTTTGGTCTCTGTCTTCACGAAGCTTATAATCTATATGGTAAGTTGGCACATAAATAACTATAACATAAAATGTTATAAACATACTTGGCTATTGAACCTAGCTTGTCCTATAGGTTCAGAAATTTCATTTTCATACAAAGAAAATATCTTATTGGAAAGTAAAATAAAACAAAGAAATTAACTAGTATATTAACTTTATGGGGAAATAGCACATGTGAAGAGCCGATATTGTAAAAGAGACTAGAGTGCATTTGAGGAACTGAAAGAAAATTATCATGGCTGGAATATATGGACAAAAGGATAGTTTGATTCATGATAAAGCTGGAGATGCAGATGGCAATGAGGAATATTCAGGGTTATGATGGTCAATTTAAGAATTTTTGAATTTAAGGGAAACTGGGAAGACAATCACATGGTTTTGAGATAAGGATCTAAGTTTTCTACTTTATTTATTTATTTAGAGAGCCCAAATGTGTGGAAATGGGGGAGGGGCAGAGGGAGAGGACGAGAATCTTAAGTAGGCTCCATGCTCAGCACTTAGTGTGGAGCCCGACGTGGGGATTGATCTCAGGGCCCTGAGATCATGACCTGAGCCAAAATTGAGTCAAACAGCCAAACGACTGAGCCACCCAGGCACTCCTTAAGTTTTCTACTTTAAAACATTTTCTTTCTTTAATTTAAAAAATAAATTTGAAGGAGGTAAAATGGATGTGGGGACTCTGATTAAGTCACTTTTGTGATAGGACTAGAGAGACTATAATTAGGGAGTGGTTTTGTGGTGTCAATGTTTGGTCTCTGCATTCAGATAGGAAAATATGTATTATTTATATTATAGTATATATTCAAATATATTTATATATTGATATAGATTGATGAGATATAAATATCAAATATATACAGGTGAATATTAAATATATCAACACACATTTATATATCAAGTATATTTTTAAAAATATTTTTACATATATTTTTACTTGAATATATATGTATATTTTAAAGATTTTATTTATTTATTTGTCAGAGAGAGCTCACAAGCAGAAGTGGCAGGTAGAGGGAGAAGCAGGTCTCCCTGCTGAGTAAGAAGCCTGATGCAGGACTGGATCCTAGGACCCTGGGATCATGACCTGAGCCCAAGGCAGACGGTTAACTTACTGAGCCACCCAGGCATCCCTTTTACTTGAATATATATAAAAAAGTGTACTGTTGGATTTAGTTTGCTAGTACTTTGTTGAGAATTTTTGCATTTATATTCATCAGGGATATTGGCCTTTAGTTCTCTTTTTTATCAAGGTAATGCTGGTCTCACAGAATGAGTTTGGCAGTTTCACTTCCATTTCTATTTTTTGGACCAGTTTGAGAAGAATAGGTATTAACTCTTCTTTAATGTCTGGTAGAAATCCCCTAGGAAGCTATCTGGTCCTGGACTTTTGTTTGTTGAGAGATTTTTGATTACTGATTGAATTTCTTTGCTGGTTATCAGTCTGTTCAAGTTTTCTATTTCTTCCTGTTTCAATTTTGGTAATTTATATGTATCTAGGAATTTATCCATTTCTTCCAGGTTGTCCAATTTGTTGGCATATAATGTTTCATAATATTCTATTAAAATCGTTTGTATTTCTGTGTTGTTGGTTGTGATCTTTCCTCTTTCATTCATTGTTTTATTTATTTGGGACCTTTTTCTTTTCTTTTTGATAAGTTGGGCTAGAGGTTTGTCAGTTTTATTAATTCTTTCAAAAAACCAGCTCCTGGTTTCATTGATCTGTTCCACTGTTTTTTTGTTTCTATATCATCTATTTCTGCTCTAATCTTTATTATTTCCCTTCTTCTACCTTTAGGTTCCGTTTGTTGTTCTTTTTCTAGCTCCTTTAGGTGTAAGGTTAGGTTATATTTTTGACACTGTTCTTGCTTCTTGAGCTAAGCCTCTTAGGACTGCCTTTGCTGCATTCCAAAGGTTTTGGACCATAGTCTTTTCATTTTCATTTGCTTCCATGTATTTTTTTTTTCATTTCTTCTTTAATTTCCTGGTTGAGCCATTCATTCTTTAGTAGGATGTTCATCTCCATGTTTTTGTGGTCTTTCCAATTTTTTTCTTATGGTTGACTTCAAGTTGCATAGTGTGTGGTCTGAGAATACGAATGGTATGATCTCAGTATTTTTGTACTCGTCGAGGCCTGATTTATGACCTAGTATGTGATCTATTGTGGAAAATGTCCCATGTGCACTTGAAAAGAATGTGTATTCTGCTGCTTGTGGATGAAATGTTCTGAATATATCTGTTAAGTCTGTCTGGTCCAGTGTATCATTCAAAACCATTGTTTGCTTGTTGATTTTCTGCTTAGGTGATCTGTCTATGAAGTAAGTGGAGTGTTAAAGTCCTCTATTACTATCGATGAGTTCCTTTATGTTTGTTATTAGTTGTTAATATTTGGGTGCTCCCAAGTTGGGGGTGTTATTTTTGACACTTTCAAGGTAGGAGTGGGGAGAGGTAAGAGGTATAGAATCATTCTGATTTGATTGTCACTATCATGTAATGGATTGGCAATCTCTAGGTCTGGCAGAAATTTATTTATTTATTTATTTAAAATTTTATTTATTTATTTAAAATTTTATTTATTTATTTGATAGAGAGAGACCATAAGCAGGTGGACTGGGGCAGGTAGAGGGAGAAGGAGAAGCAGGCTCTCTGCTGAGCAGGGAGCCCGATGCAGGACTCTATCCCAAGACTCTGGGATCATGACCTGAGCTGAAGGCAGACAATCAACCAACTGAGCCACCCAGGTGCCCCCTGGCCAAAATTTAAAACTGACTTTTTCTTTCAAGGGGTATTTCTGTAGATTCCCTAGAGCTGAACTGTCCAATATAGTATTGGTCCAATTTGAAGTTACTGAGCACTTGAAATGTAGTTAATATAAGAGTAAAATACATGCTGATTTCTGAGGCTTGGTAGGAAAAAAGAATGCAAAGAATCTCATTGGGGTGCTTAGTGGGGTGCATCAGTAGAGCATGTGACTCTTGATCTCTAGGTTGTGAGTTCAAGCTCCATGTTGGGTGTGGAACCTACTGAAAATGAAGAATGTCATTGACTATTTTTTTTTTCCATTTTGACTGTGATGTTGAATAAAAATGTATTAAACATCTTAAGTTATATCTTAATTTAGAAAAATGGGAAATAATTTAAATTATTAAATGTTAAAATTAATTTCAATTCTTTCTTTTCCATTCCTTAAAATATGGCTACTAGAAAGTTTAAAATTACATATGTGGTTCACATAATATTTCTTTTTTTTTAAATAAAGCCTAAACCCAGCAGGAGAAGAGAAATAATAAAGATCAGAGGAGAAATCAATGAAATAGAAACCAAAAGAACATTAGAACAGATCAACAAAACTAGGAGCTGATTCTTTGAAAGAATTAATAAGATTGATAAACCCCTGGCCAGACTTATCAAAAATAAGAGAAAAGACCCAAATAAATAAAATCATGAATGAAAGAGGGGAGATCACAACCAACACCAAAGAAATA
>NC_138369.1:103008559-103027984 GCF_054177405.1 Leptonychotes weddellii | reverse complement strand
AAAGAAGAATTAATACCTATTCTTCTGAAACTGTTCCAAAAAATAGAAATGGAAGGAAAACTTCCAAACTCATTTTATGAGGCCACAATTACCTTGATCCCAAAATCAGATGAAGACCCCATCAAAAAGGAGAATTACAGACCAATATCCCTGATGAACATGGATGCAAAAATTCTCACCAAAATACTAGCCAATAGGATCCAACAGTACATTAAAAGGATTATTCACCACGACCAGTGGGATTTATTCCTGTGCTGCAAGGTTGGTTCAACATCCGCAAATCAGTCAATGTGATACAATACATTAATAAAAGAAAGAACAAGAACCATATGATCCTCTCAACAGATGCAGAAAAAGCACTTGACAAAGTACAGCATCCTTTCCTGATTAAAACTCTTCAGAGTGTAGGGATAGAGGGTACATACCTCAATATCATAAAAGCCATCTATGAAAACCCCACAGGGAATATCATTCCCAATGGGGAAAAACTGAGAGCTTTTCCCCTAAGGTGAAGAACACAGCAGGAATGTCCACATTGTATTTCTAATGGACAGTGCTGCTCAAGAAAAATCCCCTCTTAGGCCTCTTGATATAATTTCCTTGGCAAAGGCAGTGCTCTTCCTTCAGCTGGTTACTTCAAGTACAACTTTGGCTTGTGCCCCAATGACACACCCCTTTACACCTACTGCCAGAGTCTCTTCACATTGGAAGGCAGAAGATTCTGGGCTGACATTCACTCTGTGGGTTCCTCATATGGAACTTGGGATTTGTAATGGATGCTGTGATGCACTGTCCAGATTCCCCCTGAGGAAAGAAGGACTTAATTCCCCATTTAGTAGGAGGGTTAATCTCAGCTATCATCCCTCTTTGGGAATATCTCACCTATGGTCACACTTCCTTCCATGGGCATCTAGTGTCCACAGGCTGAATAATACATGGATATAAAGGACCTGTCTACTTGTACTGACTCAGGTAAACTCTAAAGAGACATTCAGCTTTGTAGCTCAACTTCTCATTTAACCCTCCCTTCCACAGTGATGATCCCCATTGTAGTCACTAAAATATTTTTCATAAGCTAATCTGTGTTCCAGAGTCTGCTTCCTGGGAAGGCATTGTGCAACAACATTATAGCACATTGACTCATGAAAAACAAGTATAGGTTCTTTCCACACTAAATAAATAAATAAATAAATAAATAAATAAATAAATAAAAATAAATAAATAAATAAAATAAGACAAAATGGTTTATTCCATTGACTCTAGTACCTTTCTTGGTCCTGCCTAAAGCACCGGCCTACTAAGTCCAATTACCAAGGACACACTTCAAACTCTCAAAGGAATCTCACTGAAATCCTTATCATTAGGCTTAAGGTTAAGGGCAAAATTTTTTCTCCTTCCAACTTAATAAGAAGGAGGAAGTCATAGCACAATTCTCTCCAAAGGAATCCTCTTCAAAAATTCTCTCCTTATATCACTCTCTTGTCTTTTCTTTATCCTCCTCAAGAATCTGTCACACGTCTTTGGCCATAACATTGCAGCACTGTTTTTGTTTGTTTGTTTTTTTTTTTCTTTATGCATCAACATAAACTGAAGCAAGAAAGAAAGAGTGGAATGTTTAATTGAGCATTCAGTTGCTTGTATAAGGTCTGAAATCCCCATGTCTCCCCTGCTTTAAAAACACCAGAGTGATACAAATTCAGTAAAAATATCACAAGACTGTAAGAGCTAGTCAAAGTTAAGAAAATTTGTACTAATTCAAATGACTATTTTAAATAATTTTTCAATATGGCAAATAAACAATTATTTTTCAAAAATATTTCAGAATTTCTTTTTATGATTAAATGTATCACTAAATTTCTAAATTTATAACATTGATATTGAGACAAATTATAAATAATTCCTTATAATAGTAGGAAACAAGACAAATATGAATTCTAAATCTTTTTCTATATAGGAGCAATGTGTTAATGTGACAAATTAACCTATAGATTTTTCTGAAATTCAAGTAAAAGGTGTAGTTATAGTTACTTATACTCAAATTCTAAGTGTCAATGTAGTATAAAAGGTAAAAGTACTACCATCCATTTTAATACTATATTCTATTTGCAAATAAGCTTTTTATATTATTTTTATTATAGTTTTTTTCCCACACAATTATGCAAAGTATACAAAACGAGTGTTATCTCCATTAGTGGCCTAAGAAAGTTAAGTAATTTGTTCAAGGTCACATAATGTATAAGTAGAGGATAAACTTAGAATTCAGGTCTTCTCATTTGCACGTTATCACCCATTTCATCCCTTATCTGTGAGTAAGCCAATTTTTCCTATGAAGCATTATCTCTCCCTCTCTCAATTTTACCCACAAGTAATTTTTACCACATAATTTAGTATTTGGTTTTATATAAACAGTAGCTATTTTCTAATAATTTAATATTGTTTAGATACTTTTCCTAAACAGGTTTGTTATCTATTTTCTTTATTGTGAGAAAGCTTAGCAAATTTTGTAACATCTTTAGAATATTTTGTATGCACTTTATTTCTACATAATTATACACCACAATAATAGGTTTTAAAGAGCTAATCTGCATGTCCCATTATTCAATACCTACTCTATAAAATTATTATTATAAGTCATTATAAGGAATAGAATGTACTTACTAAAACATATTTTATATATATATATTAAAATGGAAAAATACTTTTAAAAATTGGATTTTATACTGAGTGACATTTTGAAAATTAGTGTTAAGCCTGGTCCTTCAATTCTAATACTACTACAAAATTTTTGTGACATATTATTAATACATATCTCTGGTTTTTCCCCAGTATACAAAACACAAAACTAGTTTTTAGGTTTGGATTTTTTATTTTGGCTTTTAATTTAATGAAAGACTACACTAACTTAAATTTCCTCATGTTCTATTTAAATAAATCACTGTATATAAAATAATGGGTTCCTTGACCTAATGTTTCAAGGTGAGAAGCAGAAGTTAAGCCTTACTGCTAGTAATAAGAAGATTTAAAACAAAGAAATCTCCTTAATAATATCTTTTGGGGGCACCTGGGTGGCTCAGATGGTTAAGCGTCTGCCTTCGGCTCAGGTCATGATCCCAGGGTCCTGGGATCGAGTCCCGCATCGGGCTCTCTGCTCCTTGGGAGCCTGCTTCTCCCTCTGCCTCTCTCTCTCTATCTCTCATGAATAAAAAAAAAAAAAAAAAAAAAATCTTTTGGTATATGTTTTGGTATTTATATTAAAAGCTACTTCCTTATATGGTAAGACAAGAAAGAATAATAAAGGTACAACACAAGTTGAATTTACATGTAACATGATTTATGAGGTCAACCATAAAAATATTGCTGACTTTCCAATGCAAAGATGACATTTTCTGACCCACTACCAGGAAAGCATGTACTTTATTTTCTTTTAAGAATGATGATGGATTTGCAGTAACTGATCCATATTCTTTCACAGGGTCCTTGTTGAAAGTGTAAAAATGGTCTGGGTCGGGGTGCCTGGGTGGCTCGGTCATTAAGCGTCTGCCTTCGGCTCAGGTCATGATCCCAGGGCCCTGGGATCGAACCCTGCATGGGGCTCCCTGCTCCACGGGAAGCCTGCTTCTCCCTCTCCCACTCCCCCTGCTTGTGTTCCCTCTCTCACTGTGTCTCTGTCTGTCAAATAAATAAATAAAATCTTTAAAAGAAATGGTCTGGGTCGGGCGCCTGGGTGGCTCAGTTGGTTAAGCGACTGCCTTCGGCTCAGGTCATGATCCTGGAGCCCCGGGATCGAGTCCCGCATTGGGCTCCCTGCTCGGCAGGGAGTCTGCTTCTCCCTCTGACCCTCCTCCCTCTCATGCTCTCTGTCTCTCATTCTCTCTGTCTCAAATAAATAAATAAAATCTTTAAAAAAAAAAAATGGTCTGGGTCAATGTCTGTATCCATGGAAGAAAGAAAAAGCTGACAGGATTAAATCCTCACTATTGGCCTCATTAGCATGTTTCAAAGAAGTAAATCATCAGCCTCAGAAACCATATTACCATTTTCATAATATTATTATTAGTAGTAATATTATTTTTATTATTTGGTGGACAGGTAGCTCAAACAACCTCTTAGTTCCATAATCCAGTCAATTCTTTTATTTAATAAATCTTTACTGGGTTATTATAATAAAATCCATGGGAGAAATAAATAAATGGACTTTGTTTTCCAAAAGCTTACAGTTCCATTATTAACCAATATATGCACACATATAATTTCCAGTAATATTACAGAATGGTGATTTTTTTTCAATAAGAAGATATAACTAGTGTAAATATTTAGGCACCAACATGGGAGCACCCAAACACCTAAATCAAAAATTATAGACATAAAGAATGAAATTGGTAGTGCTAGAGTAACAGTAGGGGGCTTTAGTACCCCACTTGCATCAGTGGATAGATCATCCAGACAAAAAATAAATAAGGAAACAGTGGATTTGAATGATACATGGGACCAGGTGGATCTAACAGATATATTCAGAACATTCCATCCCAAAACAGCAAATTATGCACTTTTTAAGTACACTGGAATATTCTCTAGAATATTCACAATCATATCAAGCATCTTTTCTGACCACAGTGGCATGAAACTAGAAATCAACCACAAGAAAAAATCTGGAAAGAATACAAATACATGGAGGTTAAACAATGCTACTAAACAATGAATGGGTCAACCAAGAAATAAAAAAAAAATACATGGATACAAATGAAAATGAAAATACAACAGTCAAAATCTTTGGGATGCAGCAAAAGCTGTTTTAAGAGAAAAAAGTATAGCAATACAGGCCTACCTCAAGAAGCAAGAAAAATCTCAAATAAGCAACCTAATCTCACACCAAAAGGAGCTAGGAAAAAAAGAACAAACAAAGGTCAAAGCCATTAAAAGGAAGGAAATAATAAAGATGAAGGTAGAAATGAGTGAAATAGAGTAAAATAACAGTAGAACAGGTCAAATGATACCAGGAGCTTGTTCTTTTAAAAGATCAACAAAATTGGTAAACATTTAGCCAAACTCATCAAAGAGAAAGGGGCCGGGGTGGGGGAGGGATGAAAAGGAGAAATAACAATAGAAGAAATAGATAAACTCCTAGAAACATATAGCCTCCCAAAACTAAATCAGGAAGAAATAGAAATTTTGAATAGCTCAATTACTAGCAATGAAATTGAATCAGTAATTTAAACAACAATAGTAAAAACAACTCCCAACAAACAAAAGTCCAGGACCAGATGGCTTCACAGGTGAATTCTACCAAACATTTAAAAGACAGTTAATATCTATTATTCTCAATCTCTTCAAAAAAAAAAAAAATGAAGAGCAAAGAAAGCTTCCAAATTCATTCTATGAAGTCAGCATCACCCTGATATCAAAACCAGGTAAAGACACTAAAAAAAAGAAAACTACAGTTCGAAATTTCTGATGGACATTGATGCAAAAATCCTCAACAAAATATTGGCAAACCAAATCCAACAGTAGATTAATAAAATCATTCACTACAATAAAGTGGGATTTATTCCAGGGATGCAAATGTGGTTTAATATTTGCAAATCAATTAACATCATACATCACATTATCAAAAGGATAAAAACCATATGATCATTTCAGTAGATGCAGAAAAAACATTTGACAAAATACAACATCCATTCATGATAAAAACTCTCCAACAAAGTAGGTTTAATAGACATAAAGTCACACACCTCAACATAGTAAAGGCCATATATGAAAAGCTCATAGTTAACATCACATTCAATGGTGAAAAACTGAGAGTTTTCCTCTGAGATCAGAAACAAGACAAAAATGTCCACTCTCATCACTTGTATTCAACTTAGTACTGGAAGTCCTAGCCCCCGCAATCAGACAAGAAAAAGAAATCAGAGGCATCCAAATAGGAAAGGAAGAAGTAAAATTTTCACTATTTGTAGATAACATAATTCTATATATAGAAAATCTTAAAGACTCCACCAAAAAACTACTAGAACAGATAAATGAATTAAGTAAAATCACAGGATACAAAATCAATGTGCAGAAATCTGTTGCATTTCTATACAGTAATAATGAAATAATACAAATAGAAATTACAAAAGCAATGCCATTTACAATTGCACCAAAAATCATAAAATACCTAGAAATAAACTTAACCA
Source organism: Leptonychotes weddellii (assembly GCF_054177405.1). Taxonomy (NCBI): domain Eukaryota; kingdom Metazoa; phylum Chordata; class Mammalia; order Carnivora; family Phocidae; genus Leptonychotes; species Leptonychotes weddellii. The sequence continues at coordinate 103,021,811 of NC_138369.1, read as the reverse complement.
AGAAGATGAAAGACCTGTACTCTGAAAACTATAAGACACTGATGAAAGAAATAGATGACACAAACAAATGGAAAGATATTCCAGGCTCATGGATTGGGAAAACAAATATTATTAAAATATTTGTACTACCTAAAACAATCTACAGACTTAACGCAATCCCTATCAAAATACCAAAACCATTTTTCACAGAACTAGAACAAATAATCCTAACATTTGTATGGATCCACAAATGACCCCAAATAGCCAAAGTAATCTTGAAAAAGAAGAACAAAACTGAAGGTATCACAATTCCAGATTTCAATATATACTACAAAGCTGTAGTAATCAAAATAGTATGGTACTGGCACAAAAATAGACACAATGATCAATGCAACAGATTGGGAAAGCCCAGAAATAAACCCATGATTATATGGTCAATTATGACATTATATGGTCAATATGGTCAATATGACGAAGGAGGAAAGAATATACAATGGTAAGAAGACCATCTCTTCAACAGATCGTATTGGGAAAACTAGACAGCTACATGCAAAAGAATGAAACTAAACCACTGTCTTACACCATACACAAAAAATAAACTCAAAATGTTTTAAAGACCTAATTGTGAGACCTGAAACCATAAAATTTCTAGAAGAAAACATAGATAGTAATCTCTTTGACATCAGCCATAAAAACATTTTTTCTAGATCTTTCTCCTTTGGCAAGGGGCACAAAAGCAAAATTAAACTATTGGGACTACACCAAAATAGAAAGCTTTTGCACAGTGAAAGAAACCATCAACATCCATGGATGGGACTAGAGGAGATTATGCTAAGTGAAATAAATCAAGCAAAGAAAGTCAATTATCATATGGTTTCACTTATTAGTGGAACACAAGGACTAGCACGGAGGACTCTAGGAGAAGGAAGGGAAAAATGAAGGGGAGAAAATCGGAGGGAGAGATGAACCATGAGAGACTATGGACTCTGAGAAACAAACTGAGGGTTTTTTTGGGGGGGGATGGGTTAACTCGGTGATGGGAATTAAGGAGGGCACATACTGCATGGAGCACTGGGTGTTATATGAAAACAATGAATCGTGGATCACTACATCAAAAACTAATGATGTATTGTATGGTGACTAACATAACATAATAAAATAAAATTTAAATAAAAAGAAACCATCAACAAAACAAAAAGACAACCCACCAAATGGGAGAAGATATTTGCAAATGATATATCTGATAAGGGGTTAATGTCCAAAATATAGAAAGAACTTACACAGCTTGCCACCACAAACCCAAATAATCCAATTAAAAAATGGGCAGAGGACACGAATAGGTATTTTTCCAAAGAAGACATACAGATGGCCAACAGACATATGAAAAGATGTTCAACATCACTAATCATCAGGAAAATATAAATCAAAGCCACAATGAGATATCACCTCTCACCTGTCAGAATGGCTAAAATCAAAGACACAAGAAATAAGTGTTGGCAAGGATATGGAAAAAAACAAACTCTCATGAACTGTTGGTGGGAATGCAAGTTTATGCAGCCACTGTGGAAAACAGTATGGAGGTTCCTCAAAAAATTAAAAATAGAATTACCAAATGATCCAGTAACACCACTACTGGGTGTTTACCCAAAGAAAACACAAACATTAATTTGAAAAGATATATGTACTTCTGTGTTTACTTCAGCATTCTTTACAATAACCAAGTTGAGGAAACAACACAAGTGCCCACTGATAGATGAATGTATAAAGAAGATGTGGTATATATACAATAAAATATTATTCATCCTTAAAAAGAATGAAATCTTGCCATCTGCCACAACATGAATGGGTCTAGGGGTACAATACTAAGTGAAATAAATCAGAGGAGGACAAATACCACATGATTTCACTCGTATAGAATTGCGGAATCATTATATTGCACATCTGAAACTAACCTAACACTGTATGTTACTATACTTTAATTTAAAATATAAATTCATTTTTAAAAAAAGAATGGTGTTTCTTTTTCTTTTCTTTTCTTTTTTTTTTTTGTAACTATGTTTGTGAATTCCAAGTCCATTGATCTATTTCCATTGACTACAGCAAAGTAAGGCCCAAATCCTTGGGTAACATATACAACACAACAATTCCCTAAAGCTACTGACCAATAAAATTTTACACCATAGTCTTTATATCTTTGTTGGGTTGAAATACACATTCTTACTTCCAGAATTCCTACCTAGCTTTCAGACCTATTTACATATGACCTCTACTGAAATCATCCCCAAATACTCCAAGCAAAATTAATTAAAATCTGAGCTTTGCTTCAACAACACCAGAAAGGTGCCATGATGAATCAAAAAAAGCAAAGGCTTTGGTGTTGGATCGCTCTTGTCAATTCTCATCTCTACCGGTTACCTGCTATGCAACCATAGGCGATCATTTAATCACATGAGCCTCAGCTTCCTCTCATATAAAATGGAACTAGGATTCCTATCTCACAGGACTTATTGAAATAACATGTAAAACACAGTCCTGGTACATGATAAAGTACACAACAATATAAAACATTATTATATAATTATATATAAAATGCTTAGGATATAATAGGTGGACAGTAATACTATTTTATAATAATAGCATCAAAATAGTGTTTAGGCTTCTATTTTCTTAATTAGCCTTAATTAATATATTTACGATCCTTTGTCAATAGAATTAAAGACTAGAATTGTGCCTTTCTCATTTTATGTCCTTGGTTCAGGTAGGTCTCTCAGTTATAATAGGTATTCAGTGAATATTTGTAGAATAGACCAATAAATGAATGGCACAAAATTTGAAATGATTATACGACATTTTTGTATACTGGGTTGATTTGCCAGGAGTATGTTGAGGAATTCAGTAAGAGTATGTTGAAGAGTAATGGATGGGGACCACAGGGACAGAGGTTGAATTGGTAGTACTAGATTATGGGGACTCAGGTGGCAATGGGGAGAAAATATAGGCTTCTTTGTGGGAGAGTAGTGGCTGGACTTTTCCCCTGGCTCTTAGTATTTTAGTAATTATATGTTTTGTTCACCACTGTATAATACAGTGACACTTAATATTTATTTTATTTTATTTATTTATTCATTTATTTTAAAGATTTTATTTATTTATTTGACAGAGAGAGACAGCGAGAGAGAGAACACAAGCAGGGGGAGTGGGAAAGGGAGAAGCAGGCTTCCTGCAGAGCAGAGAGCCCGATGCGGGGCTCGATCCCAGGACCCTGGGATCATGACCTGAGCTGAAGGCAGACACTTAACGACTGAGCCACCCAGGCGCCCCTTAATATTTATTTTAAATGAAAATGTACATGCTCTGTACAAGAGGCTTGAATTAGGTGCTGTTAAGATAATAAGGCAGTATGGGAGAACAGAAACATCCTGAGGCTACAGGACACACATCTGATCCTTGACAAGACTGAAGAACTCACTGGGAATCAATCAGGCCAGTACTGTTTATCCTATTCCTACTCCTTCCTATCCCTGAGCAGATAAGGAATAGCTCAATGTCTTGGCCTTCCAAAGGCAGCCTTTATCTAAGAGGACTAGATGTACTTTTTTCTTATTAATGTTTATACAGTTTCTCTAAGTCTATGACTCTGTCTGATATTAGTCAAATAATTTATTATCTGCCCTATTTTCCCATCTGTAAAATGGGAATAATAACACCTCTGATCTCATAGGATTGCTGTGAGGATTAAATGAGGGCAATTATGAAAGACAATTAATATTCAGCAAGCATTTGGTACACAATAAGCATTGAAATGTTACTTATCACCAACATTAGCAAAGATTCATTCCTGTACAGGAAAAAGATCCTCTTTCATTTTTTCCTCTAGACCTAGAAAGTTAGTTCTTAATCATATGACTTCACTGAATTAGGAATCAGAGCACAGGAGTTCTACTTTGCCATAGTCATTAACTTGTTAAGGGACCTTGATTAGGTCACTTAGCCTCTCTGGGTTTGGGGTTCCTCATCTGTAAAATAAATGCTTCCACTAAATGGTCTCTGTGGTCCCTTCTCACACTGTTTATAACCCAATGTGCTGTGTTAAAGGCAAGTGATATATAAAGATCAGTCCTGCCTGTGCAAGGCGCTGACCTTTCATGAGAGCAGTGGTCTACAGAGGGTGGGATGGAAATGAGAATGCATGAAATTAAGAAATGGGAAGATGGAAAGTAGAAGTAGAAAGCATCAAACAACCTGACCATAAAGCAATGAGCTATAAAGACTTAACAGAATGCGATAGCAAGTCAAATTAAAAAAAAATCTAAGGCAGAAGACACATATCTATGTTTAAAGACAAAAGGAATATTAAATTTTAAAAAAGGTTAAAATGCATGCCTTTCATTAGCTATTAATTTTTCTTAAAATTAGTCTATTACTTTTCATTTCAAGTAAAAATTTTTTATTGTCCCTATTAGTCACTCTTTTCAGAATTTTCTTCACTTTGTTTTATCATTTCAGAAAGCCCAATCAACAAGTTGTGAATTTTGTTGCCAACCTAAGAAAGTTAACTTAAAACTAAGGTGGGATTTAATGCATCTTCCTTTGTTCCACAGAACCATCAGGCAACCAGAAGAATTTTTACCAAACCAAGTAAAAACAACACATGATCTTCTAGGTTTCTGTATTGCTTTGCACTTTAAACATAATGATACACTTGCCCATTTTGGCAGAACTAAGGATGCTATAATTACTGAGGCATAAGATAAGAAACTAGAGAATGAGTCAAATGAAGGGAAAAGGAGGTAACAGTTTAAAAATGAGGATGCTCATAGACACCATGCTTAGCTGAGAGACAATGGTATTTTAAGCAAGGAAAGAATCTAAAAAAGAATTGATAAGATGAGAACCCAATGAGAAAATTGAGACTAGATGGCTATAATACCGTAGAGCCCAAATCTCTGATTCCTGGAATCTGAGATTTCCACTAAATGGGATAAAAGTCTAGAACAATTCCAATGACAACTCTTAAATGGAATGCTTAAAATCATCTACCACACTAATATCTGCTTTGGATAAACATTTATTATATAGCTTTACATTTGCAACAATAAGATACCTAATGGTTAGCATTATCTATCTCCCTCATCTCCCAAATTATAAAGAAAATGTCATTGGTAATTTCATTTATTATTTAACAAGAAAATACGCTTTTACATTTAATATGCTATTCAGCCTACTTTTTCTTTTAAATAGTTAGAAATGCATACATAAATGGCTTAATACTATTAGCACTTTGGGCTTTTAAAGACAGTAATTTGGATTCAAATATTTATCCCTAAATTCTATCTGAAGGTCTGCACCTTCATTACAAAAAGCAAAAACAAAACATCCTTTAGTCAGCATTTTCTTTGGGCATGCTTAATAATGGAAAAACTGTTTTATATCCATAAACTGTTTTTTCTCCTTTAAATGTGACATGTGACATGAAATTAGTATCTTTGGATCAAGTGCAAAACTATTTCCTGCTAATCTGCTGTATCATAACCTTCTTTATAACTTGGCATTAAGTCTTTTCATCACATTTTGATCAACTTAAATCTTCTCTATTCAACCTGCCCTTGATTCACCATTTCTCGCTAAGCCACCTGACATATTGCTCTCTCTGAATAGAAGTTTCTAGCAACACTTCTCTAAAAAAGAGCATCCTTTCCCTCTTCCTAGACTATCTTCAAGATTTCTTTATTCATTGAATTTTTCTAATCTCATCCCACTTTATTCCATATTTCTTTTTAATGAAAGTCAAGAAAGGACAGTAAGAAGGTAAAGTGAATGTAAGGCAGACTCAACTGGCTTTCCTTAGTGCCATCCTGAGCAGAACCATAGACAAACATGCCAAGGCTTGCAGCCATTTCACACCATTCCAAAGATTCCCTGATACTACCTTAGTGTTGAAGCCAAGTTATCTCTTTATTCTACATGGTGGGTATGGGTCTTCCATTTTGTGTCCAGGACTTTGAAATCTCAATCCAAGTTCCCACATGTGAACACCTGTTTCCTTCTTTGAGTGTGTTTGATACTCAAAGGGTATTATATGGAAAAGGAAGTCAAACATCTGTTTTGTGTGGAACCAGAGAATAATGATATGCAATATACTACAAGGTTAAAGCCTAGACTATCTTAAAGAATTAAGTTAATATTTTCCCCAAGCCTATTCCTCTCAAATGATATTCATGGGACTTTAATAATATAATTAAAATTAGGAGGTAAAGAAACCGTCACTAAAGGATTCTGAACTGAGGAGAAATAAGAGTTATTCTGATTTGACGGCTGGAAGAGGGTATTGTGATGGTCAAATAATTGATTATGAAGGCCTGAACTTAGTCTTAGAACTAAATAATAAAGAAGATGGATTCTAGAGATATCATTAAAAATGAAATCATCAAGATTTGAAAACTTTTTGCTATGATGAAGATAAAGGATGGAGAAAGGGGACCGGAAAGAATACGAATTCTAGCATAAGTGACTGGGAAAGATTAGTGTCCTTAAAAGACACCTAATAGAATGGGTATGTTGCATGTGTATTTGGAAGGTGGGTGGTCAGGGCAGGGCTGTGGATCTGGTATACTGAATCTGAGTAGGTAAGCAGATAACCAGAAGAGATGGTTAGCAAAGTCAGAAATGCAGAACTGGAAAAAGTCAAGACTGATTGAAGAGTCATCAGTGCAGAGAAGATATATTATACCTCATAAATGGATACAATAAAAATGATAAAGATATAAAGAGGGAATAGGACTAAGCATAAAATCTCAGTGAATGCCTAAAATTAGAGAGCAAAGAGGAGGAAGTCAAATGGTGTGTGTCACTTGGCAATAATATTGATGGATCATCTGCTTCACCAAGATGGCAGAATAACAGTGTTAGTACTTGATAATTTATAATAACATTAGTATTCCATTTTTCTTAATTTAAAAAAACCATTACTATTTTGCAAATATTGCCAGCATGCAATCCATTGTCTATCCATGCTTAAGGTGTAAGGTAATGTGTTAAGTGTTGGAAGATATGTAGATTAATAAGACATGGTCCCTGACTTCAAGGAACTTATCCTGAAGAGTGGTCAGACATTCCCACTATACATTTATAATGCACGATAGCCACTCAAATTAAAGTAACTACAACTAAAACTCCTTTTAATCAATAACTTACCCTTGAATAGGACTTCTAACCTTTCTTTGTACAAATTTTCTTACTTAGCATCTCATTTGACCTTTATAACAACTGTTAAGAAAGACAAACAGATATGTTTCTGCATCTAACAGCTTCTCCTGACTTACCCAGCCACATCTGTCATTTCTTAAGGGATCTGTCAGCAGAGGCATGGTGGTGATGGGAAATCTGATGCAACTCCAGCTCCCGTTCTTCTTACGGAATATTGAAAACCTGTGGTTTCCTTGAAAAGGTTTCTCCTGGGGGCACCTGGGTGGTTCAGTTGGTTAAGTGTCTGCCTTTGGCTCAGGTCATGATCCCAGGGTCCTGGGATTGAGTCCCACTTCGGGCTCCTTGCTAAGCCGGGAGCCTGTTTTTCCCTCTGCCTGCTGCTCCCCCTGCTTGTATTCTCTCTCTCTCTCTCCCTCTCTCTGAAAAAATAAATAAAATCTTTAAAAAAAAAAGAAAAGGTTTCTCCTGGATGAGGTAACTGGGTGATGGACATTGGGGAGGGTATGTGTTTTTTGGGTTTTTTTTTAAAGATTTTATTTATTTATTTGAGAGAGAGAATGAGAGAGAGAGCTTGAGAGGGGTAGGGTCAGAGGGAGAAGCAGACTCCCCGCTGAGCAGGGAGCCCGATGCGGGACTTGATCCCGGGACTCCAGGATCATGACCTGAGCCGAAGGCAGTCGCTTAACCAACTGAGCCACCCAGGCGCCCCGAGGGTATGTGTTTTAATGAGCACTGGGTATTACATAAGACTGATGAATCACAGACCTGTACCTCTGAAACAAATAATACGTTATATGTTAATTAAGTGAATTTAAATTTAAAAAAAAACGAAGAAGAAGAAAAAAAAAGAAAGATTTCTCCTATCACTAAAAATAAGGTCTTTTTCTCAAAGTCTGGTCATCAGAGATACATGTATTTTCTTACAGATTCTGTTTCTATTTTTGTTGGTTCAGATTTATATAATATATAGGTATATTTTAATATTTACTTTCTGCATGTAAAGGTGACAAATTCATTATATAACCTTTGAGACTATAAAATAGTAATAAAAACAACAATCATAATTACCACTTTAGAGGTAACTATCACTAAGATTCTGGTATTCTCTATATCCACACCTAGAACTAGGTCTATATTTATATCCACATCTATCTATAAATAGTGATGTCACATTTTGTATTTAAATTTGTATCCTGCCTCTATCACTTAACACTGTTTTATCACTTAATAAAATCATTTTCCCCTGTGACAATATTCCACTTCATTCTATAAATGGAACATAATCTACCTTACCATTTCTTGCAGAAAAATTATGTTTGGAAGTTTTGTTTGGGAAAGATTGAACATAATGCCCATCCATGAGTCTCATTTCTATAGTACTCCATGAAAGTAAAAAGACCTTTAAGTACAAAATAGTTGTAAAAGCACTGAAGAGAAAATCCATAGCACTATGTAATCCCATTAACTCTGGACTTAAGCCACTCACATTTTTATTAATGACTTAGATCACTGTGTCTGTCGGGTATGCTGATCAACTGTGCAGATGGCAAAACTGGGAGAAACAATAAACATGTTGAATGATGAAATCATAATCTGAAAGGATCAGACAGGTTGAAATGATGGGCTAAATGAAAGAAGAGTGCATTTTTAAAAGGATGGATATAAATTTTCATGCTTGAGTTAGAAACAAAAAAAATCAGTGGTATATGATATGAAATGTAGTTTAACAGAAAGTTCACGCAAAACAAAAACAAAAGAAACAATGGTATAAAGTAGCTGACCAAAAAAGAGCTAATATAATTTTGGGATAATTTAATAAAAATATGACAAAACCAGGAAACTGATAGTTTGTTTTTCTCTAAACTGGACCAGTCAAACATGGAGTTTGTTCAGTTCTCTGCTCTACAGCTTAAGGAGGATATTCAAATGGTTATCATTTAATAGAGAGTGCTCATGTTACAAAAAGTTTCAAAATATTACATATAAAACAAAGTTGAAAAGATTAAAGGCTAGTTAGCCAGAACACAATAATAGTAAATTCTAGAAATTAATTCAATAACTGTATTAAAATATGTAGAGGTATTTAGGAAAAAATAATTTGTCCTAATAGACTTAGTGTCCCATGAAAGCAAACTTAAGACCTAAATAGGTTTTGGTACTAATTCCAAAGTGTAGAGGGGTCCCCCACACCAAAGAGCAGTTCTGGAGACATCAGTTGGATGTCTTACAATTCAACTTAATTCTGACATTATATACCTGGTGATAGCATCAGATTCCACAGGTTAAGAGCTCAGTCCCACAAGAGCACCCACCACTTCAGATGCCAACCACAAACCCAAGTTACCTGTGCTTCTGACCCAACCTGCTACAAACTGGAGATTCCAAAAACCCCCTCCAATTCAGGATCTGAATCACAAGTCCAGGTTGTTACCTGTACTTCTGACAGAGTGCCTATAAATAAGAGGTTCCCACCACCCCCACCTTGGGTTCCATTAATTTACTAGAACAGCTCATAGAACTCACTAGATTACTGATTTATTACAAAGAATATTAAAGGATATGAATCAACATCCAGATGAAGAGATACATAGGGTGAGGTTCCGAACAAGGGGTTTCTGTCTTTGAGGAGCTTGGGGACTGGCATGGTGGTATGTGGAAGTATTCTGTTTCCTCAACCTAGAAGCTCTCCAAGCCCCCTCCTTTTGGAATTTTATGGAGTCTCCATTACATAGGCATAATTGATTAATTTATTGGTCACTGGTAATTGAATCAACCTCTAGCTCCTCTCCTCTCCCAGGAAATTAGGGGCCAGGATTCAAAGTTCCAACATTCTATTCCTGGTTGGTTTCACTGGCAACCAGCCTCATTCTCAGGTGCTTTCCGAAAGTCACCCACATTAACATAAACCCAGTTGTGGTGGAAAGGGCTTGTTATGAACAATAAGACATCCATTTCACCTTATAGCTTTAAAGTGTTTCTCAGGAACTGAGGACAAGAAAACATATATTATAGCAAAAGATGCCTCATGGCTGTTATGCTGAGGAAATTCCAAGCGTTTTGGGAACTGTGAGCCAGGAACTGTAGATGAAGACCAAGTATATATGAGAAATCTTATATATCACAATATCATAGGACCAAGGAATGATAGTTACACAAAGATTAATTTTGTCCCAATACAAGGAATTTGGCTCAATATGTGACAACATATAACAACAATAATAATATAAAACATTTGGAAGTATTCAAAAATAGAATAAATTGCCTCCATCTATCTCATGAGTTTAGGAATTTTCAGTCTTTGGAGCTGTTCATGGAAAAATGAGGTAAGTATGTAATCATCTACATTCTTCTGCACAATCTCATCTAAGCACATTGATTAAATTGCCACCATTGATGATTTTACATACTGATTTCAAGTCTCATCTGTATCTTAAATTCTAGACACACAATTGTACCACCTTCCTTGTTGTCTCTGTATCAGTGGTTCTCAACTGGGGACGATTTTGTCCCTGCCTCAGAAAACACTTGGAAGGGTCTGGAGATATTTTTGGTTGGCACAACTGAGATGAGTTCTATTTGCATACAGTGGGTAGAGACCAGGGATATTGCTAAACATTCTACTATGTACAAAGCATCCCTGCCACGACAAAGAATTATGCAGCCCAAAATGTCTATAGTACTGAGGTTAACAAACAGTGCTCCACATTTACATCCAACAGGTTAACAAACAGCATGACAAACTCCAAATTCATTATCTCTACTCCACTCTTCTGCTTTTCTCTTAAAATCCAAAGTCTCCTCTCAATAAAGCTTAGTTGCTATTCCCTATTATGATTAATGGCATCATTAGCTACCCAATCACATGAGCTAGAAATCTTGGAGTCATCCTTAACTCCTCACTTCCCTTTTCTATTAGTCTACTCCTAAAATGCCTTTCTAAATCTTACCTCTCCTTTCCACCACTCCTGCCATTGCCTTAGCTCAGCCTCACCCACATTTTCTTCCCACAAGACTTTTTTTTTTCCTAATTCATCTTTCACATTGTTGCCAGGATTACCATCCTAAAACACAAAAGCAATAGTCTTATTACCCCATGCAAAAACCACAAGTAAGCCTCCAGTGTCCAATGAATAAAAGTTCAAACTCCGAATTAATATGAAAGCTGCTAAACAATCTGTTCCCACAGTCTCTCAACAGTTTCATCCCATTCACTACCACCTCCCCTTGGATGCTGGATTGTAATACTTTTAATGTCCTTTTAAATATTGAGATTCCATAGTTCTAATGCTTTTTGCTTATAGATGAAAGAGACAGCAGTGTTCTCAATGAATATATCCCATTATATCGCTATCTTTACATGAACATCTATTATCTTGTTTGTGACGAGGCTTTAATCTCAGTCAAAATTCCTAAGAGAGAACATATCAAGAACAGAACTGTAAAATGATCTCTTCCTAACCTTAGTAATTATGGCTGTTTTATATGTTTGGTAGCCAAAAGAAAGACATTAGCAGCTATTTATGGTTTGCTTTCTGATATTTTTTAAATATTTGGATTTTATGAATAAATACTTCCAAAGATCTGAAATCCAAAATGCCAGTACATGTTACATTCTCCCCCTGGATGAATGAGAGGATCATTAGATATGTTACATTTTCTTTTTATGAAGTATTAAAACTTCAGGGAAGGTTAAAAATGTAACAGTTTTTTGAGGTAGCACTAAAGGGAAAACAAATATTTGACTACCTAATTCATGCAGCCTGGGTGAAATGACTGGACATACAGATGGTTAAATGTTAAATACAAAGCTAAGGGGGAAACCTCATGAAATATATTTGAGTATGCACTTCACTGAAATACATTAAAGGTACCCAAATCTCAAAATCTTTATTAATAAGGTAGAAAAAGATGCATGTTTTGGGCATACCCAAACCCTTTATATTTGCTTTTGGAATTTGGACTCATTCATACTGTCAACACATGTACTCAAACAGTCTCCTCCTCCGTGTTGAAGTTGAATCCTTCCTGAGGAGACCATGCTGCTGACAGCCAAGAACAAAGTTAGGTGTTCCAGGGAAGCAAGTCTTGGGGTGACAGCCAATCTCCTCAAAGCAGAGAGTTCTCTAAATAATAAAGAGTTTTGTATTTTGTATTTTGGTATACAAGCAAACGCTTGCAGCTGGTTCCCCTATCCCACCACCACCACCTTATTTTTACAGTGTTCTAATCTTACTGGAGTTCTTACTTCAGGAATCTCATTACTCCAAAATGTTCCAGGTGTGGGATGGAGCAGGAAAGCAGAGAAGACAGGGAAGGGGGTAGTATAGAAATAAAAACAAAACAAAATAAAATAAAAATGGGGCAGGGGATTAAAGGCCCTTCTATTTCCTAGGCCTTATTCTTACTTTTAGCAATATAACTTGATGTATTCTATTCAAATTTAATACCTGAAAATGAGCCTTCATGCATGCATTGCTGACATTTTCAGTAGTAAGTAAATAGACTACTCTATCAAATTGAAGCCCCAGACATCAATTAAGATATCTGTGTCATCACTGCAGTTTTTTGAAAGAAAGCATATTCCCTGGAGTTTTATTGGCTGAAATTCTTTTATTTCTATAGTCTCCTGCATTTCACATTTATCTTTGTAATAAATTAGTTTTGATACAGTTTGTTAACAGATCCTAAAAAACCATTGCACAACAACAATTTTGGAATACTTCATTCCCTGCCTGCAATACAGGAAATTTCCTCTTCGACAATACTTTTTATAATAAAATGCAAATCAGTAATTGATTTGTTTAAGTAGAGTTTTAGACAAAATTAAAGAGTAATTTCTCAAGCTCTGTAGTTCACTTATCAGTAGTAAATGAAAGCTAAAAATATAGGAGAGTAATTTGTAAAGCTTCATTTTCTGATGTCTAGTCTAATAATTATACAAACCTAGATTTTTCATATTCTTTTTTTTAGTTTTTTTAAAAGATTTTATTTATTTATTTGACAGAGAGAGACACAGCGAGAGAGGGAACACAAGCAGGGGGAGTGGGAGAGGGAGAAGCAGGCTTCC
>NC_138369.1:102985064-103008059 GCF_054177405.1 Leptonychotes weddellii | reverse complement strand
ATCTCTCTCAAACTCCATTCACTATATCCTTGGCCACTTTAATTTGTCCAGTCTTGCAATACTGACAAAAGCTAGGGTGAATCTCCACTTTTATTTTTCAGAAACATTTTGACATGGCATGGTGAAACCATGTGAAATACATCTGCAAAGCTGAAAAAGATGTATTCTAACAAATGTAATGGTAGGTATGAAAAGTGTCTCTGGAATCGACATGAAATCATAAGCATGTCAGAATAATTCATTGCCATGAATTGTACTCAATTTTAATAAATGGGTTCAAATTTGACAAAGTCAGTCTGTAGTGCATCTAATTTCCTTTATGTGAGATATCCATATAATAAATTGCATTTGACAGTGGGAGATGGATGTTAGAAGATGCTGTGGAAAAAATAGCAGTCAGTGAGAATCTACCAAACTTACCAAACTTAAAAATCCATAAACATGTCAGAATAGAAGGTTACAAAATGAGAAAAACCATGGAAACTTTGGTAATGAGAACTGGGTGGTACAAAACTAGGTGAAATGACTGAAAATTACATGTTAAAGGAATAAAGATATCAGGTTAGGTTTCTAAGCTAAAGGACAGAATAGGCCTTTACTTTGATAAAAAGTCATTACTTAGGAACCAAGTGAAATGATCAGTGTGATCATGAAGGAGAACAGAATATGAGACCCCAAAATAATGTACTTTGTCATGTGGATTATTTTGAGCTGAAGGCAATCAAGACCCAGCCGACTCAAAAACTTTTACCTGTCTCTTAACTCCCTAAAATCATTTAGATAGGGGTCTGGCCCAGAAAGAGCGCTATTATCAGAGATCACTCTCTTATCTGAAAGATTTTCCTGCATGCGAAGGCAAACATCTGATAATCGAACACCCGCTCTTCTCATCTTTCTATGAATTGCCCTCCTCCCCTTTGAGACCCCAAGCCCTATCCCATTCCTTAGCTCAGGATGGCATTTAAGCCTCAATTGCCTGACTGCCTTCAGGTCTCATATTTATATGGAGCTTCTGTGCCTACGAAATTAAATTTGTTTTTCTCCTATCAATCTTGTCTTTTGTCAATTTAATTATTAGACCAGCCAAAGAACCTAGAAGGATAGAAGAAAAATTTTTCTGCCCAACAATCATTTAGTCAGACAATCCTGTTCCTTTTTTCCCCCCTACCATCAGGATTGTTATCAGGATTCAATACACAGCAAGTCGGTAGTAATGTTATTGTTACTGTTACATACATGCATCAAGGGCAAGGTTTACTCTTTTGCATTATTTATAAACCCACTTAATGTTTGGCACAAAGCTCTGCATATGAATACTACACGCCTAAAGAGCAATGATGATAGGTGTCTCTGAAATTTACATACAAAATCATGAATCTGTGAAGTCATACTGTAAAGTGCTCTTTTTAGGATTCAGCCACCATTTGTTTCTCAGTGTGGCTAGTCAAGAATAGAAGGTGAGAAGGCAAGTGGAGAAGCTCAAGAAATGACAGCTAAAAAATAATTTAGATAAAACCAAAACCAAGGAAAATTATTTTCTAGCTTTTAAAAGGGCCTGGAAAAGTGCTTCTTGTATCTACCTGAATGTAAAGCATGCAACACCCTACTCCAGAACCTCTGCAGAAGGAAATCATCAGGCTACATCTACAGAGGTGACTTGTCTGCAATATTTGCTGAAGAAGATTTCGATAATAACCTTCTGATATCTAAATGACTTGTATTAAAAAGACAGTGACTAGCTGTTCGTCTTCACTGAGATCAAGCGAGAAGGTGTGGGCTTATATAGCAGGAGAGATTTTGGAAAGGATTTAGCTAAGAATTTCACAGTGCAGGTAACTGCTCATGGCAACAGATTAGCCAGGGAAGGTATGACATAGCTTCTTTGAAAGTGCTTTGAAACTGTAAAGGTTCTCATCTCATCCTGAAAAAAATCACTTCTCAAGCTCTTCTTTAGCCCTCTAAGATTTTAAGATTGTAAAGGGCCAAGTAAAATTACAGTTATAGAGAACTTACAGGTTATATTTAACCAGAAAAAGCCTATTAATAAACTAGGAATGCCACGTTTCCTATCAGTCAAATATCAAGCTTCCTTTAAGTTTATTATTCAGTAACAGATCGATAAAATTGGCACTAATTTTTCTGCAGCTGAAGGTACAGCAAGGGATTTAATACCTTCAATAATAATTTAAAATATCTTCAATAATAACTTCAAAGAAACTAATGTCAAGAGGTTTACTAATTCCTGACGAGAAAAAAAAACACACAGTTTTAGAGAACATTGGCATGACATACTAGATATATTTTCTTTAGAAAATCACATCAAATACCTACAATACAAAAACAACAACAAGAAAACCCACATGTCCTAAACCCTTTGGTATCATTTTAAAGAATTAGTAATAAATGTTTTCCATAGAGAAAGTTACAAAATGTTTCTGTCAAGTATTAAAAATAATGAATACATGAGTTGAAAAGTAATTAACTCAAAAAGTATTTCTTAAGAATTCTCTTTGAATGAGGCTCTTATGTAGTAGTCAAAATCAATTTAATCAACTGTTATCCTGTATAAAAGGCTGGAAGAATTCAATAGAAATACAGAGAAGGTAAGAACTAATCCTAAGATAGCGCACTTAAAGAAAGTTAAATCAAAAATTCAAATCAGGGCGCCTGGGTGGCTCAGTTGGTTAAGCGACTGCCTTCGGCTCAGGTCATGATCCTGGAGTCCCAGGATCGAGTCCTGCGTCGGGCTCCCTGCTCGGCAGGGAGTCTGCTTCTCCCTCTGGACCCTCCTCCCTCTCATGCTCTCTGTCTCTCATTCTCTCTCTCTCAAATAAATAAATACAATCTTTAAAAAAAAAATTCAAATCAAATTTTTTAGTTTAGGTAGTGTACTTATGATTATGATATACAGGCATCCAGGATCCAGTGCATTTACTTTCATAATCAACTTACTTCAAAGCACATCCTACCGATGTCAATAAGCCTTTACTGTCTGCCATTTCTGTTCAGTCAACTCAGTATTATTTTGCTTTTGATTTCAAGTGCCCATAATGTATTTCATATTTCAAATGACCTGGGGAAATGAAGCCTTCACACCCCAAGGTGTTTTTACATTCTGACAGTTTCCAGTCATGCTCTCTCCCCCTGGAGGGCTCAGTCTATGCTCAACCAGTATCTGCTGATTGACAAATTTCTATGTCTCATCTTAAACTTTTCATCCTCCTTTCAGCCTATTTTTTCTAGTTGCCTTTATCTCTGGTTGCCATTTAATAGATCATCAAAATCACCAAGGGAATTTGTTAAAAACAAAGACAGTGACCCTCCTCAGATTCTGAATCTGAATCTCCTAGACTTGTGTCTGGGACTTGGACTAACAAGCAAGCCTTCTGCCAGTACCTAAACTAAGGGACTCCCAAGCTTTATCAGCTTGAGATTGTACTTTATGACATATCTATCTAAAATTGAGTCCTGAGGCGTCTGGGTGGCTCATCAGTTAAGCGGCTGCCTTCGGCTCAGGTCATGATCGCAGAGTCCTGGGATCGAGTTCCGCATCAGGCTCCTTGCTCAGCGGGGAGCCTGCTTCTCCCTCTCCCTCTGTCTGCCTGCCACTCCCCCTGCTTGTGTTCTCACTCTCTCTGTGTCAAATAAAGTCTTAAAAAAAATAAAAAAATAAGATTGAGTCCTAGGATACATGCCTTAGGACCTCAGTCTCCCTATAGTATTTAAATTAATTGTCACCAAAACCCTAAGCAGTGAGAATTACTGTTTCTATTTTACACAAGAGGATGCTGAGGCTCAAAGAAATTAAGTATTAGGTAGAGCTATGAGCACCGCCTGCATACTGTGTAGACTATATGGTGGGATGAAAAAGACAAAAGACCCAAAAGTGAAACTTACATTTGAATCCCAGGAGGGCCACTAATGCAGCCTGATCTTGCCATTCAACCTCTTTGATCCCCAATTAATCACAGAAAAATGGTGACTCTAATGCTGACCTTTGTAGGTCATAGCATATCATTGTCACTCAAGAGATATTAATCCATTTCCATCTGCAATTCTATTTTTTCCTTATTATTTCCTTAAGCCTGAATGTATTTAAAATGCTTCTTTTGGCCTATTTACTTCTGAGTAGAAATACAGTCCTACCTTTTAACAACCTTATTATTAGATGTTAATCAGTTATCTAAATATGATTATTCAGGAGGTTGATCTGTAATGTAAAGCAACATATCAAACCTGTTTAAAATGGAAATGATAGGAGAATTTCCAAAATTAGGAGAATACTAAACAAAAGTAAAATTATTAAATAAAATTATGATACAGCCACACAGTGTAATAATATGCAAGCACTGAAAATTATATTTTTTTAAAGAACTGCTAATAACATAATAAAATAAAAACACACAATAGGACATGAAACTATATTTATTACATAATTCCATGATCAAACGTGTGTACAGAAGCATATGTATGAACATATGTACATGCAATTGTGTCAAAAGAGAGAAAGGAAATATGCCAAAGTATTAATAATAGTTCTTCCTGGCTTGACTAATGACTTTTCTTTTTGTTTTCTTCTTTGTAGTTAGTTTGGATTTCACACATTTGCTATAAAATTAAGTGTACTTTTTATAATGAGAAAAAGTAAACCTCATATAAATGAAATATATAAATAAAACAAAGCAAAACATGCCATAAAGTGAGCAAAATGAGGCAATACTAGCATTTGCTTCTTTTTACCTTGAGGTCGTAATGAGAATATATTTCTTACAAGGGTTTCTTTAATTTCTGTTATACCCAACACTGTAAAATGTTCAAAGAAAGATAAAGATCCTCTCAGATTACACACATTTTAAGTTTCTCTCTGACCATATTTGCCTTCCATGAGAATTCTACAAACACAATATCTGCAACAGAAGGTTCTAAAATCAGGGAACAAACTGTTCTTAACTGTGTGGGGTAGTTTCTCACTTACACAGAAGCCAGCCTTTCCCAAAGAAAACTGCAATGCCCCCATCCCAACATTTAGTACAAGTCTACTCTCTCCTGGGCACTGTTCTAGGTCTTCCATTTTCATTATTCTTCTCTCTGTGGCCTTGGGCAAATAACTTGACCTTTCTGTGCTTCTATTTCCTATATAAAATAGATAATAGTACCGATTTGATAAGGCATTTTTATTTGAAGATTAACTCGGTTGATATTTAGAAAGCCCCCGAGAAGATAATCATAGTACAATAGTAATAATAATAACAATAGGTATTATTTTTAACCTTAACAACCATGTTTAAAGAACAGGTATATAATTGCCTCAGACAGCTGATGAGGACACTGGGACCGAGAGTTTAGGTCATCTCTCATCTTATGTGTGCCAAGAGTCAAACGCAACTTTCACTGACACCAAAGCCACTACGTATCCTTGAAATCATCATGCAACAGACAATATTCATATATAGTCACAAACCTATTGTAAGCCAGACACAGAAACCGAGCAATATTGGACAAGACTCAGTTGTTGCCTTCAGTCTAGTGAAGAGAGCAGGCAGGTCTTCAAGCAGTAAGTACGGTGGCAAGGATGAGAATATGAGGCTGTAATAGCAGAGAGAAAGGGCTAAGTGTATCGAGAGGGGTTGGGCAAAGCTACCTGGAAGAAGCAACACTTCAGCAGAGATCTGAAGAATGAGTCAGAGTTAACCAGTAAGCTGCTGAGGAACAACAATCAGTTGGCATTTGCTCCCTGGTGTTCTGTGCTGGAACTCTGGAGCTGCCAACGCTAACTTCATGCCAGGTGACAAATGATCTGAGTGCCCACAGCTGCAGCTGCCGCTCTATACCCTCTCCCTCCTACTTCCATCATTAATGAGCCAGAGACCAGAAAAGAATACATCTTAGTAACCAAGAGCTCTTCTGTTAGCCTTTGGTCCAGAGATACAAGAAACGTTCTTCACTCCTGTTAACAATACAGCTACAGATCCTTTATTATTTTCCTCTAGCACTTGCCAAAATAGAAGTTTGCTGCTATGAACTCTCATTTTTATTCATCTTGGTAGCAGGTTGTTGTATGCTCATAAATGTACTCATTATAAAAAAATACATGATGGGCGCCTGGGTGGCTCAGTTGGTTAAGCAACTGCCTTCGGCTCAGGTCATGATCCTGGAGTCCCTGGATCGAGTCCCGCATCGGGCTCCCTGCTCGGCGGGGAGTCTGCTTCTCCCTCTGACCCTCCCCCCTCTCATGTGCTCTCTCTCATTCTCTCTCTCTCAAATAAATAAATATAATCTTTTAAAAAAAATTACATGATTTTTTCTTCCAGGAACAACTTTAAAGCATGTCAGTGCCCTAAGGTCCCTTAAGGTTAATTCTTGCTGCTAGGAACACTTCTGATTTGCCCTAACTTTCAGCAGTTCTGACTTTGGAATATTCTGCCTGCAGTTACACAAAAGCCCAGAGACACAGGTGTGCCAGAAGGTATCTCTTCCAGATGTAACTAGCTTTATTGAGTGAAGGCAAGGTTTGTGCCTTTATAGATACCTCTGTATTTCAAATATTATTTTTAAAAATCTCATTTCAAACACTTGATTTAAAGAGAAGCAAACTTTCCTTGCTGCTGTGGTGTGTCATTTTCAGTACACAGAGCTTTTAGAAAGCCTTCCATTTTGCCCCTTAGAAGTCACTGCTATATGTCTGAATCTACTTATTTGAATTTGTGAGGAAAAAAAAAAAAGAATTTAATCTTTATTTAATTGTCAGAAACCAAACTTCAGTGCTGTTTGCGACTGGCAGTATGTTTAGTTTAACAGGGAGATTCAAAAGAAGCATGGAAACGGTTTCTTTCCTTTAAGGAGTTTACAGTTTGGTTGGAAAGGCAAAAGAAATCATGTTAAACTGACTCAGTGACACTGACTATAGAAAGCAGCGACATGAGGACACCAGAGGAAGAAGAAAACTTTTCTCTATACTAAGAAAAAGGAGTATAATACGGAATCTAGTAGTAGAATATTTTCATTATTGTGTATATTTTGTATTTGTATATTTTTGAAAGCTAGCCTTCCAAAGAATAAAGAAAAAGCCCCCAGTATATTTTCCAAGGCTCTGTATTTGTGTCTTTCAAAATGATCATTTAAAGCAACTTACATGCTCTCCTGAAACAAGTTTTTTAAAAAATTTAAAGAATCTTGCCAAACTAGCTCCACTATATGAAGAGAAATCTATTTCAATTGCTATAAAAAACACAACAGCTTTAAGTCAACCACTAGGGGGAAAAACCTGCAGTACACACTGCAGTATGTTTCTCCGAAACTGAATATCCAGCTTTATTTGAACAAGATATGCTTCCCCTAATCCATTAGTCTCCTGGCCAAGCCATGCCCTAGGGCTTAGAATAAGGTAAAAATCCTAGGTCACTATATGTTACCAGCTCCTCTTGCACAGGCTAAAAATAAAGCATTAGCAGCATGTCCAATAGGATGGAGACCAAGACTGGTGTGAAAATTTGCCATATTGACAAGGATGAGAGAAAAAGCCTGACTCTGTGCTCATTAGCTCAAAGTGAATCAAATCCTGCATCCTCAGTTTAATTAACACATATAAGCCCCATCAACATATATTTTTAAACAGAGAAATTCTATCCTTGCATATGCATTTTTAAATGAATCATATAAAGGTAAATTATGATATATAAGTTATCCTCACAGAAAGAGGTCTCTCTTGGGCAAAAGGGGAAAATCCAGGTGTTTATTTTTTAATGTTGTTGGTTCAAGGACACTGTTTTTTGGCTTTTTTTATTTGTATGACACTATACATTCATTTATAATCTAGTTGAGTGAACCATATTTATAATTCCTTTAAAATGTCTATTTATTTTCATTTAGTATCATCCTTTCAAATGACAAAAAAAAATATTTTCTTCACTAATTTCTTCACATGTGCTGGTCACTGCCCATAAAAGCTTTAGATATTATTATACAGGGATAGAGAAAAGGATTACCTCCGTGTATGAGGGCTGGAACCCCAAGCATGCTACTTCAGTGCCCCCTAAAACTATGGAAGCAAAGAGCTAATGCTCTCCTAAGTGATAACTTTGCACCCCCCAGAAATATAAAGAGGCTCTAGAGAGTATGACCTGTAGTAAGTTGCAGACTACCAGATACTGGAGGCATTCACATAAGAAGGTAAATACATACTACAGGGTGCAAAGACATTCCCCAAACTCTTCAACTGTTTTCCTGACTTTATTTGTTTAATATGTGTTATATACCTATTATATTTCTACTGTAGAGATATGAAAACAACCTGGTGAATTCTGCCTGAATATTTATACAGTTTATAATTATCCTAGTAATCCCTTTCAAAATGTAAAGGAAAGACTATTCATGTAAGAGGTTAAAAACAGATTAAGATTAAACATCAAGAGTGGCTATTCTAGGGAACTTGCTTTTCATTACCTGAGCCATAAGGGGAATCAGCTGCAACAATAGTTCTATAGAGCTGGTAAATTTTGAGGATGTTAATCATTAATGAGTAGTAGGAAACCTAAATGTAAATAATACAGAATCCTGGCCTTATCCCCACTTTACCATTCATTCACTCATACAGTAGATACTTTTTCCAAGAAATTTCTAGGTTCTGTGGATGTAATAATGAAAAAGACTTCCATATCTTGGAACTTATATTTTAATATGGTAGATATACAATAAGTAAATCATAAAGTTATTGTAAAGCCTCACACTGGCTCTTGCTATTATGCACAACACTCAATATTTCTGAAAGAGTACTTAATGCCTATATTGTTAGTGGC
Source organism: Leptonychotes weddellii (assembly GCF_054177405.1). Taxonomy (NCBI): domain Eukaryota; kingdom Metazoa; phylum Chordata; class Mammalia; order Carnivora; family Phocidae; genus Leptonychotes; species Leptonychotes weddellii. The sequence continues at coordinate 102,999,264 of NC_138369.1, read as the reverse complement.
ACTCGGGATACTAATGATGAAAACCCAAAATGTTCAAGGTCATCTCTAGCACTGCCCCCTCCGCCCCACCACACACACACCTGTATAATAATATCTCCTACTGCTCACACCCGAGTTCAGTGAAGAAAGCAGTACCCAAGACAAACTAAATTCCTGACTGGACATTATCTTTACTCACCAAAATTGATCTTCCCACCCATCCCTTGAGAGGAGTACCTTATAATATAAAGTCCCTAAGTCAGATTTCTCCCTCCACTTAAATGCTATGCACCTTGGGCTTACACCTCTCTAATAGCACTTATTTTGATTTGTATTTTCTTATATATTCATGTTCATAAAAATGCCCACCTAGTCATTTGACTGGCAACTTTTTGAGGGCAGGGACTGTTTCTAACTTTTCTTGGTCTCTCCGGCTTTATTTGGCATAGTATCTTAAACAGGTCTCAATTCATATTTCTTACGTTGAATTGTGTTATATTTGCTCTGTGCAATGGCAGAACATAAAATTCAATACCTGATTCAGGTACAAATCTGTTACAAAGGAATACATACAAGTTTATAAGTAGACTAACATTAGTTTTAGAGTCATAATACTAAGAGTAAAGCCTCAGCCTCTGTAATTTCCAATGCAGTTCTGAAGTTTTGGGTCTTTCTGCCGGCTGACTAGTTTCTAATATAAACTCCCAGTCAGAACTCCCATGTTTTCAGAGCTTTTGTGCATTCCAGCTATAGTAACCTCAAGTCTAGGGAATCTAGATTTATATATCTATGCATTCTATTTCCATATAAGCACTTCAGCCAATATTTTATGTTCAAAATATAAGAACCAAACTTTTCCTCAGAATTTAAAAGCACAAAATAAGTGCACAACTGAATGAAACTTGGGAAATTTAAAATGTAACACTGAAACAATTCAAAGAATTAAACAGTCTTTAAATTCAGATTTACTTTTTTAGCAATAGATGATGATCTTCACACTAAGTTATCTAGATAGAAATACTGTGTATGAAGGTGTGAAAAATCTATCCATATGCAACACATGCATTTTTATAACTGTGCAATTATTCTGCATGTAAGTGACATATATATGTTATCATCTACACATAGACAACACATGTTCACATGGCATATTAGGCCATACAAAATGTACATACACAAGATAATGTATTTTTCATCATTAGTATTTTCATAGCTACACAATATTTTTTCTAGCACACAGATATGAAAATCATTCATATTTTGCTGGTGTGTTTATGTCTACACCTATAGGTAGGTAAAAGTGATTTAATATCTAGTCCACCATAGTTAAACATACATTGTTTTCTATTGTCTTTTATAAGTCCTATCTGGTAAAACCACATGGTAATATGGTTTAGGTTTACTTCTTTTTTTTCTCTAACAAAGAAAACATAAAAGTATTTTGGTGCCATTATCATGTTTTTCTTTACACTATTAGATCATATTTCTACCAATAGACAATGTTCTGGAAAGCTTTTATTATATCATGTTGGAAAATGAAAGATTGTGACCTCAAACCCCCATGATCCAGGTTAAAATGAAATGAGTGTATACACGTAGGCACAATTCAGGACACAGAACGTTTGGTACACAAAGAATGATGAGACGGGTTCCTACCTAGCACAATTACAATTCAGTAGTTTCTCTCGCACGTACCAGCTCAGCTGCCCACGATCCACGCTGCTTTTAAATACTACAAAGCAATTTACACTCCAACTGCCGCCCGCTTAAGTTCCTCTTTTTGCGCTCAGAAATGGAAATACTTGGACAGTGAGTGATGCCCTGTTGCAGCTGCCTCTCCGAGTCCTTCAGCAACCCACCTCTGAGCCGCGCTGGGTTAAGCCCCTTCGCTCCAAGCTCATTCTCCCCACCAGCCGGCAACTGGTCGGCCGCTGGGCGGAGAGAACGGGCACCAGGGCGCCATCTGGAGGCGCCTCGAGGCAGCTGCACAAACTTAAAACAACTAGGTGGAACAAGAATGTCAGCAAATTCTTTGGTCAATAAGCATACTGTTTTATTTACACTTTCCTATGCATATTTTTTTAAAAGACAAAAATGCAAGAAAGCCTCATTTTGTTGCCTATGAATGTTCTATTTCTCTCATACTTCACAGTAAAGTAAAAACTGTGATTTCATTTATATACGAATAACAAGAGATAGCAAATTATTTTTGTTTCTTTTTGACTTATCTCAAAGAAAAATAATTAACACTGGACACTATCAGATGTTTCTGGGATTTTGATATATAACAAAGAGGCAGCATTCCAAAAGAAAAATCTATTCCTCTGAACTAACACAATGCAAGTGTGTTAAACATGCTCTGCTACTTTAAAAAATTACAAACCCTACCTCTGGAAATGTTTAGTGTGTTCCTTATCAGTGCATTACACTGACTTGAGTATGATAACAAGAAAAAACAGTTTCGGTTATAGTTCATTTGATAAGGTGTTCATAGGACTTAAACATTTCAACAAAAGCTCCTTGAATTAATTTCCCTCTAAATATCTCCCTAAGCTTCTTTCCCTTAAAGAGGATAATTTGTATACCTGAATGAGATATAAGCTTAATTAATTAATTGAATAGAGCACTTAAAGGCTTATCTACTGTGATATGAATTTAGAAATGTGATTATTGAATGTTTCTTTATTCCCTACAGATCAAAATGAATGTGATTGCTATCCCCATCCCCCACTCTACCTCATTCCTACTTCGACCATGCAGAAAGATTTGGAATTTCACCTCTCCATTAAAATTAAAATTTGACTTTGAAACTATTTAATAAAAGACCCATCTATAGTGATTGTATATTTTTCCAGGCAATTGTGGACCAGAGCTTGATTATATTCTATGTGGGGGCCCTTTTGGAAAACAAAAATTCTCAATCACTTCAATTTCAAATCAGTGTTTGAGAATTTCTGGCAGGATAAACATAGAAAAAAATATTTCATCTCAATTGTTTATTTTCATGTGTTTGATAAATAAATACATTAGCTTTTCAAACATATACCATTAAATATTTTCTAAAGAAAAGTAAGATTTTTCTTCTAAATAGAGAGAGTATGTACCAAATATTCAAACTATAATTTTTGTGAGTTTGTAAAGTCTCCCAAAAACTTATGTGGTGAAGGGATTAAAAAGAATGTTAACTTTTTATGTGTATGTCTCTATACCCTCAACTCCTAGCACTCTAGAATATGAAAACATATTAGTTAACTGACTCCTAAATTATATAATTTATATGCTGCACTGTGGTTGCACAGAATTTCTTAGAAAGGCAACATACTCAAATATACAGTTTAAGATTACAAGCAGAATAAATAGCATTTGGGAACTTACAAATAATAAGGTATTAAACACTGACCAAACACAGATATGTCCAACTTTTACAAAGTAAAATGTGATACATGAACATTTAGATGTAACAAACAGATCAGGGGATAATTTTTCCCACCATAAATGTTTTGACCTTACAAAATCATTCTTTAAGTAAAAACTCCCCACAATTTATAGAATGATTTTAATGAAAAATAACTATTTGCATGCATAACAAGAAAAGAAAGTGAGACTTTAATGAGAGGAGTAGCCATGTAAATTTCACAGCCAAAGACACTGTGTCTATGCTCATCAGAATGAAAAGCTGAAAACAATAGGGGTTGATGCAACATGCAAAAGAGATGATTATGTGGCTAGGGCAGGAGGAAAAGCACGATGGCCATGAGGTGTCCCCTGAAAGAAAGTCTAAAGTTAGTCTTAAGACACTGAGATAAGAGAAAATAAAAAAAAAAAAAGAGTAAATTCCCCCCAAAAATATACTTGGAAATAAATAAGAAAGTAAATTTTTCTATTTCCACAATTTAGCATGTAAAACTCAAAGAAAGCAAAAAAGTCGACGTCAAAGTCCCACATGGGGCCTAAGGAACTAAAATAACATGGGGTCTCTAAATATTTGCCTTTTACTGTAAACTAGGATAAAGGATCTATGTTTATGTTCTATTGCTAGTTAACAAATTACCAATCTTAGTGGATTAAAACAAAGCACATTTATTATTTCACACTTCCTACAGGTCAGCAGTTCAGGCATCACCTCTGCTCAGTGTCACAAGGCTACAATCTAGGTAGCAATTGGGCTGTGTTCTTTTCTTTCTCTCTCTTTTTTTAAATATGAACCAGAAATGTTTATTGCAGAAATTTGGTAAAGGTTCCCATTGGGTGGCCCCTGTTCAGGTTGGACTGGGGCCCTCCATCTGGGGTTGGGCAGGTGAAATAGAAAAGGGTAGAAGTAGTATGTCTGGGCCCAGGGCCTCAGAGCTGCAAGATGATGTTGGGAGCCAGGCTGCAGGTGAGGCCTATACCCTTTGGTTCCACATTCAGGGACTTCACTATGCCATCCTCTACCACTATGGAGAACCTCTTGAGCTGGCGATTTCCAAAGACAGACACCAGTGAATCATCTAGTAACAAATCTGTTTCCTTCCCAAAGCTCCCAGCGGAGTCAGCCAAGAGCCTAACCTTGCCTCCTGAGTTGTGAGCTAGTCCCCACACTTCAGTCACAAAAACATCATCAACACTCAGATATGGTACCACCTGAACCCCGTTGGCCTTCAGAGCCTCAGCCTGCTCCACAAACCCTGGCAAGTGGGTCTTGGAACAGGCCGGGGTAAAGGACCCAGGGATTCCAAACAGTACCCCCTTCTTGCCCGTGAATCGCTCTGTCAGGTTCACCTTGTTCCCAGGCTTCCCTTCAAAAACCACCACTGAAGGGATGGCATCTCCCACCTTGACTGGGCCATAGTGAGGCAGCACTGCCGAAACTGAGGCCCCACCAAGTGTCTACTCCCTGCTTTGTTGCCCGCACCCACCTGCTCCTGCCGCCACTCATGCTGCAGACTAATGGCTGCAGTCCAGACAAGAACTGAGTCTGCGTGGCTGCCCAGAAGGTACAGTCCAGCCAGCAGCATGCCCATCCCAAAGCAACCGGTCTATGTTCTTATCTGGAGACGTGGTCGGGGGAGAATGTGTTTCCAAATTTAACCAGGTTGTTGGAAAAATTCATTTCCTTGGATTCTTCAAGACCACCAGGAGAAAGTGTTTTCATTTTAGGGAGGGCACTATTCTCTCTTTTAAGGACATTCACCTGATTAAGTCAAGCTGACCCAGAACAATCTCCCTTCCAGTTAACTCAAAATCACTGATTTGGAACTCTAATTTTATCTGTAAAATCCCATAACCTTTGCCATTTTCTCTGGATAAAAAAAAGTCACAGGTTCCACCCACACTAAACTATGAAGATGAGATTACACAAGGATGTGACACATTGGGGGTCACCTTAGGGTGTGTCCACAACAGGATCTCTGTGCAGGCACATGGGATTTCTTGCTTACCATTCAAAAACATAAGTGGAACGGCCCGGTGAGAATAAGAGTAGGGCATTTTGTTGCCTTTAGGATCAAGGAAGAGATATGGATATATTTATTATAGAAGTTTTATAGATGCAGAGTTATATGTAACAAAGAAATATAACAAAGAAAAAACAGAGAAGTCATTTTGTCTAGAAGGACATGGAGGCAGAAGTTAGATGCACTGAACTGAGGAGTGATGTCAGACTCGTGAGCAGGACTTGGGACAATGGAGAGCACAGGTGCCCATCTGGCAGTGGTGGCTTTATGTACTAGACGTGTTTGTGTTGCCTGGCTGCCTGTCCACGGCCCCTCACACCTAATCTTCCATGCTGTGAACTGGCTCAGTCTTATTAGACCAGGAATAGATAGCTGACCAAGAAGAATACATCCAGAGACTGGCCAGAAACTTATGGTCTATGTGGCCTTACTGGAAAAAATAAGCCTGTCCAATTAAATTTTCAGGAATTTGAACTAAAGTGAAAGAGAGAAGTTGCCAGTGGGTGGAGAATATACTGCAGCTGAAAGGCCATGTAGCAATTATGAGCTGTGTGCTAGCCGATGCAGAGAAAGCAGCTTAGCAGAAGGAGGAAAAATGGTGCAGACTCAAAAAGAAGTAGAGATTAGAGAGAACATTCATTCATTTAATTCCTCTAATACATTCGTATGGAGTTCCTATTATGCACAGGCCACTGTTCTAGGTGCCAGGAATACCTCAATGAATAAAACAAAGTGCCTGTTCTCATGAAACATTCCTGTAGTGGGAGATAGACGGTAAAAATGCCCAAGCATATAAATTATATTTCATTAGGAGAGAAAACCATGGGAATAGAAATAAAGCAGGCCACGAAGTTTAAAAGTAATCGGGGAACTGCTACTTGGGACGGCATTGTCAGGGATGCATACTTGATGATGTCCTTTGAATAGAAACCTGAACACAGTGAAGATGCCAGCCAGCCCTGCTGATAACTGTGGAAAGGGTATACTGGACACAGTGCACAGTAGATGCAAAGGCTCTGAGATAGGTGTGTGCTTGGTGAGTCAAAGGAATAGCAAGAGGGGGAATGTGCCTGCTATAGTGGGAGCAAGAAAGCAAGAGATAGGGTGTGAAGGCAGATATGGAGTGAGCAACAACATCACATAGGGCTTGTGAACCTGGGTCAGAATGCTAACTTTTACTCAGAGCGATGGGAAGTCAGTAGAGGGTTACTAAAAGAGTATCAGCCTTACATTTTCAAGAATCATTCTTGCTGCTGTAGAGAACAGATGGGAAGTGAGGGAGGTGACAGGGAGACCATGTGGACCCTGAGAGATACAAAGTGTGGCCTAATTTCCCATTATGTTCCCCATGAGGTCTGGCTGTATTTGTTTCAGTCCTTGAATTTCCATGAGATACATTGCAAATCCTTTTTTTAACAACCCCCCCCCTTTTCTTAAACCGGATTGCCAAAGACTCTAATGAATGTTAAACATATTCAAGACTTGGGTTATATATTTTGGCATAAGAGCTAAAAGGTAGTAGAATTTTAAAAACATGTTACCTTTTTCATAAATCATAGAAAGTGCTTGCACATTTGGGAGTTGATATCAGACTGTTAAATTGTTAAACAGAATTATTTTTCCAGGGAACTGGCTTAAACCCATACAAAAAGGTCAGTTCCCAAAGATTATCTATCTGATCCTTTGTGACATAAATGTTTCGAGAGTTTCTAACTCAATGAATATTCTTATCCAATATCAATTAAATAAATATAATTCAAATTTTATATCTTATGGATAACTATTTTGTTATTCTATGAGTCTTTGAAACTAGGTATGCCTCCCCTTTTAGAGACAAAACAATTTGAGACGAAACAATTAAAAGATTTTATAAAGAATCCATTAATTTTTTATTTTATATCCTCCCAGCCCATGCACAGATATACACATGCATATGTATCATTTTTATACGTGTAAATACTTTTTGGCTACTTTTTAATGGCATTTCCAATGAAATATTACAAAATCAACCATAAAGTGTTTCAAAATGGGCAGGGGTGGGAAGTTAGCAAACACTCTGTCACTGTCTTAATAACATGAGACATTTTGCCACTGCCCTTTTAATGAATATATCTAATACAAGAAATTAAAAACAAACAAGCTAGTTTTAGGTCAGACTATCCTTTAAAAATATATTTTTTAAAGATTTTATTTATTTATTTGACAGAGAGAGAGACAGCGAGAGAGGGAACACAAGCAGGGGGAGAGGGAGAGGGAGGAGAAGCAGGCTTCCTGCTGATCAGAGAGCCCCATGTGGGCTCCATCCCAGGACACTGGGATCATGAACTGAGCCGAAGGCAGACGCTTAACGACTGAGCCACCCAGGTGCCCCTCCTTTAAAAATATTAAGTGTGTGTTAAAATACATGCCCAAATAGGCAAATATTCTTTATCTTTTATTTATATTTTTGGTCACATTTCTATAAGGTAATTTATATTTTTTTGGGCAAGGGCAAGTTAATAGCATTATAGGTTCTACATTGTCTGATAATTTTGCCATCATTAAAAAACGGTGGGTGAATGGTATCTTAGTTGTGCCACATATGTTTATTAAATTATTTTATTTTTTTAAAATATTTGCTAAAATATTTGTAATAAACATTTACCATTCACCAAATTCTGAAAAACACTACCATTAGAGAAAATAAAATTCAGACCATTCATCTGTTAAAGAAGGGTATTTTGTTGAATATGAAAGGAAAGAAATTGGCACCCATGGAATCATGTATTTACCTTTAAATGCCCCAATGTGAAAACACACACACACATACACACACACATCATCGATTTTAATACACAGAAGACAGATGTACAGATAAGGGAATCACTAAACATTAATTAACAACAAAGAAATGTGAAAGGAGATTTAGATAGAACATAAAAGCTAAAAGAAGCTAAGTAACTCAGCAGAGTGATACAGGGGAGGCAGCCAAATTCAGAGAAACTTTATTTTTTTGGATTTCAGTCACTTTAAGAATTGTTAACATTCAAATATATATTCAGTGTTTCATAACACTCTTGTTCTATTCTTAAAATGCAAAGTTGTACATAATATTTCCATTATCTGTGGTTTCCAGCACACAATCATATTAAGTCTTTTATCTTGTACCATAGTCAGTGGGAACGAATTTTTCATCAGGCTTTATACTGAAATCAGCCTCATTTGAAAATAGTTATTTCATATTCATGTTCTCAAAAACCTTTCAAAAATTCAAAAACCAGAGGAAATTTGATTTGACTTATAAATATCTATGGGTATTGTTTAGGCTTGCTGGCCTCATTAACTGATGCCAATACTATTTCTCAATGATGCTGTAGTTAATTTTAAATTAGTAGACTAAGAATACACATATAGAACTTCAAATGTGGTTCCAAAGGGATTTCCATGAAAAACTAGTTAAAATATTTTAAGTATTTCATAATTAACTTTTAAGCATTATCATGCCCTTTAACATTTTGTCACTTTAGTAGTTATCACAAATTCTATAGTTTAAATTATCTTCTCAATTTTTTTTAAAGACTTATTTATTTATTTATTTGACAGAGAGAGAGCACAAGTAGGCAGAGCAGCAGGCAGAGGGAAAGGGAGAAGCAGGCTCTCTGCTGACCAGGGAGGCCGATGCGGGGCTCGATCTCAGGACCCTGGGATCATGACCTGAGCCGAAGGCAGCCGCTTAAGCAACTGAGCCACCCAGGTGCTCCTATCTTCCAATTTAAATGACTCCTTCTCTAGCCCTCACTCATCTCTTGAAGATTAGTTCAACATTTCTACTTGCCAGGTGAGTTTCTCTGCATGATTATAAACCTAACTCAAGTAAGTAGGAAGTTCATTACCTTAGAACTTTAAACATATCCTTAAGGGGGTAACTATGACTACTTAATGAGAAATAAAAGAAAACATTTGTTTAAGTTTGCTTAAAATTTGTTCTACCAATTAGATTTGTCCCCAAACAAAATCATCTGCCCTGAAATGTACCAAGCTCCACATGACAGGCAATATTAAGCCATAGTCTGTATAACAATTTGGCAAAGGATAGTAAAATAGGGATTTGAATATCACATAATTAGTCAGACTTGATAACCTTTCAAGTCCCTCTTAATTCTGAGATTCTATGATGTTATAAAATTATTCTCATTCTCTTTTCTCATATATTAAAAAAAAGAAAAACTTCCTTCACTGCTAAAACTTGTGATTTACCTCTTTCCACTACATACAATACCTATTCATTATTTCCTGATGTATTATTCCACAGTTTAATTTATTTCAACAAATATATTTGATTAATTTCCCCTTATCTTGATATTTGAATTTTTTTTTTCTCAGTGGTTTTAATCTTAATATCCACAATCTATTAATTTCAAATAATTTTAGAAAATCTCTTATAAAGGAAACAATAACTTCTAGGCTTAATTCAGACTACAAATTAAAATTTGGAAGCTTTGTTCATGCTAGATAAACTCTGGGAGTTCTAAAATAGTTCACTTAATCTTTGAGATTAAAACACATGTTTACTTCAAAGATAACCTAAGGTTTCATTAGGTGGAAGCTTACAAAGTGCTTCTAAATGTTTTAGTAAAGCAAAATAGAAAAGATCAATGTCTAATTGAATATCTTGTAACTACTTCTCTATATGTATAGCTTGTTAGTTGTAATGATAATGTAGGTGTCACCCACAAATATGTGATTCACTAAATTTTACAAGATGTTTTTGAAAAAACAAAGTTACCAATGGCTTTGGAATGTCTACAAAATATAAAACCTTTCAAACATGTTCCTTCTATGGAGTTATAGGAAGACATACACAAATAAACATTTATGTAAGTATGTAACCTTCAGTCTGAATTGTTCAATCCTTTGAATTCTTTCAAATAAATGCTAACATTTAATTTTTTTTTCAAGATTATTTATTTGACAGAGAGAAAGAGTGCAAGCGCACAAGCAGGGGGAGCAGCAGAGACAGAGGGAGAAGCAGGCTCCCCATGGAGCAGGGAGCCCAAAGTGGGGCTTGATCCCAGGACCCTGGGATCATGACCTGAGCCAAAGGCGGACGCCTAACGACTGAGTCACCCAGGTGCCCCTTAATTTCTGTTTTATCATGTTTTTATTTGCTTAATGTTTTGCAGACTAAATTTTCATTTATAAAATTGTATTGTGTGAGTAACTATATTTTCAATTGTTTCAAAGTTGGTATCAAAAGTTGCTCAAATGAAGATACAATTAGTTTTTTGATAATTATCAAGCATGTAGTTTGTCAGCCTGAAAATTATTTGGAATGGACCAAACAAAAACAAAAACAAAAACAAAAAAAGGATAGAGAGAGGCTTCATGAATGCTTGTACAAAAACAGATGAATATAATATATAGATGACTTAGGTATGTAATCATAAATTACTGCAGAGTTTAGAGCTTTCTTGGGTGAATGCTCCATTATAAAAGAAACTCTCTAGTACTACCTTAATTAGTATTATCTTTCAAAAATGTATTTATTTTGTTCAAATCAGAATGAGTAAAATATATGCTAGATAAGAAAAATATGTCTACTTTATTCACTTTAATACCACTGACTCTCTCTGGAAAATGACAGAATAGTTAAAAGGAAACTGAAAAATACTGTTGTCCTTGGAACTAAATATATATACATATATATGCCCTTGGAACTCAATATATATATGTATATGTATATAAAACTATGGGCATGTAAATAAATACCTATGCAGAATGCACTAAAAAGTCACAACAAAGAATCACTCAAAGGATCATCACAATCACTTACCCCACAGCATTTTTATCTGACCTGAAATATTTATGTTGGAAGTACTCACTTTTAACACTAACAACCCATCCTAGCTATTCAATCTTCTGTAGCTCCCCAGTACCATCAAATCATAACAAAATCTGCTCAGAGTAAATATATTAACACATGCAGAGTTCTCTTATGGACAAAAATCAAAATAAATGAAAATCAAATAAAATGAAAAAACTCCAAAAAGGTAAAGAGATTCAGCTATTTTAGGAATGATGTTGCCTGATGTCTTTCAGGGTTACTCTAATATCCTCCAGCCTTGAGGTTCAGGGGCATGTGTGTGATTTCACACTTGCCCACATAGAATATGGTGTACTCAGGAGTGATTCTCCTCGAATTGAGCAACCACCTGAAAAGGCCAAAAACATCTCTATGACTCATCAGCCTACTGATGTAGCTCAGTCTCTCCTAAATCAGACTGATTTGTTATAGGGATGGACCTTTTTTTTTTAAAGATTTTATTTATTTATTTATTTGACAGAGAGAGAGAGCACAAGTAGGGGGAGCGGCAGGCAGAGGGAGAGGGAGAAGCAGGCTCCCTGAGGAGCAGGGAGCCTGATGCAGGGCTCGATCCCAGGACCCCAGGATCATGACCTGAGCCGAAGGCAGTTGCTTAACTAACTGAGCCACTCAGGCGCGCAAGAGATGTACCCTTTCCACAACCTTGCCTGGATATATCTTTTAAAATTCAATTTGGAGACCTTGTAAGTGAAAAACCCAAGACAAGTACTCTTTTCTTATCCATGTCTTCACATATGCTTCACATGGAAGCGTTTATTACCCAAGAAACTACTGAGGAGGGTTTGAAATGTGTGCCAGTAGATTTGAAAAACAATATTTAAAAGTATAGGGGGCGCCTGGGTTGCTCAGTCGGTTAAGCAACCAACTTCTGATTTCAGCTGGGGTCATGATCTCAGGGTTGTGAGGTGGAGCCTTGCTTCTGACTCTGTGCAGACTCTGCTTGAGATTCTCTCTCTCCCTCTTCCTCTGCCCACCCCCCCCAAGCTTACACTCCCTCTCTCTCTAAAAATAGATAAATAAAATCTTTAAAAAAATAAAAATAAGGGGCCCCTGGGTGGCTCAGTCAGTTAAGCATCTGCCTTTGGCTCAGGTCATGATCTTGGGATCCTGGGATGGAGCCCCGCATCAGGTTCCCTGCTCAGCAGGGAGCCTGCTTCTCCCTCTGCCTGCGGCTCCCCCTGCTTATTCTCTCTCTGACAAATAAATAAATAAAATCTTTAAAAAATAAAATAAAAATAGATAAAAGCATGTTTCATTATCATGTTGCTTTCACCACTTTCTAGGTCTCTACAGATACCCTATTAATCTAAATAATCTTAAGGAACAACATTGTGAAGAACAAATGGAAACACTATATTTAAAAAGCAATCTAAATTCACTTTATGCACAACCAACACAGTTGCCATACTGAATTTGGCTAATTTATGTACAAAATCCAAAAGAATTCCACAGGCCCCTGGTTTTCACTCTGAACAGTTGCATCTTCTTCTCTCTTTTAATGAAGGTAATACAGACACTAGACTTGTGGTATAATATGTATATAACATAGAGTAACAAAGGTGTAATATAGTATACAGAAAATCCATTAAATAAAGGCTAAAATCATACCTCCAGGCATATTTTCATATATAAAAGAGAGTACTCTTTGTTAGGGTTGAGTTAGCTCCTTTGAGAGCTTTTGCAAAGAGGGTTGAAGTCAGTTTATGTCTACATTATACTAGCTACACAACTTTGCTTGTCTTGGACAATTTATTCCATTCACTTCTGTTAGGAATGGCAAGAGATACAAAGATGATTCCTGGGACTACTTCCTATTCAGTTTGGAAGTTAGTGGAAGATTGTCCTCTCTCCAACACAGTCGCTGATGAAAGGGATCTATTAAAAAAAACTGCGTTGGTTTACACTGCAGATTGAATGGAACATTAAATGACTGCATTAGTATGACTGCAGTGGGGGTTATGGTCGCCTCCAGTGGGTATATAATGTTGTAATAATACTTTCACATAGGTGCAATAATTGCTCAAGTGTCCTCATTTAATTTGTCACAAAATAGTATCCAGCATCTCTCCAGCAAATGCCCCTCACACCTCCCCTCACTCTAGTTATATTTTCCTCCCTCTTGGTGAGTGTAAACAGACGAGGAAATCTGTGTACTTCCAAAATGTCACCTATGTATCACGAAGCGGGGTGGGGGGGGGCACTGTAAATCACTTGGAAACAGCTTCTAGGAGGCGTTTAGCGATACCGCCCATCAATACAGCTCAGATGCTCTTAATTTGATGACCCCGCCCAAACCCCTCGGGCCTGGCCTGTAATTTTCCAAACAGCCACCTCTCATTTGCAAATAAAAGTTAAAATCAATCCACAGATACAGAATGCTGACTTCCTGCCACTCAATTTTACAGGGCTTCTCTTTGTAGAGCTGCCAGATTGTGACCCATGGAAAATGAGATGAGAGAGAATGAGATGAGAGAGAATGAGAGGAGAGAATAAGAGAGGAAGAGAGAGAGAGAGAGATCACTTGCATTCTTGCTTCCTAAGCAGGGATTTGCCTGCGAAGCGCGGATAGAGGACTGCGGCGGCCGATTTACACAGTTGGCGCGGAGGAGGGGGCGGGGGTGCGGGGGGGGGGAGGGGGCACATGCTGGCGGAGGCTCCGGCGATGGGCTGATCTGGGGGCTCCCGAGCGCCGCTTCCTGCGTGCGCGATTTGGGGGCAGCAGCTGATGGATTTGCATTCGGGTTCCAGCCCGGCGTTTCGTATACTGCCTCCTAAAACCCGATCTGGGGCTCCCAGTTTGGGTGCAGACATTGGTAAGTAACGTGTAATCCAATTTTAGTTATTTCCTAGGCCATTAAAGTGGCACTTTTAAAGCAGGTCAGTCTTAAAAGATGCCGCCGCCGCGAGCGTCTCCTTGGCCTGA